>NW_028317821.1:26722000-27032500 GCF_062004578.1 Staurois parvus
AATAATCACTATTAAGTCCTGTTGCTTTCAAGTGCTGTAATTGAACTAACCAGTAAAAAACCTTTACAAACCAAGTGCAGGGCCACACTTCTGCATTAGCTCAAAGCAGCAGAACCAATAATAGCAGTGCCCATTTACCCACAGATCACGCTTCTCCCATTCAATGAAAAATTGACATGAAAATAAAAAGTTTTGTACTGCTGCATTGCTTGCCAGTGCAGTCCAATCACATACTCATTATTGCTGTCCTGAGATACTCTGTGCATCTTCATTGGTGGAATAGTCCTGGATGTCCCCTTTTGGATCCATAGACCTGGAAAGGAACTGTTGGCAGAGTAGAATTACAGTCTGCCTTCTCTTCTAAGTGTCTTTTCCAGCCTTTCTCCCCCAGCCCTGGTGTAACTTGTGCGACAGCCTTATTAGTGTGACATTAAAGCTGGCCATACATTTTTTTATTATTATTTATTACAGATACTTCTGTAGCGCCGTCAATTTACTCAGCGCTTCACATATATTGTACATTCACATCAGTCCCTAACCCTCAAGGGGCGTACAATCTCAGGTCCCTAACTCACATTCATACATACACATGCTAGGGACAATTTAGACAGAATCCAATTAACCTACCAGCATGTTTTAGTAGTGCGGGAGGAAACTGGAATACCTGGAAGAAACCCACACAGGCACAGGGAGAACATGCAAACTCCAGGCACGTGGCGCCATGGTCAGGATTCAAACCAAAGACCCTAGTACTGCCAGGTGGAAGTGCTAACAAGCGCCACTGTGCTGCCCGGTTGTAAAATTTCTTTGGAGAATTCAGTTTTCGAAACACTTGATTGTTACTGGGGTCAAATCACTGTTAGTTGTCAACCATAGTTATTAGAAACCTCTGAAGGAACAGGATGTAAAATTTTCTTCAAACAAATTTCTAACAGTGTATATTTCATTTATATCAAAATCGAATGTTAAAGGCAAAACAGATTTTAAAGTAATACGCTTTCAAATGGCATTCACCAAGTCTCAGTTGGCATTATAAACAGAATGCATTTATACACACCTTACACACCTTGGAAAATAGTTTTAAGAAATTCCTGTGCCTGAAAAAAACCTTATTCCCTGTTTTGACCTATACAATCTTTTCCAGTTTAGGGTTTGTTCACATTAGTGTGATTTCAGATATGACTTGACTCTCACAGAACCATATTACAAGGGAAATCACATGGTGCCCGTTCACATCAATGCGACTCAGCATGGAGCAATTTTGGAAAAGGTTCCTGTACTACTTTGGTGCAATTCCAGCATGATTTTGGCCTGATAGAATACAAAAAAATAAGTTACATCCAAGTTGCACGTTATAATTGAACTTAATGTCGGATCAAAATCCAATCGCAGCAGTGTGAACCTAGCTTTTATAGTGTTAACACAGATGCCTTGCAGCTCAAACGTTCTGCATTTGTCTAAAGGGGGTTGAACTATACCTAAACATTTTATTATCTTCTACCACCCTTTACTGACCAAATTTATCCCTATCCTCATCTCAGTTATATACAGTGGAGGGTTGTTTTGTAGTTCATAAAACATAACATAACATGGAAATCTGATGATATTATTTAAGATATAAATTCAGCACATGGGAAGTTATAAGTACAAAAAATGGCCACTGCCCCAGTCTACTGACCTTCACAGCAAGGAACACATGGATGGGCAACACATGTCAAACAACAAAAGAGAAAAGTTCCCAGCTCAACTTGCCAGCCAGCTTGCAAACAAAGCGAATTAACCTGTCTAACAGTATGCGTTAAAAACAGGGGTTTAGTTAGTACACATTTGCAAATACATACGTACGCCACGTCATGGCACCCCAGTATTCTGTAGTCCTAACTCTACAAATTTTAAGTGCCCCCATAGTAGAGGCACATGTATTTAATGGATACACCAAGGGCAGTGGACCTGAGGGACCCCACCCCTCCTTAAAGGTACAGGAGCGCACTGGACACCCAGCATGTAGCACAATGGTAGCTAAGATGTCCAAGTACATTGGAATTCTGATTAGATCAGTAGGTAATTTTCTGTACTTATGGAAAATGTTCTTAGCCTGAAAAAAAAAAACGAATGCAGCCTGAAAAAAAAAATGTAAATGCAGCCACCACATTTAAGGACTGGTAAACTTCACTAAATTAACCACTTTAGTGCTGCCCTATTTCAGAAATACTGCTACACGGCAGCAGCTGTGTGCAAAGTCAGGTATATATATGTGATTTTGCATTTCCGTGTAGGGGGCGCGTGCCCTATTCGCGGCCTCGGCTGTCAATCACCGGGTCCCGGCCGGTGATTACTCGCTGGCGCCCAGTGATTGCCGAACATCTCTGATGGGGGGGAGAACTGTAAACAAAACAGTTCTCTCCTCTGTCAGCTCCTGCACACTGCTTTGCATGGCTGTGAATAGCACAGCCATGCAAAGCAGTGTGCTTACAGTGAAGCACAGACACAGCACACAGTTATAAACAACACACAGCACATAGTGAACCCTTTGATCGCCCCACAATGTTAACTCCTTCCTGCCCAGTGCCATTAGTACAGTGTCAGTGCTTTTTATTAGCACTGATCACTGTATTGGTGTCACTGGGGATGTCACTGACACCAAGTAAGTTTCCCCTAGTGTCAGAATGTCCGCCACAGTCCCGCTATAAGTTGCTGATCACCGCCATTGCTAGTAAAACTGAAAAATAAATAAATTCCAGTATATATACCGCCATTTGTAGACGCTATAACTTTCACATAAACCAATAAATTTACATATATTGGGATTTTTTTTTAGCAGAGACATGTCGCAGAATACATTTTGGCCTAAATGTATGATGAAATTTGATTTTAAAATTTTTTTTACTGAACATGTTTAATAGCAAAAAGTAAAAAATATTTTTTTTCTCAAAATTGTCGGTCTTTTTCTTTTTATAGCGCAAAAAATTAAAAATGCACAGGCGATCAAATACCATTGAAAGAAAGCTCTATTCATGGGAAAAAAGGACGTACATTTCATTTGGGTGCAGCACTGCATGACAGCGCAATTGTCTGTTAAAATAATGCAGCGCCTTAACGCATAAAATGGCCTGGTCAGGAAGGGGGGTAAATCCTCTGGACGGCAAGTGGTTAAGCCACCTGAATTTCTTTATGTTTGTAGAAGCTTTCCAGGAGTGCACTTGGAATGTTACCAAATTTGAGATGTTAAAAAATAGTTTCATAATTTAGCTTGTTGTCTTTCACTCTCTATTACAGTGACTGACAGCATGCTGATGGAAAAAAGAAATGTTTCAACATGTACGCTGAATTTATTAAAGCTTTATTACTGAGCTATTATAGGTAATAGCACAATCCACAGCTTATGCATGCACATGAAAAAAAGCAATAAATATAGCAATCAATGTTACAAGATGTATTAAAGTAGAATGAAAATAAAACAAAATATGATATATGTGCTAATTTATTTCCCACACTTTGAAGGATAACCCTGGCTTCTGTCTTCTGTCTAATTCAAGTGAGATAAAAAGCTGTCCGCAGACATAAGAGGACCATCAGACGAGCAGGCACAGTCTGAGTCAATGGAGATGTCACCCCGATTAGCTTCAGGCTGAAAGATCAAGGTGCCCCAGAAGTCCTGTTTACGCTAGGAAACGGGAAGGAGAGAGGTACATACAGATAGCTCCATCACTGGCATATCTTCAAATAGTTTTCAGCAATTTAAAAAAAAAATACAACTTGTTGGAAACTAGAACAATGAATATGGCCGTTGCTCCAGGTCAATCCACGCAGTCCACATCTCACACACCTGTAGGAATGGTGCTCACCCAGCTCGGACAGTAGTGCTCCAACTTGATCCGTTCTATTCAAATGTTTTAAAATCCAAAAGGCAGAACAACATACAGTGAGGTTAAAGAGAGGAAGGTTGACAAGTTTGAAGCATTAGCACTTTTTCATAACCTCTAACTAGGCATGGTTGATTAGCCAATGATCATCTTCCATCTAAGGCAACCTTAGAAGATTTTCATTTTTGATTTTCTCTCTACTGACTGTAATGATTAGTACTGCTAGCGAATTCTGAGAGGTCACTGTGCAAGCAGCAAGTGATTGTGAATTATATCCTCATTTTGTAAAAAAAAAAGGATATTTTGTAAAAAAAAATCCATTCACATCCACTACCTCATGACCCTGTAATCTTTTTCATGAAATAGTTTCTAACTGTTTTTCTTCCTTCTTGTAACATCCTTCATGAACCAGAATGCACACAGGCTGATCAACAAAAGTTTCCAGCTTGTCTGGTCGACTGAAGATGATCTAATGATTGACTTTTGTCAAAGATAGAAATTGGGCCGGTCCCTGCTGAAATGAATGAAATTTGAAGGAGGCTGAGAACACTAGAGGGTACTTTTTGAGTTACTAAAAGAAAGGAAAATGAAATCCGTGCTTGGGGTGCCTAAACACCAATACATAGCTGCCAATCACAATACTTAAACACATAGTATAAATCTGTGCTGAACTCAAAAGTGAAGTGCTAAATGCAACTAAAGAAGACAGAAATTAATTAAATAAATAAATAAATAAATATGTCAATGTGAACCTCCACAAAATAAGTAACATGAATTGCACAAATGAATGACATGAATTACAAACACCCAATAATATAAAATCTGTGCACAAATGTGAATATATACTCAGTCCACCTGTGCCTCTCCACAAAACAATAAAAAAACCAACAGTTAAAAAAAAAATCTTTCCCCTGATGTTACTTATGATGAAACGCGTCGGGAGAGCTAGGATGCATGCGCTTCACAACACACGCTGGTCAGCCAGCCGCCATCCTGGAAACTGGAATCTTGCTGTATGTGATATGTAATTCCTGGTACATAGGAGGACTCTGTTAATGCACTATTGTCTAATAATGCTTTAATAAGGCATCATTACACTATTGGAGGCTTTTATTCATTTTATGCATATTTGGAAGAGTGATCAGTGGTGTGTAACCATTAGGATTGTTTGTGATTGGCAGAGAGTCTTCCTCTCCCCCCCATCTCTGGCTAATCTTGCTTTATTGGAGTTCAAGTGGAATTTCTTTACCAGTGGGAAGGTTACCCACAACAGCCTATTTTACCGCTTTATAATCAGTGGTCATCCACTTCTGGTAAGCAGATTTATGTTCACGTGGTGCAGAGTGCTGGTAGAACACTAAAGACACATTTCTGGTTTCATTTGGACACTTCAAATGGTGTGGGATTAATTTCTTTCTTGCTGATGAGGCGACATGGATTTATTTTTTTATTTGTTCACATTTGTGCACAGATTTTATATTATTGGGCGTGTGTAATGCATGTTCCTAATTTGTGCAATTTATGTTACCTATTTTGCGGAGGTTCACCTTGATATCATTATTTATTCAATTAGTTAATTAATTTCTGTATTATTTGTATTTAGCACCTCACTGTTAAGCTTAGCACTTTTTGAGTTACGAATACATACTTGAATAAAATATATGTTTTTTAAACCACAGTTTAATGTCACTTTAATAATGCTGGTCCTTTATATGAGGTCTAGTTACATAGTAAAAACTAAACTGCACTGTGCCCATCTCCCTCTAATTTCTAATGTCTCAGTTTTCCTTGAAGAACTGTTTTTCTCTGCTTTTATACATAAATATTTGCCTTCATTTTCTATTATTTGCATGCAGTGTCCCTTGAAATATGTCTACATTTTTGAAAGACCACAGGAATGAGGAACTAATGTCATGTTTTCATTACATATTGCGTGTATATTTGATTGTACGTCAAAGGTCAAGTAAAAGAAGAACAAGTGTTAAGACTGATTGTTCTCCATGTGTTGCAGTTCCTTGTATGGAACCACTTTTACTTAGAGAAATAAACAATAGATTTGTTACAAAGGCATGACATTTTGCATATGAGGTGACTTGAACTGTATGACACTGAGAAATACATTTTCTTTTGTTGTTTTAATGTTCAAGTGGTCAGGCTTTCTAGTAAGTGGCACTTATAATGAAAAACACTACGCAACAGAAATTTGAGAATTGTCTTGAAACTGGTACTTTAAATAGAAGGCTTGTGTATTGTTAAATTATGGATGCACCCTGTACATTAACTAAAATCTGCCATGGCAAAGAAACATTAAAGGAGAAGTACAGCCAGAGCTCTTTTGGCTGTACTTCTCCTGTGGATCACAGAAGTGCAGTTCATTCTGCAGTACTGTAAACCATTTTCAGCCGGTCCAGTGACATCACTCATCTGGTCCAGGCTGGAGAAAGATCCCGACTTTAAAGCCGGGATCCACCCCAGGGTGTGGACCGGCACCTTGCTCAGCCTCTCAGCAATCTACTGAGAGTCTGAGCCAGCTGCTCCCTACCCCTCCACAGCCTAGCGTTCCAGGGGGAGGGAGCGGCTGGCTGGGGGGGCAGAGCAAACAGAGGCGACTGTCAGTGGGGCGACAGATGCAGCATCGGACCGATGCTGCATCCACCTAGGTAAGTATAAATGGGGGAAAAATACAAAAGCCATACTTCTGTTTTTAAATATAAATTATTACTTAGCATCCTCCCCTATAGTTTAAGGCAATTGTACTCATTCATGGCCAATGCTCACGTTGGAGCATTCTACACAAAATTAACCATAAGCATAAAATTTTGTTAGCTGTTTATACAGGTTTTCAGCTAGGTCACATAGGACCAAGCACAAGAAAGCAAGACCCCTAGTGATGATGACAAGTGGCTTGTTAGCTGTTCAAAAATCCAGTCGCACATCAGACTACTGAATGAACTGGTATTATTGCAAGCCAATAGTAGTGTAATTTCAGACAACTTGTAGTGGGATACAGCAACATTTCTCAACCAGGATGCCTGAGTCATCAGGGGTGCTGTACAGAGTCTTATATACTGTATTTGCACAGCACCATGAATTTCAACAGCGTAGATGGGCCAGCTGATCACTCTTATGTGAAAGTGGTGGGATGAGGACTCTGGTGTGAAGGTGGGAGACAGAGGAGTCTGGTGTAAATGGGGGATTCTGATGTTAAAGGGAAGATTTCTACTGTGATGGAAGGACCCCATTTTACACTGGGGTGCTTTAAGATTCTGCATAGTTTTAAAGAGTGGTATGACAAAAAAGGCAGAGAAACACTGGGTTACAGAATGTACCAGTCAGCCTTTTATTAATAGCAGCCGGCCATTGATATTGGTGCCTATAGACAGGATGGTTTTGGAAGCTACTGAATATAATATATTTAAGTATTGTTTGCTATAACTGGGTTGTGTAAATGGACCCTATGTTCACAAGTGTTGCAAGTACTTGCTTCTGTCTGGATCTTTCAACCTCAATTCATTTCTCTCCATACAGAATGATTCTTTCATTGCAGAGGCACCATTGCCCAGTGGTGCTTGTAGCAGATCTTTTAATGATAAACAGATCTCTCAACGAGTGTCAATAACCAGAGATTTGTCTAAATTATTAACATTCTAAGCTGACGGCTCAAACCGATTGGAGACAGCAATTGAATGAAGCTTTCCATGGAGTTTGTAGCTTGTCATAGCCGTTAGAGAATGGACATGGTTGTCTCATTATACCTTTTGGGCCAACTTCATTTATAACTGTGGTGTCTTATGAGAGTTCCTGTTTATAGCTATCCAGGAGGGAGACACTGTGCACAGGAATTTGGCTTAAAATATAGCAAGCTATAGCTAGTCTTCCAAGATTTTCTTTCTCAAAGATTAGGACAGGGGCGTAACTACAGGGGTCACAGGGATTACAATTGCTACCCAGCCCCATGCTCCAGGGACCCGTGCAGCCCCTCTATACACATAGATAAGAGGGGCAGCATGTAGAGAAGCCGGTCCCTTCCATTTTCCTCATGCAACTGCTGAAAGCCCAATTCCCATCCTCTCTCTTACACAGACATTCAGCAGCTGTAGGAGGAAAATGGAGGGGTTCAGTTTCTCTACATGCAACCCTCACCGCCCCTCTTATCCAGGTCCTATTGCCCCCCTGTGTGCTCTCCTGCCCTTCTGTGTGCTCCCCTTCCCCCCTTCCTTGAAGCTCTGCTGGCTTCCCCCTTCCATTCCCCTGATGGATGCTGTCAGGATGGAGACCTTGTCTGGATGAACAGAGTCAGTGATCTGTACCAATCACTGACTCTTTACATTCATATCTGAAGCATAGTAAACTGCATTGCACTTGTGACCAAGCCCTTGCATTACGCCACCCAGACAAGGGTCAAGGGGGCGCTTCATGGTTTCTTGCACTGGGGCCTTGAAGCTTCTAGTTACACCTCTAGATTAGGAGACTGTCATCTCTTGTTTATTTCTACCTTTTGTCTACTCTATTGATAGCAATAATCTTCTTAACAGCACCAAAACATATATCTAATACATAAATTGTTTGCTGAGTGGTATCAGAATTTATCTATTAGAGGTACACTGTAGAAATTGAAAATGGAGCTGTGAGATGCATACAGTGAGCACAGTCTATTATATAAAAGTTTTCAATCAAAGCAATGCAGCAGGGTACTGGCCCACTCCTTTTAATAAACTGGTGACCTGAGAACATTTGTATTTAATGCAGGAGAGCTATCAGACATATCCACCATAGATTCCTTCGAGTGTCTCATACACAGAAAATATATCTGTATTGGGAGGTTTCTCATCCACTGATCAGATGCAAGCCTTCCTTGGGTGTGTTTCACTGTAATAAGTGTTAAAGGAAGCAGATACAGTGGGGCAAAAAAGTATTTAGTCAACCACCAATTGTGCAAGTTTTCCCACTTAAAAAGATGAGAGAGGCCTGTAACACTGTTCAACAGGTAAAAAGTTTTCGGCATAAAATTAGCTAATCTTACATAATTTTTGGGTGCTGAAAACGAAAATGACCCTAAAAAATGTTGATTGGCTCTAGTTTCCATGATATATTCACCCATCTAATGACGTAAGCCATTCAAAATTATGATGCAACCTCAGCTGCATATTGCGCAATTGATACTGGTGACTAGAGATGAGCGAAGAAATGAAAAATTCGATTCGACTGATTCGGCGAATTCGTGGACAATATTCGATTCGAGTCGAATAAATTCGCTGTGAATTTAACTTAAAAAAGGGTGTTTCTAGGCTTCAGAGAGACTTAATATTAGTGCAGAACACTGTACCTTTAATTTAAATGCCCTTGGAGTCTGCTGGGGAAGAGAAATAATACTGTCTGTCAGTATGACATGCAGATGAGTGCCGTCGATCTTAGAATCACTGCACACTTCACTCCTTTGGCCAGTCACGGGGCCAAAACCAGTGTTTGGAGCCACAGTGTGGCGGTGGAGGCAGCAGCAATGGGAGGCCATACAGCAACCTATGACAAAATGGAAACCAGCAGGAGCGTGAGGAGACCTGAAAGTGGCACATGGCAGAGTGGGAGCAATGGGAGGCGGTACAGGGACCCAGGTCACACTATGGGCCCAGCAGCAGCGTGACCAGGCGGTACGGGGGCCCATGGCCGATATGGGGCTTGGTGGCACCTATGGAAGGCCTGTAATCTGCCAGCAACCTATGACAAAATGGACAACCGCAGGAGTGTGAGGAGATTTCAAAGTGGCACATGGCAGAGTGGAAGCAATGGGAGGCCGTACAGGGACCCAGGTCACACTGTGGGACCAGCATCAGCGTGAACAGGCGGTACGGGGGCCCATGGCCGATTTGACCTCATTCATCCCATAGTCCTGCCGACTCACGAATAGCGTGGCCTCCTCAAAGGGCCTGAGCAAGCGCAGGTGTCACACATGAGCTGACAATGGCTGACATCTAAGTTACACAGGGAGTACCTTTATCCGCTTTTAACATCAGGAAATCTGTGATGGCCTTTAGCTGTTCGTAAAGGCGGTCTAACATATGTAGGGTTGAATTACACCTTGTTGCAACGTCACAGCATGAGGAGTCGGTACGGGGGCCCATGGCAGATTACATGTCTGGCAGCAGCAATGGGAGGCCCGTAATCTGCCAGCACCCTATGTCAAAAAATTTAACACACCAGCAGTGTGAAGAGACCTGAAAGTGGCACATGGCAGCAGAGTGTGGCGATGGAGACAGCAGCAATGGGAGGCCGTACAGGGACCCATGAGAGACTCTGGACTTGGCAGCAGCATGAGGAGGCGGTATATAGGGGCCCATGGCAGATTAGGGGCCTGGCAGCAGCTATGTGAGGCCCGTAATCTGCCTGCACCCTATGTCAAAAAATTAAACACACCAGCAGTGTGAAGAGACCTGAAAGTGGCACATGGCAGCAGAGTGTGGCGATGGAGACAGCAGCAATGGGAGGCCGTACAGGGACCCATGAGAGACTCTAGACTTGGCAGCAGCATGAGGAGGCGGTATATAGGGGCCCATGGCAGATTAGGGGCCTGGCAGCAGCTATGTGAGGCCCGTAATCTGCCTGCACCCTATGTCAAAAAATTTAACACACCAGCAGTGTGAAGAGACCTGAAAGTGGCACATGGCAGCAGAGTGTGGCGATGGAGACAGCAGCAATGGGAGGCCGTACAGGGACCCATGAGAGACTCTGGACTTGGCAGCAGCATGAGGAGGCGGTATATAGGGGCCCATGGCAGATTAGGGGCCTGGCAGCAGCTATGTGAGGCCCGTAATCTGCCTGCACCCTATGTCAAAAAATTAAACACACCAGCAGTGTGAAGAGACCTGAAAGTGGCACATGGCAGCAGAGTGTGGCGATGGAGACAGCAGCAATGGGAGGCCGTACAGGGACCCATGAGAGACTCTGGACTTGGCAGCAGCATGAGGAGGCGGTATATAGGGGCCCATGGCAGATTAGGGGCCTGGCAGCAGCTATGTGAGGCCCGTAATCTGCCTGCACCCTATGTCAAAAAATTAAACACACCAGCAGTGTGAAGAGACCTGAAAGTGGCACATGGCAGAGTGTGGCGATGGAGACAGCAGCAATGGGAGGCCGTACAGGGACCCATGACAGACTCTAGACTTGGCAGCAGCATGAGGAGGCGGTATATAGGGGCCCATGGCAGATTAGGGGCCTGGCAGCAGCTATGTGAGGCCCGTAATCTGCCTGCACCCTATGTCAAAAAATTAAACACACCAGCAGTGTGAAGAGACCTGAAAGTGGCACATGGCAGAGTGTGGCGATGGAGACAGCAGCAATGGGAGGCCGTACAGGGACCCATGAGAGACTCTAGACTTGGCAGCAGCATGAGGAGGCGGTATATAGGGGCCCATGGCAGATTAGGGGCCTGGCAGCAGCTATGTGAGGCCCGTAATCTGCCTGCACCCTATGTCAAAAAATTTAACACACCAGCAGTGTGAAGAGACCTGAAAGTGGCACATGGCAGCAGAGTGTGGCGATGGAGACAGCAGCAATGGGAGGCCGTACAGGGACCCATGACAGACTCTGGACTTGGCAGCAGCATGAGGAGGCGGTATATAGGGGCCCATGGCAGATTAGGGGCCTGGCAGCAGCTATGTGAGGCCCGTAATCTGCCTGCACCCTATGTCAAAAAATTAAACACACCAGCAGTGTGAAGAGACCTGAAAGTGGCACATGGCAGCAGAGTGTGGCGATGGAGACAGCAGCAATGGGAGGCCGTACAGGGACCCATGAGAGACTCTGGACTTGGCAGCAGCATGAGGAGGCGGTATATAGGGGCCCATGGCAGATTAGGGGCCTGGCAGCAGCTATGTGAGGCCCGTAATCTGCCTGCACCCTATGTCAAAAAATTTAACACACCAGCAGTGTGAAGAGACCTGAAAGTGGCACATGGCAGCAGAGTGTGGCGATGGAGACAGCAGCAATGGGAGGCCGTACAGGGACCCATGACAGACTCTAGACTTGGCAGCAGCATGAGGAGGCGGTATATAGGGGCCCATGGCAGATTAGGGGCCTGGCAGCAGCTATGTGAGGCCCGTAATCTGCCTGCACCCTATGTCAAAAAATTAAACACACCAGCAGTGTGAAGAGACCTGAAAGTGGCACATGGCAGCAGAGTGTGGCGATGGAGACAGCAGCAATGGGAGGCCGTACAGGGACCCATGAGAGACTCTAGACTTGGCAGCAGCATGAGGAGGCGGTATATAGGGGCCCATGGCAGATTAGGGGCCTGGCAGCAGCTATGTGAGGCCCGTAATCTGCCTGCACCCTATGTCAAAAAATTTAACACACCAGCAGTGTGAAGAGACCTGAAAGTGGCACATGGCAGCAGAGTGTGGCGATGGAGACAGCAGCAATGGGAGGCCGTACAGGGACCCATGACAGACTCTGGACTTGGCAGCAGCATGAGGAGGCGGTATATAGGGGCCCATGGCAGATTAGGGGCCTGGCAGCAGCTATGTGAGGCCCGTAATCTGCCTGCACCCTATGTCAAAAAATTAAACACACCAGCAGTGTGAAGAGACCTGAAAGTGGCACATGGCAGCAGAGTGTGGCGATGGAGACAGCAGCAATGGGAGGCCGTACAGGGACCCATGAGAGACTCTGGACTTGGCAGCAGCATGAGGAGGCGGTATATAGGGGCCCATGGCAGATTAGGGGCCTGGCAGCAGCTATGTGAGGCCCGTAATCTGCCTGCACCCTATGTCAAAAAATTTAACACACCAGCAGTGTGAAGAGACCTGAAAGTGGCACATGGCAGCAGAGTGTGGCGATGGAGACAGCAGCAATGGGAGGCCGTACAGGGACCCATGACAGACTCTGGACTTGGCAGCAGCATGAGGAGGCGGTATATAGGGGCCCATGGCAGATTAGGGGCCTGGCAGCAGCTATGTGAGGCCCGTAATCTGCCTGCACCCTATGTCAAAAAATTAAACACACCAGCAGTGTGAAGAGACCTGAAAGTGGCACATGGCAGCAGAGTGTGGCGATGGAGACAGCAGCAATGGGAGGCCGTACAGGGACCCATGAGAGACTCTGGACTTGGCAGCAGCATGAGGAGGCGGTATATAGGGGCCCATGGCAGATTAGGGGCCTGGCAGCAGCTATGTGAGGCCCGTAATCTGCCTGCACCCTATGTCAAAAAATTTAACACACCAGCAGTGTGAAGAGACCTGAAAGTGGCACATGGCAGCAGAGTGTGGCGATGGAGACAGCAGCAATGGGAGGCCGTACAGGGACCCATGACAGACTCTAGACTTGGCAGCAGCATGAGGAGGCGGTATATAGGGGCCCATGGCAGATTAGGGGCCTGGCAGCAGCTATGTGAGGCCCGTAATCTGCCTGCACCCTATGTCAAAAAATTAAACACACCAGCAGTGTGAAGAGACCTGAAAGTGGCACATGGCAGCAGAGTGTGGCGATGGAGACAGCAGCAATGGGAGGCCGTACAGGGACCCATGAGAGACTCTGGACTTGGCAGCAGCATGAGGAGGCGGTATATAGGGGCCCATGGCAGATTAGGGGCCTGGCAGCAGCTATGTGAGGCCCGTAATCTGCCTGCACCCTATGTCAAAAAATTTAACACACCAGCAGTGTGAAGAGACCTGAAAGTGGCACATGGCAGCAGAGTGTGGCGATGGAGACAGCAGCAATGGGAGGCCGTACAGGGACCCATGACAGACTCTAGACTTGGCAGCAGCATGAGGAGGCGGTATATAGGGGCCCATGGCAGATTAGGGGCCTGGCAGCAGCTATGTGAGGCCCGTAATCTGCCTGCACCCTATGTCAAAAAATTAAACACACCAGCAGTGTGAAGAGACCTGAAAGTGGCACATGGCAGAGTGTGGCGATGGAGACAGCAGCAATGGGAGGCCGTACAGGGACCCATGACAGACTCTAGACTTGGCAGCAGCATGAGGAGGCGGTATATAGGGGCCCATGGCAGATTAGGGGCCTGGCAGCAGCTATGTGAGGCCCGTAATCTGCCTGCACCCTATGTCAAAAAATTTAACACACCAGCAGTGTGAAGAGACCTGAAAGTGGCACATGGCAGCAGAGTGTGGCGATGGAGACAGCAGCAATGGGAGGCCGTACAGGGACCCATGAGAGACTCTGGACTTGGCAGCAGCATGAGGAGGCGGTATATAGGGGCCCATGGCAGATTAGGGGCCTGGCAGCAGCTATGTGAGGCCCGTAATCTGCCTGCACCCTATGTCAAAAAATTAAACACACCAGCAGTGTGAAGAGACCTGAAAGTGGCACATGGCAGCAGAGTGTGGCGATGGAGACAGCAGCAATGGGAGGCCGTACAGGGACCCATGACAGACTCTAGACTTGGCAGCAGCATGAGGAGGCGGTATATAGGGGCCCATGGCAGATTAGGGGCCTGGCAGCAGCTATGTGAGGCCCGTAATCTGCCTGCACCCTATGTCAAAAAATTAAACACACCAGCAGTGTGAAGAGACCTGAAAGTGGCACATGGCAGAGTGTGGCGATGGAGACAGCAGCAATGGGAGGCCGTACAGGGACCCATGAGAGACTCTGGACTTGGCAGCAGCATGAGGAGGCGGTATATAGGGGCCCATGGCAGATTAGGGGCCTGGCAGCAGCTATGTGAGGCCCGTAATCTGCCTGCACCCTATGTCAAAAAATTAAACACACCAGCAGTGTGAAGAGACCTGAAAGTGGCACATGGCAGCAGAGTGTGGCGATGGAGACAGCAGCAATGGGAGGCCGTACAGGGACCCATGAGAGACTCTGGACCTAGCAGCAGCATGAGGAGGCGGTATATAGGGGCCTATGGCAGATTAGGGGCCTGGCAGCAGCTATGTGAGGCCCGTAATCTGCCAGCACCCTATGTCAAAAAATTAAACACACCAGCAGTGTGAGGAGACCTGAAAGTGGCACATGTTTGAGGCATGATTCATGGCGGATTTAGTCAGTTGTGTCAGGAACTGGTGGTTTGAAATCCAGACTAATCCACGCCTGATTCATTTTCACAAACGTGAGTCTCTCCACACTTTGGGTGGACAGTCGTGTCCTCCGCGGAGTTACAATACCTCCTGCCGCACTAAACACGCGCTCCGATGCCACGCTACTGGCCGGGCATGACAGCCTTTCAAGGGCAAATTCAGCTAGTTGGGGCCAAAGGTCAAGTTTCGTTGCCCAGTAGTCAAGGGGATTGTCTACCTCGGTTGGCAGGGTGCTGTCCAAGTAGGCCCAAGCCTGTTGTTTGAGCTCCTGCTCCAGGTCCACCTGATGCTGCTGCTGCTGCTGCGGCTGGTTAGTAGTTTCCTCACTGCGCTGGTGAAGAAAGCTACTCATCATCGACTGCAGACTGAGGCAGCCACTGCTGGTGGAGCTGCCACTGCTCCTACCACCCCACCCCTCCCCTGCTGCCATGCCAGCGGAACGCGAGCGCACAGGGCCCACAGTGTCTGAGGATGGACGTTGGCGCACAAAGGCAGAGACCAACTGACTACATAGGTGGTTTTTATAGTACGTAATTTTGGCCTCCCTCTCAGCAGGTGTGAAAAAGGCCACCATTTTGGACCGGTAGCGAGGGTCCAACAAGGTGGACAGCCAAAAGTCATCCCTCTGTCTGATGGTTATTATTCGGCTGTCGCTACGCAAGCAACCGAGCATGCTATGGGCCATTTGTGCCAAGGAATGCGAGGGACTCCCTGCCTCCATCTCCACAGCATACTGCCACGGTGCGTCTGGGTCCTCTGTCTCCTCCTCCTCCTCCTCTACCAGATGCTCCTGCTCCTCCACTCCTGTCCGCTGAGTGGAAAAACCACCCATTTCACTCAATAATTCCTGAGCACAAATGTCCTCCTCTACCTCCTCCTCTTCTTCCTGTCCTGCCCCCACAGGGGTCATGTGGCGTTGAGATCTGTGCGCCACGTCTACCGCACCCTGACCAGCCATTGTTAACAGCATTTGTTCCAGGACGTGCAACAGAGGAATGACGTCGTTCATCCCATAGTCCTGCCGACTCACGAATAGCGTGGCCTCCTCAAAGGGCCTGAGCAAGCGGCAGGTGTCACGCATGAGCTGCCAATGGCTGACATCTAAGTTACACAGGGGAGTACCTTTATCCGCTTGTAACATCAGGAAATCGGTGATGGCCTTTCGCTGCTCGTAAAGGCGGTCTAACATGTGTAGGGTTGAATTCCACCTTGTTGCAACGTCGCAGATCAGGCGATGCTGTGGAATTCCGTTCTGCCGCTGCAGCTCAATGAGGGTGTTCTTTGCGGTGTAGGAATGGCTGAAATGCATGCACAGTTTACGTGACATTTTAAGGATGTCTTGCAGTGGGATGGTGGATTTTAGGAACCGCTTGACAACCAGATTGAACACGTGAGCCATGCATGGCGCATGGCACAACCTTCCTTGACGCAGAGCAGACACCATGTTCTTTCCGTTGTCAGTCAACATGGTTCCGATTTTTAGTTTGCGCGGAGACAGCCATCTGTCGATTTCTCTGTTCATTACACTCAGCAGTTCCTCCCCTGTGTGACTACGTTCGCCAAGGCATACCAGGTGCAGCACAGCGTGACACCGTTGCGCCCTGCACATGTGATATGCCGGTCGGGTAATGGGACTTGGCACGGGGGTGGCGGCTGAGGACACGGCGGAAAAAGAGGTGGTAGAGGCGGACATGCTTGCTGGACCAAGGACGTGCAAACGTGGAGGCAAAAGCGTCGTGACCTGTCCAAGTTGCTGGTGCGGCTGTGCCGGCACCACGTTCACCCAGTGGGCCGTAAATGACATGTACTGTCCCTGACCGTAGTTACAGCTCCACACGTCGGCGCTGCCGTGCACTTTGGCAGAGACCGACATGCTCAAAGACTGGCCCACCATCTCTTCTACATGTGAATGCAGGGCTGGCACTGCCTTTTGGGCAAAGAAATGACGGCTTGGCACTCTCCACCGCGGCGCGGCACAAGCCATCATTTCTCGGAAAGGTGCTGAGTCCACCAGTTGGAAAGGGAGGGACTGCAGCACCAGCAACTTGGACAGGAGGACGTTCAGCTTTTGCACCGTCGGGTGCGTGCTCGCAAACTGTTGTCTCTTGGATACGGATTCCAAGAAAGACTGTTGACGGAATCCGAGAAGAGGAGTAGCAGGAGAAGGAGCATCTGAACGAGCGGAAGATGCCAATGAGCGACAACTCCCCTCAGCAGAGGTGTTGGAGCCTTGACTGGCTGATAGAGGGCGATTGACGACGTCGGGTGACGGAGCAAGTAACGGAGCGGGTGATGGAGCGGGGGCTGGGGCAGGCAGAACCGCCGTATGTTTATCACGGTTTTCCCAGGCCACCGAATGGTGACGCTGCATATGCTGACGCAACGCTGTAGTCCCAACATGGGCCCCCTGGCCACGCTTGCATTTCTGGCCACATAGTCGACATACGGCTACGTTTACTTCCTCGGGCGGCTTGAGGAAAAATTGCCACACCACCGAGTAGGAAACTTTGCCCCCGCTACTCTTCACTGGCTGACTGCTACTTCCTCCGTGCGCACCGGCACCACTACTGGCCGTGGTGGTAGGCTGCAGTGGAGCTGGTGCTCTACTCCGTGGACGTTTGGCTCCACTGACACTGATGCGACCCTGCTGCTGTCTCCTGGGCAACCCACCGACTGTTTTGCTCGCTGCCAAGCTGCCACCCTCTTCTCCTGATGATGCGGAAGAAATTGCCTGATGACGACGAGGCTGCCAAGTGCGATCAACCTCCTCATCATCAAGTAGGGTCTCCGCCTCACTACTAGCCCCCTCGGCTGCGTCTGGGTCAGGAGACAGACCTGTCTCTAGACCGGCTACCGAGCCACTCTCCTCGCCAGTACTTGTTCGCTTGGCTGCTGAAAAGGCCGATGTCTCCCCCCGTTCCTGACCGCCCTCTGTTAGCTCTTCCTCACTGTACAGTGGGGCTGAGCCCACAGCATGCGATACTTCGCTTGGTGAGGGAACAGCAAAGGACAGGGGCAGGTAGAGGACACGTGATTTCAGTGGGCTTGGTCCCGGGCCATGCCAACTAACGGTTGTGTCTGACGTACCCACCGACCGTTGGCTGTAGGTGTCAGAGGTGACCTGGGAAGAGGAAGACGACCGAGCCAACCAATCAATGACGGCAGGGTTGTCGGTGGAGACACGACCGCTGGATGACACCGGGAGCACTGGCCTCTGGCTGCGAATACTGCTGCCTCGACCCCTTCCTCTGCTGCCACGTCTGCTCGCTCCTAAAACATTGCCTCCTCTGCCACTCCTCTGCATGTTGTCTGACATACTATTTCATTCAACGATTAGGTGTCCCTGAGTAACAATTCTCTGGCACTCAGTAACAATTCTGTCTGTCCCTGAGTATGAATTCTGTGGCCCTGAGTAACAATTCTGTGTCTGTGCGAGTAACAATTCTGTGTCTGTGCGAGTAACAATTCTGTGTCTGTGCAAGTAACAATTTTGTGTCTGTGCGAGTAACAATTCTCTGGCACTCAGTAACAATTCTGTCTGTCCCTGAGTAACAATTCTCTGGCACTCAGTAACAATTCTGTCTGTCCCTGAGTAACAATTCTCTGGCACTCAGTAACAATTCTGTCTGTCCCTGAGTATGAATTCTGTGGCCCTGAGTAACAATTCTGTGTCTGTGCGAGTAACAATTCTGTGTCTGTGCAAGTAACAATTTTGTGTCTGTGCGAGTAACAATTCTCTGGCACTCAGTAACAATTCTGTCTGTCCCTGAGTAACAATTCTCTGGCACTCAGTAACAATTCTGTCTGTCCCTGAGTATGAATTCTGTGGCCCTGAGTAACAATTCTGTGTCTGTGCGAGTAACAATTCTGTGTCTGTGCAAGTAACAATTTTGTGTCTGTGCGAGTAACAATTCTCTGGCACTCAGTAACAATTCTGTCTGTCCCTGAGTAACAATTCTCTGGCACTCAGTAACAATTCTGTCTGTCCCTGAGTATGAATTCTGTGGCCCTGAGTAACAATTCTGTGTCTGTGCGAGTAACAATTCTGTGTCTGTGCAAGTAACAATTTTGTGTCTGTGCGAGTAACAATTCTCTGGCACTCAGTAACAATTCTGTCTGTCCCTGAGTAACAATTCTCTGGCACTCAGTAACAATTCTGTCTGTCCCTGAGTATGAATTCTGTGGCCCTGAGTAACAATTCTGTGTCTGTGCGAGTAACAATTCTGTGTCTGTGCAAGTAACAATTTTGTGTCTGTGCGAGTAACAATTCTCTGGCACTCAGTAACAATTCTGTCTGTCCCTGAGTAACAATTCTCTGGCACTCAGTAACAATTCTGTCTGTCCCTGAGTAACAATTCTCTGGCACTCAGTAACAATTCTGTCTGTCCCTGAGTAACAATTCTCTGGCACTCAGTAACAATTCTGTGTCTGTGCGAGTAACAATTCTGTGTCTGTGCAAGTAACAATTTTGTGTCTGTGCGAGTAACAATTCTCTGGCACTCAGTAACAATTCTGTCTGTCCCTGAGTAACAATTCTCTGGCACTCAGTAACAATTCTGTCTGTCCCTGAGTAACAATTCTCTGGCACTCAGTAACAATTCTGTCTGTCCCTGAGTATGAATTCTGTGGCCCTGAGTAACAATTCTGTGTCTGTGCGAGTAACAATTCTGTGTCTGTGCAAGTAACAATTTTGTGTCTGTGCGAGTAACAATTCTCTGGCACTCAGTAACAATTCTGTCTGTCCCTGAGTAACAATTCTCTGGCACTCAGTAACAATTCTGTCTGTCCCTGAGTAACAATTCTCTGGCACTCAGTAACAATTCTGTCTGTCCCTGAGTAACAATTCTCTGGCACTCAGTAACAATTCTGTCTGTCCCTGAGTAACAATTCTCTGGCACTCAGTAACAATTCTGTCTGTCCCTGAGTATGAATTCTGTGGCCCTGAGTAACAATTCTGTGTCTGTGCGAGTAACAATTCTGTGTCTGTGCAAGTAACAATTTTGTGTCTGTGCGAGTAACAATTCTCTGGCACTCAGTAACAATTCTGTCTGTCCCTGAGTAACAATTCTCTGGCACTCAGTAACAATTCTGTCTGTCCCTAAGTAACAATTCTCTGGCACTCAGTAACAATTCTGTCTGTCCCTGAGTATGAATTCTGTGGCCCTGAGTAACAATTCTGTGTCTGTGCGAGTAACAATTCTGTGTCTGTGCAAGTAACAATTTTGTGTCTGTGCGAGTAACAATTCTCTGGCACTCAGTAACAATTCTGTCTGTCCCTGAGTAACAATTCTCTGGCACTCAGTAACAATTCTGTCTGTCCCTGAGTAACAATTCTCTGGCACTCAGTAACAATTCTGTCTATCCCTGAGTATGAATTCTGTGGCCCTGAGTAACAATTCTGTGTCTGTGCGAGTAACAATTCTGTGTCTGTGCAAGTAACAATTTTGTGTCTGTGCGAGTAACAATTCTCTGGCACTCAGTAACAATTCTGTCTGTCCCTGAGTAACAATTCTCTGGCACTCAGTAACAATTCTGTCTGTCCCTGAGTAACAATTCTCTGGCACTCAGTAACAATTCTGTCTGTCCCTGAGTAACAATTCTCTGGCACTCAGTAACAATTCTGTCTGTCCCTGAGTAACAATTCTCTGGCACTCAGTAACAATTCTGTCTGTCCCTGAGTATGAATTCTGTGGCCCTGAGTAACAATTCTGTGTCTGTGCGAGTAACAATTCTGTGTCTGTGCAAGTAACAATTTTGTGTCTGTGCGAGTAACAATTCTCTGGCACTCAGTAACAATTCTGTCTGTCCCTGAGTAACAATTCTCTGGCACTCAGTAACAATTCTGTCTGTCCCTGAGTAACAATTCTCTGGCACTCAGTAACAATTCTGTCTGTCCCTGAGTATGAATTCTGTGGCCCTGAGTAACAATTCTGTGTCTGTGCGAGTAACAATTCTGTGTCTGTGCAAGTAACAATTTTGTGTCTGTGCGAGTAACAATTCTCTGGCACTCAGTAACAATTCTGTCTGTCCCTGAGTAACAATTCTCTGGCACTCAGTAACAATTCTGTCTGTCCCTGAGTAACAATTCTCTGGCACTCAGTAACAATTCTGTCTGTCCCTGAGTAACAATTCTCTGGCACTCAGTAACAATTCTGTCTGTCCCTGAGTAACAATTCTCTGGCACTCAGTAACAATTCTGTCTGTCCCTGAGTAACAATTCTGTCTGTCCCTGAGAATGAATTCTGTGGCCCTGAGTAAGAATTCTCTGGCACTCAGTAACAATTCTGTCTGTCCCTGAGTAACAATTCTCTGGCACTCAGTAACAATTCTGTCTGTCCCTGAGTAAAAATTCTGTGGCCCTAATAACGTTTCTGTGGCCCTAAGTAACAATTCTCTGGCACTGAGTAACAATTCTGTCTGTCCCTGAGTATGAATTCTGTGGCCCTAACTAGCGTTTCTTTGTCCCTAAATAACGATTCTGTGGCCCTCATTAACAAGTCTGTGTCCCTGAGTAATGGTTCTCTGTCCCTAAGTAACTTCTCTCTGTCCCCAATTCTCGTTTCTGTGGCCCTAACTCTGTCCCTGTCCCTAGTACAGAGCGGTCTGCCTCTGTTCAATGACTGCAGGCAAATGAAGATTTCCAAAATGGCCGCTATATATACCTCGACCATTACACAGTGCTGGCTGGCTGGCTGCTGATTGGCTGATGCGATCACATGTCGTTGAGGAATGCATTATGGGGCAGCGCGCCTTGTCTGCGCGCCTTCCCCGACATCCCCGCTCCGTCGCCGCACATGTCAGCCGCCATTTTCGGAAAAATTTCGATTCGCGCGTCCGAATTAGGCTGTTTTTCGGATTCGGCACGAATCGAAATTTTTCCGATATTCGACTCGAATTCCACTTCGGATACTTCGATTCGCTCATCTCTACTGGTGACCAATAGAAAATTGCATGTATACTGAGATGATGCAATATTAGCCTTTAATTGCATCACTTCACTGCATAAAAGCTGCAGTATCTGTAGCTGATTGTAGTTCGACAGCGTCTTTACATTTCGTTTTATGCTTATATAGGCTACTCAGTACTGCCTCGAACTTGTGTGAATAAAGCTGCTGAATTAGTGCTGCAAAAATAAATGAAGGAGTCTTTGTTGGGCCACAGATTCGTAAACTTATTCATGATGATGAGTTTCTTTCTCTGTTGCGTGGAAAGGAAAAGGCTGCCTGGACAGCATTTGTATCAGTGACATCAAATTTTCTTGGAAACAATAAAACACCAGACTACAAGAAAGTGGTAGAAAAACTCATCCAGACTTACAGAAATCTGGGTTGCAACATGTCTCTAAAAATTCATTTTCTACATTTGCATCTGGATTTTTTCCCACCAAACTGTGGAGCAGTGAGTGATGAACACGGAGAGCGCTTCCATCAAGACATTGCAGCTATGGAAAGAAGATATCAAGGTAAATGGAGCCCATCAATGCTTGCTGACTATTGCTGGACAGTTGTAAGAGATAGCCCTTTCCTCGAATACAAGAGAAAAGCCAAGAGAAGCAAAACCGACACAAACTGAAGACAAAACTAGTGAGAATCCTAAGTATTAAAATGATTCAACTTAGCTTATGGCTATAATTTTTCTTGGTAATCCTATGCAATATATTATGCCATTTAGGCTTTGTTATGTAATCAATATCACTTGCTTTATATTTGTGGAAAGACATCTATCTATATAATTATTGTGCATTATGTAGTCATTATGCCTATAGTAGAAAACTTTCCGTTTACAGAAAAACTAGAGCCAATTGACAAATTTCATTGTTATATTTGAACTCAGAATGTGAAATTCATTAAGAAATGGATCCTTTTGTTTCCAAAACTGGCAAAAAATAAAAATTTGTTGAACAGTGAATTGGCATCATAGGTAGACCTCAACTATGAGAGAAAAAATGAGAAAAAAAAATCCAGACAATCACATTGGCTGATTTGGAAAGAATTTATTTGCAAATTATAGTGGAAAATAAGTATTTGGTCACCTACAAACAAGCAAGATTTCTGGCTCTCGCAGACCTGTACCTTCTTCTTTAAGAGGCTCCACTGTCCTGAACTCATTACCTGTATCAATGGCACCTGTTTGAACTTGTTATCAGTATAAAAGACACCTGTCCACAACCTCAGACAGTCACACTCCAAACTCCACTATGGTGAAGACCAAAGAGCTGTCAAAGGACACCAGAAACAAAATTGTAGTCCTGCACCAGGCTGGGAAGACTGAATCTGCAATAGGCAAGCAGCTTGGTGGGAACAAATCAACTGTGGGAGCAATAATTAGAAAATGGAAGACATACAAGACCACTGATAATCTCCCTCGATCTGGGGCTCCACCCAAGACCTCACCCCGTGGGGTCAAAATGATCACAAGAACGGTGAGCAAAAATCCCAGGACCACACGGGGGGGACCTAGTGAATGACCTGCAGAGAGCTGGGACCAACGTAACAAAGGCTACCATCAGTAACACACTACGCCGCCAGGAACTCAGATCCTGCAGTGCTAGACGTATCCCCCTGCTTAAGCCAGTACATGTCCGGGCCCATCTGAAGTTTGCTAGAGAGCATTTGGATGATCCAGAAGAGGATTGGGAGAATGTCATATGGTCAGATGAAACCAAAATAGAACTGTTTGGTAGAAACACAACTCGTCATGTTTGGAGGAGAGAGAATGCTGAGTTGCATCCAAAGAACACCATACCTAATGTGAAGCATGGGGGTGGCAACATCATGCTTTGGGGCTGTTTCTCCACAAAGGGACCAGGACAACTGATCCATGTACAGGACAGAATGAATGGGGCCATGTATCGTGAGATTTTGAGTGCAAACCTCCTTCCATCAGCAAGGGCATTGAAGATGAAACGTGGCTGGGTCTTCCAACATGACAATGATCCCAAACATACCGCCCGGGCAACGAAGGAGTGGCTTCGTAAGAAGCATTTCAAGGTCCTGGAGTGGCCTAGCCAGTCTCCAGATCTCAACCCCATAGAAAACCTTTGGAGGGAGTTGAAAGTCCGTGTTGCCCAGAGACAGCCCTAAAACTTCACTGCTCTAGAGGAGATCTGCATGGAGGAATGGGCCAACATACCAGCAACAGTGTGTGCCAACCTTGTGAAGACTTACAGGAAACGTTTGACCTCTGTCATTGCCAACAAAGGATATATAACAAAGTATTGAGATGAACTTTTGATATTGACCAAATACTTATTTTCCACCATAATTTGCAAATAAATTCTTTCCAAATCAGTCAATGTGATTGTCTGGATTTGTTTTCTCATTTTGTCTCTCATAGTTGAGGTCTACCTATGATGCCAATTACAGGCCTCTCTCATCTTTTTAAGTGGGAGAACTTGCACAATTGGTGGCTGACTAAATACTTTTTTGCCCCACTGTAGAAGAGAAGTTATACAACACATGCTTCAGGACATTCACTCCCAGTGAACCTATGTGGATCTTGCATAAGGGCTGGTGCATAAAATTAAGTTTAAATTAAACTAATCGGACTTTCTGATTTTAGCACAGCGAGAGCATTTGATATATCACATTAAATAGCTTACTGGCTGCTTTCATTTGTTGTCTGAATTTGGGCTTTATTTTTTTTAAATTATAGCTGACACCTAGCACAAAAAATAATGTGTTATATTAAAATCATATTTAAAAAGTATAAAAATCCACAACACCTTTAAATCAACAGTACATTCAAGATGTAAAACAAATACTGTAGCTGCTAACTTTTAATAAAATTACACTTACCTGTCCAGGGACCCACACCGGTTCTTCATTGGTCTTCAGTATTCTGTATGTTTATTAAGGGAAGCCAACTGTGGCTCCTTGCAGCTTCTCACTGTATATGCACAATGCCATGCTGCACTTTGTGAATGGTTCCAAAGCCTTCTAAGACCTGTGATGTGTCCCAGAAGGCTGCAAGCAAAGTGGGGTGGGGTGAACTTCCACTCAGTGAAAAAAAGGGGGAGAGAACAATGTTCTTGGACAACTTGCCAGCCAGCTTGCTAACAACCGAATTAACCTGTCTAACAGTATGCGTTTATAACAGGGGTTTAGTTAGCACACATTTGCAAATACATACGTAAGCCACAGAGCCACGACACGGCACCCTGATCATCTGTGGTCCTAACTCTAAAATTTATGAGTCCCCATAGTAGAGGCACATGCATTTAATGGATAGATCAAGGGCAGGTGGACCTGAGGGAGCCACCCCTCTTAAAGGCAAAGGAGTGCACTGGACCCCAGCATGTAGCACAATGGCAACCAGGGCCCTAGTGCACCCACGTACCAAAAACTCAAACATGCATAAAAGTGGCCACCCGCCCAAGTCTATAACTGGCTTATGAAGCAAGGACACATAAACAGGCATCACATAGTGAAAAAAAGGGGGAGAGAACAATGTTCTTGGACAACTTGCCAGCCAGCTTGCTAACAACCGAATTAACCTGTCTAACAGTATGCGTTTATAACAGGGGTTTAGTTAGCACACATTTGCAAATACATACGTAAGCCACAGAGCCACGACACGGCACCCTGATCATCTGTGGTCCTAACTCTAAAATTTATGAGTCCCCATAGTAGAGGCACATGCATTTAATGGATAGATCAAGGGCAGGTGGACCTGAGGGAGCCACCCCTCTTAAAGGCAAAGGAGTGCACTGGACCCCAGCATGTAGCACAATGGCAACCAGGGCCCTAGTGCACCCACGTACCAAAAACTCAAACATGCATAAAAGTGGCCACCCGCCCAAGTCTATAACTGGCTTATGAAGCAAGGACACATAAACAGGCATCACATAGTGAAAAAAAGGGGGAGAGAACAATGTTCTTGGACAACTTGCCAGCCAGCTTGCTAACAACCGAATTAACCTGTCTAACAGTATGCGTTTATAACAGGGGTTTAGTTAGCACACATTTGCAAATACATACGTAAGCCACAGAGCCACGACACGGCACCCTGATCATCTGTGGTCCTAACTCTAAAATTTATGAGTCCCCATAGTAGAGGCACATTGTTCTCTCCCCCTTTTTTTCACTATGTGATGCCTGTTTATGTGTCCTTGCTTCATAAGCCAGTTATAGACTTGGGCGGGTGGCCACTTTTATGCATGTTTGAGTTTTTGGTACGTGGGTGCACTAGGGCCCTGGTTGCCATTGTGCTACATGCTGGGGTCCAGTGCACTCCTTTGCCTTTAAGAGGGGTGGCTCCCTCAGGTCCACCTGCCCTTGATCTATCCATTAAATGCATGTGCCTCTACTATGGGGACTCATAAATTTTAGAGTTAGGACCACAGATGATCAGGGTGCCGTGTCGTGGCTCTGTGGCTTACGTATGTATTTGCAAATGTGTGCTAACTAAACCCCTGTTATAAACGCATACTGTTAGACAGGTTAATTCGGTTGTTAGCAAGCTGGCTGGCAAGTTGTCCAAGAACATTGTTCTCTCCCCCTTTTTTTCACTATGTGATGCCTGTTTATGTGTCCTTGCTTCATAAGCCAGTTATAGACTTTGGGCGGGTGGCCACTTTTATGCATGTTTGAGTTTTTGGTACGTGGGTGCACTAGGGCCCTGGTTGCCATTGTGCTACATGCTGGGGTCCAGTGCACTCCTTTGCCTTTAAGAGGGGTGGCTCCCTCAGGTCCACCTGCCCTTGATCTATCCATTAAATGCATGTGCCTCTACTATGGGGACTCATAAATTTTAGAGTTAGGACCACAGATGATCAGGGTGCCGTGTCGTGGCTCTGTGGCTTACGTATGTATTTGCAAATGTGTGCTAACTAAACCCCTGTTATAAACGCATACTGTTAGACAGGTTAATTCGGTTGTTAGCAAGCTGGCTGGCAAGTTGTCCAAGAACATTGTTCTCTCCCCCTTTTTTTCACTATGTGATGCCTGTTTATGTGTCCTTGCTTCATAAGCCAGTTATAGACTTGGGCGGGTGGCCACTTTTATGCATGAACTTCCACTCAACCTAGGCAATCCAAGCAGAGGATGGAGCAGGTACCTATCAAAACTAGGTACCCGCTCCCCCCACAAAATTTTATTGTGCAAAATGTGGTAGAGGAGGGAAGGGGGCGGACATATAATGAAAATTCTCCTTTGGGGTGAAGTTCTGCTTTAACTGCAGTCCTATATTATCATGTGTGTACGGCATAAACATAAGGAAAAACCTGTTTCAAACATGGTGGTCGCCTTTATACTCTCACCCTGTCCCAATCCTCCCTCTTCCTCCTTTTCGACTTTCTTTTCATGCTTCTCTTCATACTTGGTATTTATTTTTTCCTTTATGCCCTGAAGTTGTCTAGATTGTTTATACAGGTTTGTTTACATATTTCCCTCGTACCCTTTTTGACAACATACAATTTACACCGGTCAGACTCATTGGTTGTAGTAGATGGACTTTGTTAGTTAATATGGAACACATGGTTCCTGCAGAATCTTTGTGTATGGTTGTACTCTATCATTTTTGCCCTTAGGCTGGATTCCTCATTGTAAATTGCACCTCTGATCTTTTGTGTTTGCTTTTTATTATTGATGAAACCCTTTTCAATATAAACCTATTGAAAGAAAAAAAAAACATAGGGCAAAGCACAAGTCAAAGCCACATTATTATCATTCAACCAGCAACTTAGGCAATGTCCTACAGCAATGCTGTAATAACCACTAACAGATTAATATCAAAGGATCTTTCAGGTGTTGTGCTTTGTCAAGATCCCCTCCAAGGGAATAGGAAGGACAGTCTCAGAGAACATAATTCTGCACAAAACGGAACATGGCAGTGGCCATCTATTTTATGGAAAGTCTGGTATTACGAAACAGTCTAGCAATGGCCAGCCATACAGTCCAAAGTGTATACAAATATAGTTGTGGGTAATTCAGGTATTCTCTTATTGCAAATGCAGAACACCACCTTTGCCTGATGGCATAAGGGGTATGTTAGAGTTTTAAAACTAGGGTAGGTGTTAGATTTGTCTAAAGCAAGTTAAATTAAAGTGTCCTGATGCTCAACAGTAGGAATCACACATTGCAATCAGCACACTTAATATATTACAATGACCTACGTTTGTGGTATAGGTTCATGAGAATCTTTTGTAAAATACGTATTTAAAGACTACTGCAGGGCTAGACAGTAGGGGCTATTTCTTCTGACATTGCTGTGACCCTGCTTGACATTCGCAAAAATTCATTGTTGTGATAATATAATATATTTAACAGCTTTTTATCATTGTTCAAGATGAGCTAGAACATGTGCTAATCTTCCTTATCATTTCTGGCAGATAATCAAAACAAGATATTCAGAATGTGACAAATATAAAATGTGAAGACACAAAAAAGTAGGTAATTGCATTTCTAATTTCAGACCATTGACGTTAGAAGCTAAAGTTAAACTTCTGATTATAATAAAGTATGTGTTGTCCTATGAAGGAAAACTCAAAAATTCGATTTGTAGTGCCAAAAAGAACAAAATGTTCTAGATAACAATTTTGATGTGAAAATACAGTGCATTTAATCAAAATGTCTGTGACAATCAGCAGTTACAAAGGTATTTATTGGTCTAAATCTGTAGTTTAAGTAGCAAAGGAGCAAGTAGGTAATCTTGAAGAGGGTCTGCTGTAATTTATAAAGTTCTGTCACTTCAGGCTAAGCAGTGAAGTAGACATTGAAAGAAAAGTACCATAATATCCCTCAAACAGGGAGTTGTGGGAGATGGGGATTTTTTGGTGCCCACAAACACAAAAAAAAAGAAAGTGATAATAAAAGTAAAAACCTGTTTATTATTTTACAAAATAAAAATTATGTCATCATATAAAAAACATTTAATGACAGCTACAATATGATCAAAAAGTTCATATAGTTCAATTAATATGAAAATCAAGACCAGATGGACGCATTTTGCCCAAAGAGAGCTTGTTCAGAATTCACTTCGTATTTCAGTCATTATGATGTTGTAGCTGATGAAAAAAACAATCAATAAATTATCATATGATTACAGGTACAATTAATACAATCACAATTTGCATCATAATAAATCTACAGGTACCCGCTCCCACCTCCATTTGATATACCAGAAGCTTTGGGTCTATTCAGAAAGCGTAACATGTGCAGTGGGAAGTTGGCCTTAAAACCAGGATGTCACACCGGTTTCGTACAAGCAAGCTAGCAGTGCTGTGGCCCAGAAAACTAGGCAAGAACTAGCCCAGGTGATGATCCCGCGACTGGTAAATGTGTGTTTATTAATAGTCAACAGCTACAGTATTTGTATCTGCTGAGTTTTAATTTTTGCAAAAATTCCTGAAGTTCCTCTTTAACTAAACTTTGGCACCAACCAAAGGTCTCTTTCAACACTGAAATCTTTTGAGCACTGCTCAAAATTTTAAAGCAGTATATGAACAGTAAATATAAGAGCATAATGCCTGATTTATTATCACATATAGCTCTGATTTATTTTTTTCATAAAATGAATTGGTTTATGAAGATTGCATAATACCTTTATGGATTGTTGGCATAAAAACTGTATACAGAGAAAGAGGATTTAGTTAGGAACTAGGATTCATGTGAGGACAATAATACGATTTATGAGATGTGCTAGTACTGAAATATACAGCACGGTATAATCCAGGGGAATATTGGAGAACATTGCATTTTGATGGAAGCAAGAAAAGGCCATTGGGTGTTGTCAGACATTGAAGACAATAGGAAGAGACACGTTCTGAGGCTTTGTTTATTGGATAAACTTAGAATGTTTTTATAGAAATTCATGTATTTGTGTTACTCTGTTTAAAGAAACTCTGTTTCAAGACCTTTCATTTCAACAAAAATCTTTCCATATGATTATATGTGAATTTAACACATTTTAGGCACATTATGTACCTGTAAAATCCTCCCTTGTATAGACATCCAAAAGCCCTGAGACTGCTGCTGGGTGCCAGTGTTGCCAACCATCAATATTTTTACTGGCAGCCAGTAAAAATGGGCACTTTTCTCCTGCCAGTAAATGCCAGTGAGAGGAAAAGGTTGCCAGTTAAAAATATGGCTGTGACATTTGGACCGGCCGAGACCAGTGCCTGCTACAGTGGAGAGGCCAGAGCCTCGTATGTGGGTCTGTGGAACAGTGTCAGTGCTGTTTGGACCAGAGTGGACTGAAGGGATCACCTGGCATGGAGAGAGACTGTCACTGTGACTCAGGAAGCAATGTGTCATAATTACATAGTGAGTCTGGCTGAAAAAAGACAAAAGTCCATCCAGTTCAACCATTAAAAAAAAAAAAGTTATAATCCTATACCCACAGTTGATCCAATGGAACGCAAAAAAAAAAACCCCAAGCAAAGCATGATCTAATTTGTTCTTGCAGGGAAAACAATTCCTTAATGATCACCCGAGAGGCAATCGGATATTCCCTGGATCAACTTTACCTATAAATGATAGTATCCAGTTATATTCTGTGTATCCAAGAAAGAATCCAGGCCTTTTTTAAAGCAATCCACTGAGCTGGCCAGAACCAACTCTTGAGGGAGTCTATTCCACATTTTCACAGCTCTTACTGCGAAGAAACCTTTCTGTGTTTGGAGATTAAATTTATTTTCCTCCAGATGCAAAGAGTGCCCCCTTGTCCTCTGTGATGACCTCAGCATGAATAGCTCTACACCGAGTTCACTATATGGACCACCTATGAATTTATGCATGTTTATCATATCCCCCCTTAATCTCCTCTTCTCAAGAGAGAATAAATTAAGTTCCTCTAATCTTTCCTCATAGCTGAGCTCCTCCATGCCTCTCATCATTTTGTTTGCCCTTCTCTGTACTTTCTCCAGTTCCCCAATGTTCTTTTTGTGAATTGATTCCCAAAATTGAACTGCATATTCCAGATGAGGTGTTACTAATGATTTGTACAGGGGTAATATGATATCTCTCTCTCTGGAGTCTATACCTCTTTAATACAAGAGAGGATTTTGCTCACTTTAGAAACCGCACCTTGGCATTGCATGCCATTATAAAGCTTGTGATCTACCAGAACCCCCAGATCCTTCTCCACCATTGATTCCCCCAGTTGTACCCCCCCTAGTATGTATGATGCATGCATATTCTTAGCCCCCAAGTGCAGAACCTTACATTTATCAACATTAAACCTCATTTGCCACATAGTTGCCCAATTAAACAGTGCATTGAAGTCAGAGTGTCATGTCAGTGAGGTGCCATCATCATCATCTGTGCCATCATCATCATCTGTGCTGCTGCACACTGCTGTCAGTGTCACTGTGAGAGTCAATTTCATGTGTGTGTGTCTGCCCATTCTAATTTCTTGCTCTCCTGAGTCCTGTCCCTGAGCTACTAATTTACTATAAAATAAATATTTTTTACCTTAATATCTACCTTAAATCACATTGCGAATTGCTACTCACTTACTATAAAATAAATGTTTTTTTGCCTTAAAATCTACATTAAATCACATAGCAAATTTGCATACTTGTTTGTAGCCTAAATACTGAAATTTGCACTTAAAACTGTAATTTTTAAGCTTTTGGAAATGCAAGTATAATCTTGGCTGTGCCAATTAAATGTTGGTGCCCTGTCAGTAAATTTCAACCTGGTAGGTTGGCAACACTTTTGGGTGCCAACATCTCTGATGTTATATCAGCAGTCCCAGCAGACCCAGTGCTGTCACTCAAGTGATTCTCTGTAGTATTCTTATTTGTTCCTCCCCACCAGCTACATGAAAGGTTATCCAGGGAAGATCAGAGGAGCTGGGTCAGCACAGAGAGTATTTAGAAGAGGAGAGAGCAATAAAATACAAGGAAGAGGGAGGCTGTGGAAGGGAATTGAGTCTTCCTGGAATAGTCACCATTTTTTAGCATGTTTAAATGCACATTGAGTGCGAATAAAAAGAATAAAAAAAAGGAAAAACACTGCAAGCGAGCATTTAAAAAGCTTGCATTTTCTATTCTTTTACATGAATTTTCTTTTAAGTTAGACAAGGTCTCTAACTCTTGAACCTGAGGAACAACACATTAATAAAATAACACATCCATTTACATATATCTATAAATGTTGCGCTCCTATTATCCAACTATATAAAGTGTGTGAAATATACTATTATATATACAAACTGACAAAAAATTTACAATATATCAATAAAGTGATCATAAAAAAAAACAAAAATAAATCCGTTTATCCAAAAAAAGTCCAAATTTGTGATAAAGTGATTAAAACATAATACAGTGACTTTCTGTGAAACCTTCAGTGAAATTAAATGTGCGCTCACCTCCTTCTAAGCCTATTATACAGGCTTAAAAAACTTTTGGTTCACATATCCTGGAACCTACTAGAATTGCTGCAGTATATGATGGATGTTGGGAACTTCTTGCAAACACCTTTCCCCTTTAAACTCTGTATATCCCTGCAGGGATTTCTCCCTCCTTCAGCAAGTTGGTGAGTTTGGGAGCAATTACAAAATACAGGTGTGTGTAACTTGCAAGCCAAACAAAAAAACCTTAGGGATCACTAACAATTAACACATACTCCAACTGTGCAATTTAAACCATATATCTATATATGTTGCGCTCCTATTATCCAACTATATAAAGTGTGTGAAATATACTATTATATATACAAACTGACAAAAAAATTTCAATATATCAATAAAGTGATCATAATAAAAAACAAAAAAATAAATCCATTATCCAAAAAAAGTCCAAATTTGTGATAAAGTGATTAAAACATAATACAGTGACTTTCCGTGAATCCTTCAGTGAAAATAGATGTGCGCTCACCTCCTTCTAAGCCTATTATACAGGCTTAATAAGCTTTTGGTTCACATATCCTGGAACCTACTAGGATTGCTGCAGTATATGATGGATGTTGGGTACTTCTTGCATATGTGCACCTAGGATCATTAGGACCTAATCATAACCCCCTGATGAAGCCATGTGTCCTGTGCGTAACGCGTAGGGGTGGGGCTACGAAGTCACTCGGTTTCAGAGAGAACAAGCGGCAAGTACATATGCCAACGGCTGATACAGGCATTTATCACTGAAAGCGTTTTTTTGATTTTAACAATATGAGTGCATTGATTAAGATTTGTGGAATAAAATAAAGTCTGTTTTAAGGATAAAGCACTATGTTCCTATTGTCTCCTTTCACACTGAGGAACGTATAAGGAGGATTGTGCTAGTGATTCAAAGCAGCTGAAGAAGGGAGAAATCCTTGCAGAGATATACAGCGTTTAAAGGGGAAAGGTGTTTGCAAGAAGTACCCAACATCCATCATATACTGCAGCAATCCTAGTAGGTTCCAGGATATGTGAACCAAAAGCTTATTAAGCCTGTATAATAGGCTTAGAAGGAGGTGAGCGCACATCTATTTTCACTGAAGGATTCACGGAAAGTCACTGTATTATGTTTTAATCACTTTATCACAAATTTGGACTTTTTTTGGATAAACAGATTTATTTTTGTTTTTTATTATGATCACTTTATTGATATATTGTAAATTTTTTGTCAGTTTGTATATATAATAGTATATTTCACACACTTTATATAGTTGGATAATAGGAGCGCAACATTTATAGATATATGGTTTAAATTGCACAGTTGGAGTATGTGTTAATTGTTAGCGATCCCTAAGGTTTTTTTGTTTGTCTCGCAAGTTACACACACCTGCATTTTGTAATTACATCCATTTACATACATATATATTTAATGTATCAATATAGTTTATTTTGAATGGGCTGCTAAAGATCCCCAATGAATTGTACCTGCAATATTTTTTTAAATGCATTTATCCTAGGTGTCCAGATACATAGGGTTAGATTTACTAAATCGGGTGCATGCAAAATCTGGTGCAGCTGTGCATGGTAACCAATCAGCTTCTAACTTCAGTTTGTTCAAGTAAGCTATGACAATAAAACATAGAAGCCGATTGCACAGATGCACCAAATTCTTTGCGCACCAGTTTTAGTAAATCTCCCCCATAATGCTAAGAGCTCAATATAGTTTTCTGGTATAGATGTGGGGGTTTAAATAGAAGGTATTACATATTTCTGGATTGTAAGCAATAACAACATGAATTAAAAAATACAAAGCAGTCTTGTATTGTTTCAATCACATCTCCAACACTGTGACTTGTATATATATGACAGATCTGCTGACAAATTCAGATTGGTACTTCTGCAAGCTTATCTTGAGAAATGTAATCACCATCTGCATATGTCATCTAAATGTACAAATAAACATGCTTCCTGAAAAACAGGGGCTGAATAGCTTTTAATTTAAATTGCGCTTTCAGAGAGAAACATAAATTTAGATCTCCTCTCTGTAAAACATACGTGTTACTAACTCAGATGATTGCAGTATGGTGCATTACACTGTCATTCATTTTGGCACCATGTCACGATCTTAAGATCATTTTGAATGGAAACTCAAGTTTGCAAATGCACCATAAAGCATAGGTGGGAACCATCTGTGTGTTTAGTGTGCTGCATTGAAAGTAAAAGAATATTTTTAATATTATGTGCATTGTAGTTCGATGGTATCCATAAAATAAATTGGGCTGACTTAACATGCATGCAATGTAAAGAATATCTATGTCTGTATTAAAACTTTTCCTTAGATTTGTAGTTCTACTAATTAATTCTGAAAGTTTATTCTTCTTGACAAAAAGCATGCTTAAAACTGAACTCAAGGCAGATGTAAAAAAAAAAAACACAATAAACACAATTACATAGTCATTAAAAAACTTTAAATGTCTCCTAATATAACTAATGTAAGCACCTAAACTGTCTTGATCTTTTTCCTTTTGAAATCTCTGTACAGTGAAACTCTGACTGAAAAAGAGGCACAGCACTAGAAGCCGAATAAAAGCAATCTGCCACAGTGCTCATTTGCAGACAAGGAATATACTGACAAGAGGAGAAAGAAGAGGGAACACAGCTATGAGCTCATTAGTCTGCTGCTTTCCTTGGACTATCTAATCACAGTAATCTAGCCGTATTGCTTACAATGTTAGTTCACCTTTTCAGAAAAAAATTAAACAGTGAAATTACCCCCTACACCATCTCCACTCTTCTGTCTCTGCTGTAGTTACCTTCCATAGGTGATGTGCTGTCAATGCCTACGCATTTGGTGTAGTAGTCCAGATATTTAAAATCTTTGCTTTTTTTCTCTTTTCATTTTATAGGGCTTCCAAAATGGATCAGAGCCTTTTTCTGAGCTCCAGCCAGGCATCCCACCCACAAACATCACCCCTTACCCTAATCTGTAGGGTCACTGTAACCTAAAAAAAAACAAAAACTAAAAGCTCAAACTACGTACTTGAATCCATGGCCATATGACATTCGGGGTCCCACATTTTCTCTCTACCTTGCAGCAGAGTAAAAAGGTCCTTCTTCGGTGCCCTAGTTGTTGCCTGGGTGATGTGGAAACTTCCTATTGGTTTTCCAGAGGTGGGGTTCTCTCAGGATCCAGAAGACTGCACAGATGTGATAATGTTACAGCAAGGGGACTAGTTGACACAAGCACAGACTGTAGTGCTGGATCACCAGTCTTTACTCCCAGAAGAGGTGCCAGCAGGAGACATGGGTGGCTGACTCAAATGAGTTAAAAACTGATTTGGAAACCTTTGTGTTTTTTTTTAAAACACATTGCTAAATTGTGGGATTAGGTAGTAGACTGGGTTGATATTTGCCCAGAGATGACTTTTAACTGCAGTACAAAAATAACTTGGCTCCTTTTTTGCTGTGCTATATAAATCTCAGAACTAAATGCACAATAAATCAAACCTATGGCAGATGGAACATCTCACTATAAGCTGTATATTGCTTAAAGTTCAGCTATAACTTTCAGGCTTTCGCCAAGGTATTTTGAGCCACAGTGGTGACCCTGATAGGTTAAAACGATTAACATTTTATAGTTTAATAAAACATTCATTTGATTGTAAAATGGCTGAGTTTTATAAAGCCAAGTGGTTGTCCCAATTTTCTTCTTTGGGTGATACCAGAAAGCATTGTCTAAAAAACTTTTTAAAACATTTATGAGAGAAATGTTAGCCAGCCATTACTGACCTTCTAATAGTGTTAGTTGCCTGGCTGTCATGCTGACTCTGGTTTGAATTTTGATTCACAGATTAGTAATTCTGGCCTCACTTGCTGCATGCTTCTTACAGATCAGTTAACCATCCATATTCCCATCGCACACTTTCCTGGAAAAGGCTCTAGAATACTGAGTGCTAAAGCGACCACCAGCTGGAGACTGGCCTGACTGGCCTGGCATCATGCCTGACAAAGGGGTCCTGCATGACTCTGAAACGTTGCACTCTCTTGTTCGTGATGTGTGGTTCATACTTCAATAAAGATGATGGCCACATCCTCCTGAGCTCCGCTCATCTCCCGGCCCTAGAGACTCACCCATGGCGCATCACTGCTCTACAGGCATCCCTGGGTGAGTCAACCTCACCAACCTCCTCACACCCTCAGTGTCCCCAGATGGAGGAATCTGAGCCCCTGACCCCTGTAGTGGGGGCAGTAGTGCATTCTCCGTTGAGCCCTTCACCACCTGCTTCTGCCAATCCTCATGTGTCACCTACTCTCACGATATCTGTGCTGGAGGAAAAACTGCAGGTATATTTACGCAATATTACCACCACTATCCGCTGAAGTGAGCAAGTTGGCTTTGGATCTTCGGGGACAAATAGCGCAGATTGGGGAACGTGCAGATCAATTGGAGAATAAATTTGATGAATTGGTGCAGTACGTCCATGTCTTAGAAGAAGATAATGCGTATCTGAAGCACACCATGTCCCAAATTCAGCTCCAACAAGAGGACTTGGAAAACAGGGAACGCTGGCAAAACATCCGCATTCGCGGTATGTCTGAATCTATTGCCGATTCCCAACTTCGCCGACATCTCTTGTCCTTCTTCACCGCAACCGCCCCCTTGGTCCCAGAAGCGGATTGGCGCATGGACAGGGCCCACCGATCATTAGGTCCCAGACCTGCTAATGGCACCAGACCACGTGATGTCGTCGTCTGCTTTCATTTTTTGAGAGCAAGGAAGCCTTGTTAGCCTCTGTATGCAACATCCCATCCCTGGAATTTAAAGGGGACAGGCTTCAGCTCTTCTGTGATCTCTCTCTGATTACCCTGGCTAAACGGCGAGCGCTGAAGCCACTCACCACTCATCTCCAGCACCACCGTGTCCCCTATCGCTGGGGTTACTCTACGCGATCTTTTTGAGGTGGACTCCTTCCTGAAGCAATTGGGACTGCCTCCTTTGCCAGAAGACAATTCCTCATTACCTCCTTCTCCATCTCGTCCTTTCGCTACCCCCAACAAGATTTGGACACCAGTTTGTAGGGGCCGGAAGCGTCCTTCACGTACTCCACAACGTCCTCGTTCTTCTCGTTCCAGCGACGTGCCTGCTTGATGCTTCTCTGCTGTGTTCTTCTGTGGGCACTTCGGGGTTGTATCATTACCCCCCCTTTCCCTCCCCCCCCTTCCCTTCCCCTCCCCCCCCCCCCTTCCTTTTTCCTTTTTTCCTGTGCTGGGTTCCCCATATGTCATACTTTTCTGGCCGGATTTGCCGACTGATATGTTCCGGTTGTCCTGTTGCCCCCGATCCCGTCCAGACAATTGTCTGGACGACTTGGGTATTGATGTTTCTCCCAAGTCCATATCCTTAAGGATATCTATGTTCTTTATTGCAATGTTTTTGGTTTGTCTATTATTAGTTCTCTGTTTTGTCTCATCGATGGTATCTCATTTATCTTTTCTGTGCCATATGTGCCATACTCATTGTCATTTTGTGATGGCTTTACAACTTCTGTCATATAATGTCAAAGGCCTTAACTCTGTTCAGAAGCGGTGGATGGCTTTGAAGGAATTCCGATCCTCAGGAGCAGATATTATTTTTGTCCAGGAGACTCATTTTAAGTCAGCATTCTCCTTTCGTTTTGCCTCAAGTTTTTTTTCTCAATCGTATTCGGCCTTTGACCCATCTGGTAAGGCTGGAGTGGCAATACTGATCCGGACACATTGCTCCCTTTGGGTCGTCTCCTCCAAGGTCGATCATCATGGTCGCTTCATTCTCCTAGAATGTATGCTTGGTGACACTCCCCTTATTTTGCTGAATCTCTATGCTCCGAATTCAGGTCAATTACAATTCCTTACACAAACTCTCGCCAAATTGGGCTCCTTTTCCACTCCACACATGATTATAGGGGGTGACTTTAATTTAATCCTTTCACCGCACAAGGATAGGAAGGTCCTCTTCAAGTCCACTCCTTCGAAGCGGCAATGCTCCTCCTCGAAATTCTTTGGTAAATTGATCAGGGAGCATCGTCTCTTTGATGCCTGGCAGATTTAACATCCTACCCAGAAATAGTTCACCTTCTACTCCACACCTCACCGCTGCTACTCCCGCTTAGATCATTTCTTCATTTCAGCTCCTCTTCTTCCGCTCCTAGTTTTCTCTGACATCAAAACTATTACATGGTCTGACCACGCCTCCCTGACCTTAAATATGTTATTCCCCAATGTTATGCCAAAATCAGGGCATTGGCGCCTCAATGAGTCCTTTTTAACCACGGAACATCTCCGTGCTGAGCTCTCACAGGGACTTGATATGTACTTTCAACACAATGTAGGCTCTGTACCATCTACCTCGACCGTATGGGAAGCCCACAAGGCGGTATTTCGAGGCCTTTGTATCTCCATGGGTTCTCGCCTGAAGAAATCCTCAGAGCATGCCAGGATTACCCTAGTTCGCCAGTTAACCCTAGCTGAATGTAGACTTCTCGCAAAGCTATCTATTTCTATGCTGTATAAAGTGACCTTCCTACGTGACCAAATCAAAACCCTTGATGCTTGTAAGTCCAAAAAATCTCTCCTCTGGGTCAGGCAGAAATTTTATGAATTCTCTAACAAACCCCACCGTATGCTTGTCAATAAACTTAAAGCACAGTCCCCTTCTACATTGCCGAACCATCTTGTCCAGCCAAATGGGAGCCCTACTTACGATCCTCGTGTGATGGTCTCCCTTCTTGGCTGGACAAGATTTTTTGTGAGCATAATAATAAAGTATATTCTATTGGTTTATTACGGGTTTACACTATAATTTGTTTCCTATATGGTGGGCATCAGTGGAGCTTGGAGACAGATGTTAGAAGGATAAAGGAATATGCAGGTTGCTGTACCAAGATGACATCAGGAATGTATCCATGAGGCTGTGATGATATCCCGAAAGGATCTCCTCAGTGGAGCATATTCTGTGGAATTATCTTGTCCTGATGGTTATAAGGCATGTTGTTTATTTCATTTGGTTCATTTCTGTTGTGTAAGTATTCACTCCTTACACAACAGAAGTGGGCACAGTGATTTACACTTGCTGTTGGTTGTGTTTTTTTGCACTTGATTGATTCACTGTCACGTTTTGACACATCAATTCACTTTGTCACTATTAGTGATCACTTGTGTTTTTGCGGTTTTTACAGACCACATTTGCTTATCCAGTGTGTTAATTTATGGTTTATCAGGGATAATGCACTATGTCAATTTTCTTTTCTTTTGAGGTTTTCGTTGGCCAAGGGAGCCATTTGGAAGGCTTCAACACGAGGATTTTTTGTGGAATTTTCCACTGAGTGACTATTCATATAATTTTTGAAGGACATTATTTTATTTTTGTATTTATATTTGGACATTTATTTTGTATTATTTTAATTATAATTTTATAATTTTGTGATATGAGTGAAGATTTAGATATATTATAGGTAGCATATCATTTTTCACCGATTATTACACTTTTAGGGTGAAAGTGTTTACATATGCTATAGGGTATATTTTTGGATATAGATTTATTTAGGGGATACCATATATTTAGATATAATCATCAGTGCTTACTTTATCAAATTACATTTCAAAATTATTAATGGTTTAGATCTGATGATAAATGTGATGAATTTTTAAATTTAGGAGATTTTGAAATATACAGTGTAAGAGGTTTAGATGGTACTTTGGGTGAACATTTATTTTTTGCCAAGCTAGGGATAGGAAAGTTAAGATAGATAAGGGGGCTAAAAAGTGTTGCTAAAAATTAATAATGAGGAGCATTAGGTATAAGGAATGCAATCAAGATGAAAAGCTACTAACTGGGAATCTTAACGATATAGAACTTTTGAAGTGACTATTTGTAATATTGTTAAAATAATTGGCAGTTATTGTTGTTAAAATATATGGCAGAGTCTACATACAGTATATGTACCACAGGTTGGTCCAGAATCGGGTAAGGACTTTACTTTAGGGTTACTTTGAACTTGGGGATTTTGTGGTATGATTGCTTAGCAGATAAAACTCCTGTAGAGCATGTTTGTATATTAGGAAATCCTGTTTAGTGTGATGTTGTATTGTTTATTCCCAAGTGCTGTTCCTCCACAGGAAATGCCTCTTTAACATTGTAGTATGTTTGGTCTGCCAGTGTTGACAGTTTGTATAGCAAAGGTAGACATTGGTAGGTGGTGACTCCAAGGACAAGGTTATTATTTCAAGTAATGACTGGCCTCTCAGGGTCAGTGGAGAAGAACATAGTAGAGGATGGCTGCAGAGTCAAATAGTAAGAGGAAATCATAAAGCTTTCTATGTGAATGTACAGTACTTTTGTGCAGGAGAGGCTATAGAAAGGGGGGTTGAGGAAAGTAAATGTTAGGAGATTATGGTCAGAGAGTGTGAAAAATTTGAGGCCGAGCGGGACCAAGTGAAGAGGAAAGTCAAGTGTGCAATTATCTTAGTTAACAAAAACAGAAGATCATTACTTAAGGCCAAAGGAGAAGATGAATAAGAAGAGTTTACTTGCACAGCTACTAGTGCCAATAGAGATGGCACTTGTAGCAACAAAAACTGTTCTCTTAAAGCTCACAAACGATCCGTTAATGGCTAAATCCAATGGATACCATTCTGTACTCTTATTCCTGGATCCCTCTGCTGGCTTTGCCACAATTGACCACCTCCTCCTCAAAAAAAAACTCCATGCCTTTGGTCTCCATCTTACTTATGCAACCGCACCTTTAGCGTTACTTACAATCCTACTTCCTCCTCTCCTCTTCCTTTCTGTCTCAGGGTCCCACAAGGTTCTGTTCTTGGCCCTCTCCTATTCTCAATTTACACCGCCTCCTTGGGTCAGGTGATAGCTTCCCATGACTTCCAATATCTTCTCTACGCTGACGACACTCAAATTTATCTCTCTACCCCTCAGCTCACTCCTTCAGTCTCCTCACGTATCACTAATTTACTAAAAGACTTATCAGCCTGAAAGTCACACCACTTCCTCAAACTCAATCTGTCCAAAACTGAGCTCAGAATTTTTCCTCCCCCACGTGCCTCTTCCCCTGATGTCTCTGTCAAGACTAATGGCACAACTATCTGCCCATCACCGCATGCCAAGGTTCTAGGTGTAATCCTGGACTCTGTACTATCCTTTCGGCCCCATGTCCAATCACTGTCCAAATCTTGCTGCCTCAACATCTCAAAAATATGCCCCTTCCTAATAAATGACAACACAAAGCTCCTAGTTCACTCCTTGGTCAACTCTCGTCTCGACTACTGCAACTCTCTCCTCATGGGATTACCTACACATAGGCTAGCCCCCCTTCAGTCCATCATAAATGCTGCTGCCAGGCTCATCCACCTTACCAACCTTTCAGTGTCTGCTACTCCTCTCTGCCAATCCCTCCACTGGCTTCCACTTACCCAACAAATTAAATTCAGAATGCTAACAACAACTTACAAAGCCATCCACAACTTAGCCCCCAATTACTAATCTAGTCTCTAAATATTGGCCTAATCTTTTTCTTTTTTCCTCCCAAGACCTCCTGCTCTCTATCTCCCTTGTCACCTCCTGCCATGCTTGCCTCCAGGACTTCCAGAGCCTCTCCTATCCTATGGAACTCCCTACCCAAATTGGTCCGACTATCTCCTACTCTGCCTGCTTTTAGACGATCCCTGAAAACCCTTCTTCTCAGAGACGCCTATTCTGCCCCCACCTAAAAACTGGAGTTTTATTCTCTCCATCAACTCATCTCCCATAGCTATTACCTTTTGCATCACTTGACCCTTTGTCCTAGATTGTAAGCTCTAAGGAGCAGGGCCCTCTGATTCCTCCTGTATTGAATTGTATTGTAACTGTACTGTCTGTCCTCATGTTATAAAGTGCTGTGCAAACTGTTGGCACTATATAAATCCTGTATAATAATAATAATGTTAAATGAACCATGATTATTGTAGGAATGACAGTAGAGAGGAACTGAAGGAGCCATGCAAAAAAGTGACCTAAGATCGTCAAAGGAAATGTGGGAGAAAGTCAATAGATCACCATAGTTTGAAAGTGGGAAGCAGAAAATATGTGTAGAGAACCTGAAAAGACAGGAAAGAGGGTGAAATGAACAGTGCTTAGACAGGACTGCCCATCCCACCAACACCAGTGTCAGAATGAGTCAGCTGTTTAGTGAGGCCTAGGAAAGTAAAGGTGTTATAAATGAAAAGGTCATGCATGTAGATACAGGGATTTACTGAGCAGGTAGCACAGATAGAGGAAAGGGAAGTAAGATATGTTAGTGATGTTATTTGGGTTATTGTTGTTAGCCGATATGAAAGAGAGGCAGTTTTAGATTTTTTCGAGATTTTTACTATTTTACAAAAATATTTTAAATATTCACATACTGTATATGTAATTTAGTAGAGTGTTACAGTATTAGCCTAAATTTAGTAAACACGTTGGCAAATATGCTGTGTTTGTGTGCACTAACATTTCAGTGACATTTGTATCTAAAATAAATGTATGCATCTATCCATCTAAGAGAATATATAAAATCAACAATACTATGTTTTAACGCTGTACGTCTTGAATTTACAGAATATGTGACTTGGTGTCCCAAACGTTTAAGGTTGTATTGAAAGATAGCAAAACTGATTTGGCTACTACAAGTGAAAATTGCATGGCATAGCTCTGCAGAGATCAGGTTAAACATTGCATATACAATTTTAACCTCCTTGGCGGTATGATTCTTTCCGATTTTTTGTGCTGAAAGCGGTACCATTTTTTTGCATGGAAATATGTAGTTTTTTATTGTAGGCTGTAATTTTTAGGAATAACTCACTGAAATCTGTCCGAACAAGAGTCTAGTAAACATTCCGGATATGATAGAATTTGAAACACGAAATCATAAATTATAATTTAATAAATAATCATAAAAAATAATAATATAATAATAATAAATTTAATTCAATAATATAATCAAACCAAAAACACTGACATTTGAAATACAGAGGCAAATTCGCACATCGCTGAGCAAAGTCGCAAAATTGTTTTCAGTGTCTGATGATGAATTTCCCCACGAATCATTATCACTCAATTCTGCAAGTGGTTCTGATTTACTATCGCTGTTCTAAAACCGCTTTTGACGTAAAGGGACGCTTTTTGGACGCCATGGACTTTTCTCAGTTTCCAGGCAGAAAGAACATTCAAAATGCAGGCAGGGCACAGGACAAAGCAGTAGGGACAAAATGTATGTGAAATGCATTGAAATAGCAATGACAGCAAAAATTACATTTTTTTAAAAATTCAAATTTCCCGCCGGTTCCGGTGCCCATACGTCCCGACTAGAGATGAGCGAATCGAACCAGGCGAACCGGAATTCGATACGAATTTCAGGAAAAATTCGATTCGCGTCGAATCCGAATATTTGCCTACTTCGGGTGCACGAATCGGATTTTTCCCGATCAGCCGGCAAAAGTGTCCCTGCAGAGAGCTCCGCTATTTCTAACATTTCTCTGACAGTTCCTTCACATGTACAGCGGTTGAAACATTGTATCTATTAGTTTCCATTTAGGATACAGATATTTCAACCGCTGTACATGTGAAGAAGCTGTCAGAGAACTGTGAGAAATAGAGGAACTCTGCACATACACTTTTTGCCGGTTTGGAATTCTTATTTTCATCCTACTTCTTCTTCTTCTTCTTCTTCATCCTCATCCTCAGAAGAAGAAGAAGAGGATGAGGATGAGGATGAAGAAGAAGAAGAAGAAGAAGTAGGATGAAAATAAGAAGAATTCCAAGCCGGCAAAAAGTGTATCTGCAGAGCTCCTCTATTCTGCAGATACACTTAGAGGAGCTCTGCAGATACACTTAGAGGAGCTCTGCAGATACACTTTTTGCCAGCTTGGAATTAATCTTATTTTCATCCTACTTCTTCATCCTCATCCTCATCCTCAGAAGAAGAGGATGAGGATGAAGAAGAAGAATAAGAAGAAGTAGGATGAAAATAAGAATAATTCCAAGCCAGCAAAAAGTGTATCTGCAGAGCTCCTCTAAGTGTATCTGCAGAGCTCCTCTAAGTGTATCTGCAGAATAGAGGAGCTCTGCAGATACACTGCAGAGGAGCTCTGCAGATACACTTCTTCTTCTTCCTCTTCATCCTCATCCTCATCCTCTTCTTCTTCTTCTGAGGATGAGGATGAAGAAGAAGAAGAAGAAGTAGGATGAAAATAAGAATAATTCCAAGCCGGCAAAAAGTGTATCTGCAGAGCTCCTCTATTCTGCAGATACACTTAGAGAAGCTCTGCAGATACACTTAGAGGAGCTCTGCAGATACACTTTTTGCCGGCTTGGAATTAATCTTATTTTCATCCTACTTCTTCTTCTTCTTCTTCATCCTCATCCTTATCCTCAGAAGAAGAAGAAGAGGATGAGGATGAAGAAGAAGAAGAAGTAGGATGAAAATAAGAATAATTCCAAGCCGGCAAAAAGTGTATCTGCAGAGCTCCTCTATTCTGCAGATACACTTAGAGGAGCTCTGCAGATACACTTTTTGCCGGCTTGGAATTAATCTTATTTTCATCCTACTTCTTCTTCTTCTTCTTCATCCTCATCCTCAGAAGAAGAAGAAGAGGATGAGGATGAAGAAGAAGAAGAAGTAGGATGAAAATAAGAATAATTCCAAGCCGGCAAAAAGTGTATCTGCAGAGCTCCTCTATTCTGCAGATACACTTAGAGGAGCTCTGCAGATACACTTAGAGGAGCTCTGCAGATACACTTTTTGCCGGCTTGGAATTAATCTTATTTTCATCCTACTTCTTCTTCTTCTTCATCCTCATCCTCATCCTCAGAAGAAGAAGAGGATGAGGATGAGGATGAAGAAGAAGAAGTAGGATGAAAATAAGAATAATTCCAAGCCGGCAAAAAGTGTATCTGCAGAGCTCCTCTATTCTGCAGATACACTTAGAGGAGCTCTGCAGATACACTTAGAGGAGCTCTGCAGATACACTTTTTGCCGGCTTGGAATTAATCTTATTTTCATCCTACTTCTTCTTCTTCTTCTTCATCCTCATCCTCATCCTCAGAAGAAGAAGAGGATGAGGATGAGGATGAAGAAGAAGAAGAAGAAGTAGGATGAAAATAAGAATAATTCCAAGCCGGCAAAAAGTGTATCTGCAGAGCTCCTCTATTCTGCAGATACACTTAGAGGAGCTCTGCAGATACACTTTTTGCCGGCTTGGAATTATTCTTATTTTCATCCTACTTCTTCTTCTTCTTCTTCTTCTTCATCCTCATCCTCATCCTCAGAAGAAGAAGAAGAGGATGAGGATGAAGAAGAAGAAGAAGAAGAAGTAGGATGAAAATAAGAATAATTCCAAGCCGGCAAAAAGTGTATCTGCAGAGCTCCTCTAAGTGTATCTGCAGAGCTCCGCTATTTCTGACAGTTCTGGGACATTCACTCCATACAGCGGTTGAAACATTGTATCTATTTGTTTCCATAAATGGATCCATTTATGGAAACAAATAGATACAATGTTTCAATCGCTGTATGGAGTGAATGTCCCAGAACTGTCAGAAATAGCCTATTTCTGACAGTTCTGTGACATTCACTCCATACAGCGGTTGAAACCGCTGTATGGAGTGAATGTCACAGAACTGTCAGAAATAGACAGAAACTGTCACAGAACTGTCCTTCTTCTCATCCTTCTCCTTCTTCTCATCCTTCTTCTCATCCTTCTCCTTCTTCTCATCCTTCTCCTTCTTCTCATCCTTCTCCTTCTTCTCATCCTTCTTCTTCTCATCCTTCTCCTTCTTCTCATCCTTCTCCTTCTCCTTCTTCTCATCCTTCTCCTTCTTCTCATCCTTCTCCTTCTTCTCATCCTTCTCCTTCTCCTTCTTCTCATCCTTCTCCTTCTTCTCATCCTTCTCCTTCTTCTCATCCTTCTCCTTCTTCTCATCCTTCTCCTTCTTCTCATCCTTCTTCTCATCCTTCTCCTTCTTCTCATCCTTCTCCTTCTCCTTCTTCTCATCCTTCTCCTTCTTCTCATCCTTCTTCTCATCCTTCTCCTTCTTCTCATCCTTCTTCTCATCCTTCTCCTTCTTCTCATCCTTCTCCTTCTTCTCATCCTTCTCCTTCTCCTTCTTCTCATCCTTCTCCTTCTTCTCATCCTTCTCCTTCTCCTTCTTCTCATCCTTCTCCTTCTCCTTCTTCTCATCCTTCTCCTTCTCCTTCTTCTCATCCTTCTCCTTCTCCATCTTCTCATCCTTCTCCTTCTCCTTCTTCTCATCCTTCTCCTTCTCCTTCTTCTCATCCTTCTCCTTCTTCTCATCCTTCTCCTTCTCCTTCTTCTCATCCTTCTCCTTCTTCTCATCCTTCTCCTTCTCCTTCTTCTCATCCTTCTCCTTCTCCTTCCTCATCTCCAAGGGCATTTAAATTAAAGGTACAGTGTTCTGCACTAATTTAAAGGCTCTCTGAAGCCTAGAAACCCTTTTTATAAGTTAACTTCGTAGCGAATTAATTCGCATCGAATCGAATTTCTTCCTGAAATTCGGCGAATCAGCCGAATCGAATTTTTGAATAATTCGCTCATCTCTAGTCCCGACGTCACAGGGACCGGAACACAGAAGCCGGATGCCGGCATCGGCCAGAGGAGATGGCCGGGGACGCTGGAGGGGACAGATCGCAGGAGCGAAGGACAAGGTAAGTGCTGCAGGCACCCCCAGAGAATGCCGCATGGTAAGCCCGAGTGTAGCTTGGGGTTACCGCTTTTGGTATAGAAATTTTACCCCGAGCTACACTCGGGAACACCGCTAAGGAGGTTAAGGAGGGGGGGGGAGGTTTACTAAAACACGCACACAGAATTTGGTGCAGCTCTTCATAAATACTTCCAGGTTTTAGCCCCAGTTCACACTGATGTGGTGCAAGAAACGCGGTGATTGCTGTGTATTTCCTGCACAATTGCACTGTGTTCTGCGATCTTCTGCAGGTATGAATGGAAAGTTAATGACACTCCAAAGGCAGTTCCCAAATGCAGTGTGTTTGCCTGAACCAGATCGCATGGGTTTAAACACCCATGTGATCTGGTTCCAGTGCGAATTAAAAAAAGCTGCTTTCTCCTTTTTGATCCAAAATGAATGGGCTCACATTGCACCGCACAGAATAACATGTAATGCAGTGCATTGCCTGTGCGATTCACATGCGGTTAACAGTGTGAACCAGGGGCGGACTGACCATTTGGAAACTCAGGCACTGCCCGAGGGCCCAGGGTCAGTAGGGGGCCCCATGAGATGCCCTTGGTACCTTTTTCATAGGCTTTTTTTAAGTTTGGGCAAGGACACAGAGGCCCCATGATCCCCTATTGCCCGGGGGCCCCATGATTTGTCAGTCCGCCCCTGGTGTGAACCTAAACTTATTGTCAAAGCTTAACTGAACAAGCTGAAGTTAGAAACTGATTGGTTACTACGCACAGCTGCACCAGATTCTGAGTGCTCCAATTTTAGTAAATCTCCCCCTAAGTGTATTAGTTATTTGTTCCAAAGTAAAAAAGAAATACCATAGTATAAGAATTCACACTCATTAGTGTAGTGCCATATTAAAGTGACTATAAAGGTGTTTTTTTTAATTAAAAAAATTAAAAGGTTTACACTTAACTGAATGGTTGAAAAACTAGTAACAGGGTGTATGCATTCTTTGTTGAACACCATGGAAGAATCTACTGATTTTATCTTTTACTTCTGCTTCTAGTAACAGTTAATCTTTATGCTTTTATGGCAGTGCAAAGGAAAGTTCAGTTTGCTGACTGTAAAATAAACCAAATGAGTAAACAACTTAGATCCGGTTAGGGTGCAGTGATCCGAAAAAAAAAAAAAAACGCCTGCAGCCTTAAGGCAACACTTGTCATTATGAAAAACCTTGCATCCACACAATACTCTGTTCAATGTACTGTACTGCATGTGCGTGATGAACATTATACATGGAAATGTACCATACATCTCTTACTGTTATAGCTGACATGTACAATGCTGTACGTGACATCACCAATCATGAAGTTTAATGGAGACTAATGTACCTGCTGGTTGCTGTGTGGGATAATACCTGTATTTACTTTCTGCAACGACCATATCTGCAAAGATGATGCACCACGTAAAATGTACAATAAAGACACATCATTATTTGCATTATGGTAATAGAATGTTACAAAGTGTTTGGCAAAACACATTTTTCTTTTTTACATGAATGTGTCATGTTATTTGTGTCAGCATGTGCAAATAATAATTTACGTTTTAATTTGTTTTATCCATTATACAGAAAAACAACAGGAACCGTTCAAGCTAACGCGATGGGGAAGTATGCTGGTTAAATGCTTTGTAAACAGTTACGTCTTAACCACTTCAACCTCTAGCCTATTCTGACACTTCCCTACTACATGTCAAAAATCAGCATTTTTTGCTAAAAGAAAATACTTAGAACCCCCAAACATTACATATTTTTTTAACCAGAGGCCCTATAGAATAAAATGGTGGGTGTTGCAATATTTTATGTCACACAGCATTTGCAAAGAGGTGTTCTCAACTCAATTTTTTTTTTTTAAATACAGTTTAATGATTTTTAATGCACAAAAACACAATATAATATTCAATTGTTTGGTAAAATATAAAAGATGATGTTATGGAGGTGCTCAGCTATGAGGAAAGATTAGAGGAACTGCATTTATTCTCTCTTGAGAAGAGGAGATTAAGGGGGGATATGATCAACATGTATAAATACATCAGTGGGTCATATAGTGAACTCCGAAGTAGAACTATTCACCCGGAGGTCATCACAGAGGACAAGGGAGGAATTGTTTTCCCTGCAGGAGCAAATTGGATCGTGCTTTGCTGAGTTTTTTTTTCCTTCCTCTGGATCAACTGTGGGTATAGGATTATAACTTTTTTTTTTTAATGGTTGAACTGGATGGACTTTTGTCTTTTTTCAGCTAGACTAACTATATAACTATGATGGCAGTTCAAATCAATGTGACTCAAGTCACTATGACTTTTGAAAAGGTTCCCATACTACCTTGATGCATCTATGCGACCTGAGTCTTATAGACTCTAATGTCAGATGAAAGTTGAAAGCAAGTCACACTGGAAATTGCATGACATTGGGGTGACAGCAGTGTGAACAGAGCCTACCTGAACTACATTTAGTCCTAAAGCACAATGTATCACTAACTTTTTTTTTTTGCAAATCCTATTCTCACTTTTTTTTATCCCTGTTATCTCAGTGCTGCTGATCTCTTCCATCCTCTTTCAGCCACTTTCTATTTCAATGTACTCCTGTTTAATTATTATACAGGATTTATGTTTAATAATAGTCTCTAACAAGAGGGGGATTGAATTTGAAAGAAACCCACAGACAAGAGATTGTTGCTCAGTCTGGCTAAAAGCCTCATCCCATAACTATGAAATTTAGACTGGCCATAGATGGGACCAGGGGCGGAATGACCATTCGAGCACTCGGTCACTGCCCGAGGGCCCGGGATCAGTAGGGGGCCCCATGAAATGCCCCTGGTACCTTTTTATAGACTTTTTTGAGTGTGGGCAAGGACACAAGGGCCCCATAATCCCCTATTGCCCGGGGGCCCCATGTGTTGTCAGTCCGCCCCTGGATGGGACAATGATTTATCTCAACTAAACAAGACGCAGATGATTATGGAAATCATAAAACACTCAAAATTGCAGTCATAATTAAAAAAGTATACCTTTTGTTTCTGAAAATAATTTTTTTGTTCTGGTTGCATGTGCTTGTGATGTAGTGGATTTTACATAGTTGTTACAATTAGAGTGCCCACCACTGTGCATAAATGCACACTCAAAAGACATGCTAGTAGGTTAATTGTCTCTTGTCTAAATTGGCCCTAGTATGAATGTAAGTTTAATTATTTCAGGTACTTATATAGCGCCATCAATTTACACAGCGCTTTACATACATATATATTATACACTCACTTCAGTCCCTAACCCTCAAGGGGCATACAATCTAAGGTCCCTAACCTACATCCATACATACACATACTAGGGCCAATTTAGACAGGAGCCATTTAACCTACCAGCATGTCTTTGGGTGTGGGAGGAAACTGGAGTACCCAGAGGAAACCCACGCATGCACAGGGAGAACATGCAAACTCCAGGCAGGTGGTGCCGTGGGTGGGATTCGAACCAACAACCCTAGTACTGGCCAGACGGAAGTGCTAACTATTTAGCCACGTTGGAAACTTTAGATTATGTGCAGGGCATGAATTCTAGAAATATTGCATTGTAGAATTATTATTATTATACAGGATTTATATAGTGCCAACAGTTTGCTCAGCGCTTTACAATATAACGGGAGACAATACAGCAACAATACTGTTCAATACAAGAGGGATAGGAGGGCCCTGCTCCTTGGAGCTTACAATATAAGAGGTATATATCTATATATTATTATTATACAGGATTTATATAGTGCCAACAGTTTGCTCAGCACTTTACAATATAACGGGAGACAATACAGCAACAATACAGTTCAATACAAGAGGGATAGGAGGGCCCTGCTCCTTGGAGCTTACAATCTAAGAGAGGATAGAAGTTTAAGTAAAACTATAGGCAAAACCTTTTTATTTATTTTGGATACAGCAAGGGAGGGATATAACCCCCATCAGATTTTTCTTCTCCATCTGTGCCCAATGAGGAGATTTCCCTTCACTTTCTGTACCATAGCCGAAAATCCCTGAAAATAAAGAGAATCGCTTGGGGACTGCAGGTCACCAGAACTAGCATCCTCATTGGAAGATTTCCTCTCTATTGCTTTTCTAGGAACAACCCCAAACTTGGGATTTATTTTTTACTTTCACTTTCAATGGTAGTGCACATCAGTGAAGAAGTGTTAGCGCACATCAGTGAAGAAGAAAAATCACTTATTTACAAAATTTTATAACAAAAACTAAGAAAAAACATTTTTTCCCCAAAATTTTCAGTGGTTTTTGGTTTGTTTAAGAAAAAATAAAAAACCCAGAGGTGATTAAATACCAGCAAAATAAAGCTCTATCTGTCACAGTAAAATGATAAAAATTTCATATGGGTACAGTGTTGCACGACCACGCAATTGTGATTCAAAGTGTGACAGCGCTGAAAGCTGGCCTGGGCAGGAAGGGGGTATAAGTGCAAGTGGTTAAAGGTGGCATAGCCAGCAATAGAAACCTACAAACGTTTTAATCCCTCTGCACTCTATCCAAAACTAAAAAAAAGTTTTTCCCTTAGTTTAGTTATACTTTAAAGTAATATGTACACTATGTCAGCCTACCCTCTGCTTCAGTTACCCCGCCTTTATGGAGCTGCTCTTAAAATATGGTTGCCAACTATAATTTTGTACTAAAAAAAGTTTTTCTTTGTATCTTTCTTTTACGTTACAAGTACAAAGCAATCAAATGTTATGATTTTTAGCTCTACATTCTGAAATGACAAATAAAATGTCATTGGTGATGTCAGATCACAAATGTCATCAGTGACGGTGTCATATGAACCAGTTTTTAACATTGTATTATGATCTGATGTAGAAGTGGTAAGCATCCTAAACTGCAATAAAAACTTTTACGTAACGCCATCTGTGCAAGTACAAATCATAATGTATAAGACTAAGGATAAAAAAGAACTAGGATAGCATGTGACCTGACATTTGCTTACTCTGCAGATAACAATGCATGCTTTATTATAGTGAAAACTATTTACAGAAACCACAATATGGTATTGCCACAAATACTTTCATGTGTTTTCATCAAGTGTCTTGAACCCAAAATGTATTTGCTATAAAGGCTTTTACTTATCCTCACGCCCACCCCAAAAATAACACAAGCTTCACCTATGTGGGGAAGGAAAAGGTCACAGCTTTACTGATAAAAAATACATTTACAATTTACTATTTGATAGTTAATTTCAACCATTTTAAAATGGCCCAATGCACCCCGTACATAGAAAATGATTATTAAACTCTAGAAACAAGAGACAAGACCTGCCTAAACAAAGTCAGCTATGACAAACCTATAGTACTCCTCTTGCCCTGTAGCTTTTCAAAAGAACTAGATTACTTCCATAATAGCCTCTTGTTAGCAGGGCTTTTTTTTAGTGGGAACATGGGGGAGCGCAGTTCTGGCACCTCCAGCACTGAATGGATATAATGTCAAAGGATTCTGGGGTGTGCTGGAGGGTCTATTGAGGCTGGTTACTGGGGGATCAGTTGTTGCTGTTTGGGATCTATTTTTGCATGGGTTTCTATTGTTGCTGGGTAAGTCTATTGTTACTAGGGGGTAATGTTTTTGCTGGGAGAGATATTCTGTTGATGGAGAGGTCTATTGTTGCTGGCTGCTGGGGTTTTGTTGTGGGACATCCTTTGTTGCTCGGGGGAGTCTATTATTGTGTGTGGGGGGTCTATTGTTAACAGGGGGCATCTACAATCACAGCAGATCACATGGTACCGGAAGCGGCCCAGTACACTGATCTGTCAAGCACTGTATGTGGACACAGTGGGTGACAGATCACGCTGGAGGGCCACATTGTTGGGTGTGTGAGCCTGGCTACACGTTACAGAGCATGCATGCTCCTTCCTCAGGCCTGTGCCCCTGGACTGATGTCACTCACACCCCTGCACTGGTGGTGAGCTCCAAACTGGATTGCAGTACTCTTCTGCCACAATACCCATACAAAGACACAGCGATGGCTGCCTGGTGCAGAGTGGGGTCCTGGGACCAGTACAACAGTAGTGGTTATCCTTTGGATAAGTGAGTTTCAGTCTTTAACATGTGATTTGCCAATTTATGAGACTACTCAAAATTGTTGGTTTGCTGCATATAGATGGTGCTTCTTTTTTTCTGCTTGCATTCTGTTTCTAGAGCTGACTTCTAACTCTTGGATAGCAGCCACAAATTTGAAGCAGACCATAGGAGTGTTTTCCTTGGACTCCACATTGTACCTTAATTGGACTTTCAAGTTGTGTTGTACAAAGGATAAGCCCTATGATTTTAATCCTTTGTGCACCATAAATACCCCTTTATTTGAGCAAGTCAGATAATGGCTGCCTCATTTTCTGGCTGGAGGATGTCTAGTATCATCTAGCTCTTTCCTCCCCAGCCTTATTTTTTCTTGGCCTGCCATTTTCATTCTTTGGATTTTAGTTTAAGTCATAGAGGCTTAGTGTCACATGTTGGCATTACCCAGTGCTGTCTCCATGTAAATGCAGTCAATTTTCTAATGCAGCAGTATTGGCTGCAGTGAATTTCCTGTTGCAATAAATCAGATCTGTTGCCCCATACTTTTCCAATAAATTCCATTGGTCGTTTAGCCCAGCACAGGGAGGTAGCCAAGAAAGTGTTTGCACAAGCATTTTTTGTACTTTCATATTACTTGTGGGATATTTACACAGAAAAATATCAAGGTGTGTGTTTTTGTTTTAAAACAGGACTGTTATTTCAAAAAAAAACCCCAAAAAACTACTGTTTGCCTACAAAAGCACTCTCTGCCCTGAAGACCCAGCCAGCCTAATTATATTTGTCCATCTGCCAGCCCAAGTCTACAATATATTGCCAAAAGTATTAGGACACCTGCCTTTACACACACATGAACTTTAATGGCATCCCAGTCTTAGTCAGTAGGGTTCAATATTGAGTTGGCCCACCCTTTGCAGCTTCAACTCTTCTGGGAAGGCTCTCCACAAGGTTTTGGAGTGTGTCTATGGGAATGTTTGACCATTCTTCCAGAAGGTCATTTGTGAGGTCAGGCACTGCTGTCAGACCAGAAGGACTGGCTCTCAGTCTCCACTCTAATTCATCCCAAATGTTGAGGTCTATTGGGTCGAGGTCAGGATTAAGTTCCTCCACCACAAACTCGCTCATCCATGTCTTTATGGACTTTGCTTTGTGCATTGGTGCGCAGTCATGTTGGAACAGGAAGGGGCCATTCCAAACTATCCCCACAAAGTTGGGAGCATGAAATTGTCCACAATGTTTTGGTATGCTGACGCCATAAGAGTTCCCATCACTGGAACTAAGGGGCCAAGCTCAACCCCTGAAAAACAACCCCACACCATAATCCCCCCTCCACCAAACTTACAAGAAATAATGACCCCCTTTGGGACTTCAATGCAGCTGACATGACATCACACATGTAGTCATAAAAACATTTTTCTATATACTTTATTGTACAAAATTATTATTAAAAAATACAATACAGCTTAGAATCATACTAATGGCTCTGATAGCTGTTCCAAAAATATAATCCCTTATAGGGTTACAACAGGGGCAGGAAAACCAAAGAGATCTCTAAATAAGCACATTTCAGGTTAATAACAAATCATATGTAATGTCATTAATAACAATCAAATATTCTCCATTTTCATACTTACAAAACAGCATTTGAACAGCTGATGTCTATCAAAGCAATCTTAAAAAACAAAATAAGATTGCATGATCCAACATTCGATGGTATGAGCAATCAGGTGGACAAGAGTGGTCACGTGCATCTCATAATATTGGCGGCAGACAGGGAAGAACAGACCACCCTCCCATATCCTTCTATAAAATCATCATATAACAAAACATAGATATTAGAGACAAGGCATCTTGAACTAACAACAAATTGTAAACCAGTCAATAGGTAGAAATCTGACCGTATATGTGATGGAACCCATAGCCACAAAGAGCTTAAGTATTCCTCGACCAAGTGAAATGATATATATAACATATATATATATATATATATAGTGATTGAGCAATATAACCATGAATACATACCCTTGTATGAGAAAATAAGGGGAAATATGGACCAAGCCCCTAGGTAGCTGTTCCGAACTGCCTCCCTCTAACCTTCCTCCTAATATTGTAAAAATATGTACAGAGAGGGAAATAAATCACCCAATCTTACCCATTGCTAATACTGAATTACCATCATGAATAAAAGGAGACCTACCTGTGCTTACCATCTATCCAGTGTCTTATAGGAAACCACCTCCATTAAATAGGCCTGCAACAGACTTCAATACACAAGGACGCTAAACATCCTACAGAACTCCCCATAGTTTCGAGAAACGGAGGTCTAACTGAAAATTGAAGTCGTATAATTGACTCTTATTTACAACCCCAAGTGTCTTCTTTACCTTAATTTGTGAAGGATTCTATTAATTTTTTTACAGATTATTGAGAATTCTACTTTCTCTGAGGGAGCATTCATAGTTACTATTGATATCAAAGCCCTCTACAGCTCAAGCCCCCACGACCATGGTGCGTCAGCTGTAAGATGTATTTTTTCCCAACTACCTATCCAGGTTTGGCCCATGAATTAATTTGTATTGGCTAAGTTAGATTTCAGCATCCGCCATAAATATTTTTCATTCAATGGTTCCCACTACCTTCAGGTACAGCTACCTCCAGGTACAGGGCAAGGCAATGGGGACATGCTGGGGGGACATGCTGTGCCCCATCCTACACCAATCTGTATGCCAATCATGACGTTATGCTCTTGCGACGGGGACTGCGGCAGATGCCGAGAGAGATTGTTTCCCTCACGGATGCCAGGGTGGTGACATGGTGGACACCATTTGCGTCCTTTAACGGCGCACGCTGCAACATCTCTTATTGGTGGCACAGATGGTTCTGATTACCTTTTAATGAGACAATTGACCATATTGAGATGGATATATATGGAGACCTTATTGTAGGCTGTCGCTGGCTTATTTAATGGAGATGGTTTCCTATAAGACACTGGATAGATGGTAAGCACACGTAGTTCTCCTTTTATTTATGATAGTACTTCATTGTTAGCAGTGGGAAGATTGGGTGATTTATTCCCCTCCCTGTACATATTTTTATATTATTAGATGAAGTATAGAGGGAGGCAGTTCAGAACAGCTACCTAGGGGCTTGGACCACATTTCCCCTTATTTTCTCATACAAGGGTATGTAGTCATGGTTACATTGCCCAACCACTATATATAAATATATATATATATATCTTTGTATTTGGCTAGAATATTTTTACATAGTTTCACTTTGTCTTCCGTTATAGATGAGGTGATTGGGGATATTCCATTTTCAATTGGAATTTATGTCATCCTTTCCCATATAAAGAGGAATACTTAAGCTCTTCATGTCTATGAGTTCCATCCCATATATGGCTAACATTCTACCTATTGACCAGTTTACAATTTGTTGTTAGTTGAAGATGCCTGGTCTTTAATATCTATGTTTTGTTATATGATGATTTTATAGAAGGATATGGGAGGGTGGTCTGTTCTTCTCTCTCTGCCGCCAATATTATGAGATGCACATGTGACCACTCTTGTCCACCTGATTGCTCATACCATCGAATGTTGGATCATGCAATCTTATTTTGAACACCATTGCTTTCTAAGATCACTCTGATAGACATCAGCTGTTCAAACACTGTTTTGTTAGTATGGAAAATGAGAGTATGTAATTGTTATTAATGACATTACATATGATTCGTTATTAATTTGAAATGTGCTTATTTAGAATTCCGTTTGGTTTTCCTGTACCCTGAAGAAGATACTAGATTTAAATGATTGGATCGCGTCTGGGCTTCTTGGGAACATTGTATTGTTGTAACCCTATAAGGGGTTATATATTTGGAACAGCTATCAGAGCCATTAGTATGATTTTAAGCTTTAATGTATTTTTTTTAAATAATTTTGTACAATAAAGTACTGTATATAGAAATTTTTTTTATGAATACATGTGTGATGTCTTGTCAGCTGCATTAAAGTCCCAATGAGGGTGATTCTTTCTTTTATCTATGTTGGTGACGAACATCCAGATACTCAATCTCCCTCTCCACCAAACTTTACACTTGGCACAATGCAGTTAGGTAAGTACTGTTCTCCTGGCAACCGCCAAACCCAGACACATCCATTAGATTGCCAAATAGAGAAGCATGATTTGTCACTCCAGAGAACATGCCTCCCCTTATCTAGAGTCCAGAGGTGGCATGCTTTACTTCTCTGGATTTGACGCTTTGCATTGTTGTGCTAAACTAAAGACCACATGAAGTTTGGAGGTCATTAGCTATTGACTTTACAGACAGTTGGCAACTTCTATGCAATGTGCGCTTCAAAATGCGCTGACCCTGCTCTGTCATTTTACATGGCATACCACTTGGTGGCTGAGTTGCTGTTGTTCCCAGTTGCTTCCACTTTGTTATAATACCACTAACAACTGACCGTGGAATATTTAGTAGCAAGAAAATTTCACGAATGGACATATTGCACAGATGTCAACGTATCACGGTACCACACTTGAAATCACTGAATTCCTGAGAGTGACCCATTGTTTCACAAATGTTTGTAGAAGCAGCCTGCATGCCTAGATACTTGATTTTTTACACCTGTGGCCATGGAGGTGATTGGAACACCAATGATTAATCCAACAATTTGGAGGGGTGTTCCAATACTTTTGGCAATATAGTGTATGTTTATTGCTGTAACAACTATCTCTAAGCCAAACCAGATGTAGGTTTTTCCTAGAGTCAAGAAAGAGAAAAATGATTTTCCTTTTTGTAAGTAAAAAACAAATGTTCCTTAGTAACAAGTCTCAAAAAATTACCATTTCTTAACTCCTAAAACACACATCTATTTCTAGTGATATTTGTAGCAGGATTTTTTTAGATCTACTTTAGCCAAAACAAACTATGCAGAAGGATAAGGCCAGGTCATATAGCCACCATTATATCTAGGTGTAAAACACAGCAACCATCCATACCGCCGCCCTCCCTTTAAAAAATGTCTGGGAGAGTATTTAAGCTTCTGTAGCGGTGCATTTCATGGACAAGTTATATTTATTGTGAATGACTGTCAAAGTAAGGTACGCATTTTGTCTTTCTTGGAAATGAGTTGAAAATGGTGTACATTTCCTCCATTATGTGTAATGCATCTTGGCTGGAAAACATTTCAGTGGGAATACACGTAGGAATATCCAATGACTCACTAATGTAATTTTGCTCTTGCAGGTCTATTCCGGTGTGTGGGTGTTTTTGCAGAACAATTACTGCAGAGTCTCAGAGTATATTGAGACTTTTTTGACACTTGATTCGGGTTGACAGAGTTCTCTTCTCAGCAGAATATTTTTCCTTCCCAGTGTCTGGTATTTGAACATGAACCTGATGTTGCCTCATAAAACAATTTTTTGGATGTGTTACAGAAATTAATCTGGCCAGGCATTTTCAGAATTGACATAGTTTCCATGGAAATAACACATTTACAACCTAGTAATGAGGAAAACATTTCGACTATAAGTCTGAATCCCCCAAAAATCTATTTTTATGACTACTTACATATGCCAAGAAGACGATTCATGGAAAACAGAAATGCTTAGTAAAACCAGACAGGACTACTGAGACTGGAAAGTGTTCTGTAGAATGTTTTTCAGTCCTGGGCCGAGCAGCATCTGGCCATAATATGCATGAGATATCAACCTATTTCTCCTCTCTTTGGCCCATCCGTTTTCTCCCTATGTATTTCCTGGGTGAGATCTCTTCTTTGTTTGGCTCTTTTGTTACTTAATTTATTGTTCTTTGTATCATTTATGTTTCTTTTTACATTAGCAATCTTAACAAAAAATTATGCTTATTTGCTAATATGCTTATTTATGCTTATTTACTATGCTTATTTTTTAGATTTTTAAAAATAATAATTTTCTAAAATATATCTTTATGCTTCAGTGTTAATGTTATTTTCCCCTTTGTTCATTACGGCAGGATTCTAGATTATTTGGTAATCATTTTTAATGTCTTAAAGTGTTACTAAACCCAGGACCCTACAATCACTATATCTAGTCTCCCACAGTACACCGAACATGAAAATGCAATTATTTTATTAAATATAAACTGCTAAATACCTTTTGTCATCAGCAGTTGGAGCAGTCTTGTGACTTCTATCAGTGTCTAGCAGATTAATACTTAAAGCTTCTAGGAGGGCTCATTATCATCAGTATAGGGGCAGTGCAAAGGGGCAGTGTTGTTAAAGTATATTGCACTGTTTACTTTTTTCTTTTTTAAACTTTATTGAAGTGTCACAGAATGACAGCGCATACAGTGGGGTGCATTATGTAAAAAATGCAGCAACTAACCCAACCCTGCACAGCATTGTGGTGTTAACATTGCCCTTTCATTAAGCCTGCATTGATCAATGCACCTCAATTGACATGCTGTGAATGAGCCCTAAAAAGCAACTGAAATTCTGCACAACCCTGACCATATAAGAACAGTATAATACTTATATTTTTTTTCTAATAAAGAAACTATTGGTGTACTATAAGTGTTGACTCAGATCAAAAAAATATAATGGGGGCATAATAACTAAGACATTCCTCACATCCACCCATCAATCACATCTGTCTTGTTTATGTTATTGGTGATGGCTTTATGAAGTCTAATTCTTCTACTCCTTTTATCAAACCTGTTAGATGATCTGTAAGATTTGCTGCAGTGAATTACACATAACTAATTTAAATACATAAAATGAATAGGATTTCTGATTTTAGCATAATGTGGATCTTAATAGCATTGAAAGCTCATTGATTGCTTTTACCTGTTGTCTTGAAATTATTATGAATTTGCAACATTATCCATTTTATAAGGTGACCCACACATGATTTTTAGGGCATTTAACAACTAGAAAACATCTTCAGTCTTATGTATGTTGTTATCTTTGTGGACCATGTATCAGCTTAGAATGTGCAGTGATGGTTTCACTTTATTATAAGTGCACAAATATGGTAGCCTTGTTGTGACAGTTGGTCTAGAGATGAACGAAACACATACATTGCATGTACTTCTTGAACATAAGAAAACACTGTATCTTATTGGTGGGACAACTAGATATGCTTAGATTCTAGCCCGTAAGGTTAGAAAATGTAATGTTCCTAAAAGTGAAGGTAAGATATACATTTGCAGGAGTGAGCAAGGCCGGGTGGTAGGCACCCAAGAGGGAAGGCATGACACACACAGAGGAGTCTGAGGTTTCAAGAAAGTGTATTAACAGGAATGTTCCAACCACACTGTAACAGAGTTTATGCAGAGGCTTCAAACTGGCAGAAACACAGCTGATTACACAGTACTTGTTGAGAGCGATGCGTAGAGAACAACAGCACCTGGTACAGAAGGCAGCTTGTAGGCCTTATGTAACTAGGCACTAGTGGAGGGACATTCCACACAGCAGCACTAATAAGCAGTCCCTATGCTCTTCCTCCTCCTCTGATACCTTTCCTTTACACTAGGCACACTCCTGGGATCCTGTCCATGACCTTACCCACATGCAAAATGTGCGGCAACTGCAGTGAGCCAATGTTTTTTTATAAGCATTGCCCTCATCAAAGATGGTCATGTAGGTTATCCAGTGCAGCAGCATCCAATTGGACAGCTGCTCACCCAATGACACATATGGAGGCCTAGGAGGAACAAGAGTTCCTCCACTCTTCCTGCATGGTGGTTGCAGACAGCGCCGCCTGTGTAGGGAGGTCAACCTACACCTGCCTTCATGTTCATGTCCATATTCAACTGGACGTAGATATGAACATCTGCACATCATCCAAAATACTGCTATGGTAACTTGTGAGCAACTGGAGTAGGAAACAGTCACATTACTACATTATTCTATTGCCTACGTATATCAAATTGTAGATATACAGTACATTACCCATTGGTCTCTAAGCTCAAGTAAAGAAAAAAATAAGTTAGTAGGAACTACTATGCAGAACTAGGTCTATACTTTATGTAGCACTACTCCCGTAGGAGTCACAGGAATACTGTCCAGGTCTTCCCCACAAATTTTGCCCCACAGCCAGGCACATAGGCTCATTCATGCATTTCTTCAATTACCAGTCTTAGGGTGTTGTTTTTATTTTTGGAGAACTTGGATAGGGTTTAGGTAATAAGGTGGGATACTCCAAAAACAAGAACTATGTACAACTTGAAGACTTATGTATTCTTCAGAACAAGCTATATTAAAGTCTGTGCTTGTAGCAAACCGTAGACTTTAGCTTCAAGGTAACAGTAATAGTAGTAGTTAAATATAAATCTCTTTCTTAGAGCTACAAGAGCAGAGTCCCTTTAGGTAGAAGATTAGATGGACAAAGCTCTTCAGGACACCATTCGTTGTCCCCTTTAATTAGACCCACAGCTGACTCTCTAGCTCCAGAGGGGTGGCAAAGCACAAAGGTCCCCAAGATCTCTTAGAAGTGTTTGTACTCACACAAGTCTTAAGTACAGCTGGTTGACTTCCAACTTCCGAGTGACTCCGGTGATACCAGACCAGATCTTCAGCAGAAAGCCCCCCTCAATCAGCTCTTTTTAGTAATCTCAGCATCCGGGCCCTCAGGTCTCCCAACCGAGGCCTCATGACAGCAGAAGGGTGGCGTACCCCCTCCAGGCTGGATTAATCCTATCCAGGAAAAGACCCTGAGCTCAGTGTGCTCACTGAATATATACAGTCTCCCAGCATGCCATCAAAGCCTGTCTTTCTGGGATAGGCCAGGGCTGTATCAATATTCATGTGCCATCTGCATAGCTCCACACCTATGATCTAGAAACTACTCAAGCTCTCTGGATACAGAGGGAGCTTTCAAACTGGCAGCAGCTCACCACACTGAGTGGACCTCACTAGCAGAATGCAGCTCCATTGAGTACAGTGAGCAGACTATGCTTTTACTTAACAAACAATCACAGCCACACTGACTACAGTGCGGTAACTAAATTTACATATCAAACACATACAGAATCTATCTATCTATCTATCTATCTATCTAACTATCTAAACCTAGCTCCTATCTAGGGGGTGCTACATTTATTTACTCCTTCCTTTGACTGTGAAGTTACCCTTTAAAATACAGTTAAATATCCCAGCCACAAAAAGCTTGTATACAGTAAGTATTAATATGTTAATGTATTTTCATATGCAGCTTACGCATGTGTTTGCAAATGTATGCTAACTAAACCCCTGTTTTTAATGCATACTGTTAGACAGGCTAATTCGGTTTGCTTGCAAGCTGGTTGGTAAGCTGAGCTGGGAACTTTTCTCTTTTATTGTTTGACAAGCGTCACCCTTCCTTGTGCTCCTTGCTGTAAAGGCCAGTTATAGACTGGGGCAGTGGCCATTTCTTGTACTACTGACAATGCTCTGTACCCATCTCCCAGTTGCCCTCCTATGTTGTCCCACTGATCTACATGCATCCAATCCAGAGGGCGCATGCGCGGCCGGCTCTGGGATGACAGCTCGATAGAGAGAGCTCCGTCCCACCGTCAGCTTTAACCGCAGCACACAGCAGACCCAGGGATACCGCAGCCTTTCCCCGTGAATATAAGGGGACACAGAGGATCCTAGCACCCTCCAGACCATGCCCTGATGCCGCAGATCACCAGGGCAGCCAGGGAAGCTGACGAGCTTCTTCCCAGCTCTCAGCCCCTGCATCCAAGATGGCGCCGGCTCCTCACAAGACAGTCTCCTCACACAAGCAGAGGGAGACACAGCACAAACCACGGACCCCAGGCTCAAGGCACCACTATACCCAGGAGACCTGGGTGAGTCCTCTCCGCCCCTGTCTCCTTCTACTAGCAGTCCTGCTACGTCCAGACCCAGACTGGACATACAATCTATTTCTGACCTGCAACCTTCCTATCCTCATGCATTTACTGCTACTTCTACTCCATCTTTAATTGAAAACTTTCCTGCTTCTGATCATCCTATCACTGAAATCAATGAAAAGTATGCTACTATCCCTGCGACAAACACTACATGACGACCTGACAGCAACTATATCGCAAATCTCATCTGCGGTACAAAATCAGGATCGACACATCTGCCACATTGAGAAAAAAATGGGGGAAATGTTCAGGGCACACAATGACCTCATAGACGCACATGCAGACCACGGAGCTGACATAGAACAAATTAACCTAAAACTGGCAGACCTAGAAGACGGCTCCAGGCGCAACAATATTAATTTCCACGGAATACCGGAATCTATCACTACAGGTGACATAGTCCCTTACATCCAGCAATACATGAAGCACCTCAACCCTTCTCTAACAGATGTGAAGCTCGCCATAGATTGTGCACACAAAATACCAAAACCATTGTTCCTACAGGTCGCAATACCTAGAGATATCCTAGCGCGCGTGCACTTCTATCACGTGAAAGAAAAATTCATGACGGCTGCTAGAAACACTACCTCAATTCCAGCATCTCAGGCAAATATCAAACTATTCGCAGATCTATCCAAAGCTACACTTCTCAACCACAATAAACTTATTACCATAACGAAAGCGCTGCAGAACCATGGAATCGGCTACCAATGGGGTTTCCCCACAAAGCTAATTGTTAAGCATTAAGGAAGGCTCTACACGGTCAAAACCCTAGAAGCAGGCATTGAACTCCTGAAGACATGGAACATCCTACCAATGGACTCCCACCAATCCACTTCAACCCGACCACAACAAATGGACGCAGAATGGTCCTGAACCAATAGTCCCTAACACCATTCACTACCCAACACACTGGGTAACACCTCAAAACCACTAAAGGCTGGCAGACGGTCCCTAACTGAACATTTCTAAACTTCAAGTTTTTCGTCAACATGACTTCTTTCTTGAGTCATGTATGTTCTTGTTCCCCCATTATACAGTAGCAAAATGTGCTACACATGCTACTTGTATTTTTCACAAGTTCTTTTTAACCCCCTACCCACCTCACACCACCAGTCGCTCAAATCAACCTCTTTTTCCTCAAGCACCTCTATTAAAAGCGGAAATACCCTCCTCAAACCAGCGATCACATCAAGTTCACTACTCCTTCTCTATGGAAGTTTTACATCTACGAGAATGGAAAATCCATCTTCTTCCACAACTTACGAATCATCTCTCCTACTCCATGCAACCCGTATACACCCAGCAATATGATTAGCATATCATCCTTGAATGTCCGTGGCCTTAAGTCTCCTTACAAGAGATCCCTACTATAAAAAGAAGCTCGCTCGTTACAAACTGACGTCCTATTCCTCCAAGAATTCCACTTTGCCTCCACCAAAATTCCCAAATTCAACTTACACCACTTCTCATCGATATATATGGCAACCAACTCAAAGAAAAACAACGGTGTCATCACCACCATAAGAGACTCCTTTCAATTCCAATATATCTCAGAAGTAGCAGACCCACAAGGCCGCTACCATATTTTGATATGCAAGATCAACGAAATCCTATATACCCTGGTCAACATCTACGGTCCAAATACCAACCAACTCCAATTCTACAACTAAATAATCTCAATCATCTCTACCCAGAGACAAGGCAGGCTACTATTAGGAGGAGACTTCAACATCATAAGCAACCCATTCCTGGACTCTTCTTCCAGTAAACGCTCCTCCAAACATACCTTTAATCGCTTTCTACACAACAACAATCTCTACGACATATGGCGATGTCAACACAGTACGGAAAAAGACTACACCTATTATTCTCCGGCCCACCTCTCCTACTCCAGTATTGACTTTTTCATCACAGACAAATGAACCCTACAACATATCACCTCCTCCAAGATCGGCACCATAACATGGTCGGACCACGCTCCAATTTCCATTACTCTAGACCCCAATCAACATTCTATGATCCCTCGAATATGGAGATTGAATTCAACCATACTGAAGAATTCAGACCACAGAAAACATATATTGGACGCTCATAATATGTTTTTTGAAATGAATGAATCACCTGATATCTCTATATCTATACTATGGTCCACTTACAAGGCATACATGAGAGGTATTCTTAGTCAACTAAACGCCCATATCGCTAAACAAAGAAACCAACAAATAGACTAACTCCTCATGTCAATTAAAACAAAAGAAGAATTAAACAAAACATTCCCAAACCCCTCAACCTCTACTTCTCTCACCACAGATAGAAACAAATTCAGATCCCTCCTACTTTATAAATACGACCTTAACCTTCAAAAAACGAAAACTAAATTTTACTCCTTGAGCAACAAAGCTAACTCCCTATTAAACTAAATGATCAAGCAGCGACGCTTAAAATTCAAAATATCCTCAGTTCATCACCCAACCACACATACCTTAATCACAAATCCACAAGAAATAGCTAATGCTTTTGCGACCTATTACCAACAGCTATACAATCTTAAAAACGATCCTGACACCATCCAACCAACACTAACATCCATACAACAATTTCTTCACACAACCAAACTCCCCCAACTCTCCCCATCTCAACTTGACGCTATATCTACTCCAATATCTATCAAAGAAATAGAAAATATCATCAAAACACTCCCTCTTAACAAATCTCTAAGAAACTACGGTTATACGAATGAATTTTACAAATATTTTGCCCCTAATCTATCACCATACCTATCCAAACTCTTTAAAAATGCAGTCACCACTGGGATATTCCCCAAATACATGCTACAATTGATAATAACGACAATCCCAAAACCTGGCAAAGACCCGTAACTCGTCCAAAATTATAGACCAATTTCCTTACTCAACACGGACATAAAACTTTATGCAAAAATTATAACTCGCAGACTACTCCCTTATCTTCCTAACTTAATACACCCTGACCAAGTAGGATTCATACCAGGCCGCCAAGCACCCGATACCACCAGAAGACTTATATCTCTTCTCCACCATTTAGAACACACCAAACAGCTCTCAATACTCTTATCCTTAGATGCAGAAAAAGCATTTGATCAAATATATTGGCTATTTATGCGAATGGCATTACAGAAATTTGGTATTACAGGATGGATGTTAACAGCCATTTTATTACTATATTCCCTCCCCTCAGCCAGAGTATTAACAGAGGGAACGTTATCAGACCCCTTCGATATCACCAATGGTACTAGATGAGCCTGCCCACTATCTCCCATCATATCTGCATTGCTCATTGAACCCTTAGCCTCTAAACTCAGGGATGACCCGGCATTCACTGGCATCAAACACCTTAACACTGAACACAAAATTAGTCTATTTGCAGACGACATCATACTGATAATTACCAACCCAACCAAATCCCTCAAAACAGTACGCACGTACCTTCAACAATATTCAACGGTTTCTTATTATAAATTTAATGAACCCAAATCTTCAATCCTAAATCTCCACACACCACACCAAACCCAAATATTACTTGCTAAACAAGTCCCCTTCTCTTGGGAAAAAAAACAACATCCCCCACTTAGGAATCAAACTCACCGCAACAACGGACCATCTATTCTCCTCAAATCACAAAATACTACTCGAAACTATACCCCAAGAAATTGCCACCCTTCGCACCTAAGAACTTTCCAAATTAGGCCAAGTTGCGACCTTGAAAATGTACATCCTACCAAAAATCATGTACATCTTTCGCACACTCCCCATACCAGTTCCTAACACCTTTTTCTCCAAATTACAATCGATTCTCTCCAGATTTTTATGGAACTCTAAAAAACCTAGATGCACTACCAATCTCTTAATACACCCATCTTCCAAAGGGGGCGCAGGCCTCCCACATTTAAAATCCTACTATAATGCCACTCTTCTGGACCAAATATATTTTTGGTGGAACCCAACCAGAGAAAAAATCTGGTCTACAATGGAAACCTTACCCTTCCCACTTAAACCCCAAAATTTACTTCTAATTCCACCAATGTCACAAACAAATTACCAATTAAAGCATCCATGTATCCAAACCGCCCTTCAAGCCTGGCGTGATCTTCTGACCATGGAATACACAGACCCCAAACAAATTCTCACCGCAATTGACATATTACACTCCATCACACCCTCAATGGAGCTATCACAATGGGAAAAACGAAACATACACAAAATAACAGACCTCTATAAAGACCACGCCCTACAACCATTTCAAAATCTCCAATCCACGTTCAATTTGCCTACCACTGAATTCTTCACCTATTTAAGAATTGTCCACTGTATGCGAAAAAAAGAATATACCTCACACCACAAAAATCCCTAATACTGCCTACCTTTTCTTTAGCAAACCACAATACCCAGGTAAAAGCATCTCCACTTTCTACAAATACATAATGAACCTGCAATTTGCTCTAAAATCTACTTCTCTATCCAACTGGGAAAAAACTCTTTCATAAACAATCACAACACACACATGGAGCACAGCATTTAATACCACTTACAAATCATCCCGCTGCAGCTCGCACTGGCAATCATATTTAAAAATCCTCCACCAATGGTACCTAACCCTGGTCAAACTAGTCATGTATTACCCAAAACATTCCTCCTCTTGCTGACGACAATGCGGAGACTGAGGCTCAACACTACACATATTATGGTCATGCAAATCATTTAAATCCTTTTGGAAAAGTGTCTTCCAACTAATCTCTGAAATAACCCAAACAGTGATAACCCCAAACCCTTCACTCGCGCTTTTACACATTGGGATTGAAATACCATCATTGTCCACATACTTTTTGCAGCAAAAATCACTCTAACCAGATTATGGAACACCACTACTGCCCCTTCTCTCAAATCACTAATTACAGATCTTAATTTCCAATGTGAAATGGAAAAAAGATCAGCCTTCAACAACTCCACCCAATACAAATTTAATTCCCAATGGACTAGCTGGTTACAACATCCTAATTGCTCAATACAAGCCTGATTTCGTACAAATAATTGAACTACCCACCCATTTTAGACTGGTACTCCTCTCTCCACCCCATTACAATTTCCCCCTCCTATCTCTACCCTCTTCCTTATCCCCTCATGTTTAACCCCCCTTTACCAATTCCTACACCTCACCAAGGTTCAATATATATCCAAGTCTACCTCTGATGCTATTACCTTACTCCTTTGTTTGACCCCAGCCAAATGGTGGGGTAAACCTGTTCCAATACTGTATTGTATGACTGCAATTTTTACTGAACTGAACGTCATTATTACGTTACTTTGTTATATTTAAAAATATATTGAAATACATGCATCCAATCCAGACTTTAAGCAGCTGTGCAGTCACTCGATGTGCAGACATGTTCTACCACTGACATCATTAGGCAGCTGGTCCTAAGCAATGATATGCAGTCGTATGTATGTATACCGGAAATGGCTGCAAGGAGGCTGAAGAAAATCAACAGCACTGAGATGTGAGAAAATATGAGAAAAAAGGTGCAAGCAATCTTAAAAAAAAAACAGGACAGTGATAAACACTGCTTCAGAAAACTACTTTAAGTAGCCTCATATAGACTTGTCATTATCTATCTGTACATCTTTTTGAAAAGAATTAAAAAAATATTCAACAAGACAAAGTGTTTAATTCTTTAAAAGCATAGTCAATACCTGTTGTTTATTGCTCCTAATGATGTTAAGTGATAGATAGAAACACTTCTTTAACTCTACATTCCCATGATTTTAGTAATGACATTGTGATTCTGTCAAATATCATCCTTGACCACAGTAGTCTGGGCAAACAGATTTCCAGGTGATCATAGTGTAGCTCTAACACGTTAGGATACTTCAGTGAGCAATTTTGTTCAGTGAAAAAATATCCAGTATCCATGGCAACTGATTCCTGTTAATTCAGACAGCGACAGTTATTGTAAAGATTAAGATATAAAAAAAAAAAAAAGCCAAGCACTCTTCATTTATGTGCCATGAGGGTCTGCATTAACTGATAACTGAACATATTATGCCTGGAACAGAGAAGTGGCAATTATTTCCAAGAATTGGTAAAAAAAAGGTTTGATCTGCTTTTCTAGGTGCTGAATTTCTGAAAGTGACCCTATCATTAACACGCATGAATGAGCAGAGCAAATTGCAGCATTGTCAATCATCATATTATTTTGATTTAAAAAAAAAGTACTTATTTTATGCTATGAAGAACACATGCTGCTCCTGAGTTCCTATATGTGACCTAAAACCCATGCAAAGATCATATGGCGAACATTCAAGGAAACCCTATCTGGTAATTTTGCAGTAACATAAAGCTTGCCATACAATGTACAAATTTCTGTCAGTCCCTGATAAACTGGCTGATATTCACTCAATGGGTGGCCCTTTTGGCCCAAAATACAATATTGCAGCAAGATTTTTTCCATTTGCCCTGTATAAAAGTCTAAATGTGAATGGCCAGACTAAGAGAATCACCAAGCCACAACATGCAGAGCCTGTAATAGGCAAATATGGCTGCCTTGCCCCATGTATAGTAAATCCAGAATATTTTTACAATACAGCTTCGTCCATCTGCCCTGAGGACCAGGTTTTTTCTGGAACTTTTTGTTTACATGTAACAAACAATTTTTTTGCTAGAAAATTACTTAGAACCCCAAACATTATATATTTTTAAAGCAGAGGCCCTGGAGAATACATTGGTGGGTTTTGCAATTTTTTTATGTCACACGTTTTTTTCAAAAAGAGTTTTTGAGGCAAAAGTACACATTTTTTTTAATTTTAATGCAAAAAAACACAATATATAACCCTTTTTTTTTGTAAAATATGAAAGATGATGTCATGCAGAGTAAATAGATACCAAACATGTTACACTTTAAAATTTTGCACCCCCGTGCAACAACGACAAATGACATAAGTTTTACAATCCATAGGCGATGATTTAAAAGCCTTTACAGGTTACCACTTTAAGATTACAGAGGAGGGCTGGTGCTAGAATTACTGCCCATGATTTGACATTCATAATGATTCTTCACACCAAGATCATTGTGATTGAATGCTTGTATTTTTTTAAAAATGGTGCTGACTGTTTCCGAGGAAACTGGAAGTGATCTCAGGTCATGGCTTCCAGTTTACTATTTAACGAAGCTGAACAAAACTGATTCGGTCTTTGTTCGACTCAGTGACTAGCCAGTGGCAGACTTCCATTGGGATGGGAGATTCTATTAAAGCAACAGAAGGCAACATGAGGGGGGGTATCTTCTTAAAGCAATCGAGTGGCTACTTACAAGAAAGCCAACAATCAGCTGTAAATAGTGGTACCAAGATGATGGCATCATCCCAGAACAACCACTTGAAAACCGATGACGTGCCAGGTATGTGACTGGTTGGCAAGTGGTTAAAAGTCTAAATGTGAATGGTCAGTCTAAGAGTAAACCACAACATTGAGCAGCACTAGTAATCAGAAAGAGCAGCCTGCATCTGTAATAGGCAAATAAGGCTGCCCCATGTACATACTGCAGAATTTTACAATGGAGTAATATTGTACTTAGCTCCATTCCACCAATTATGCATTGCAGTTGAAATGTTGAGAATTGTCAACTGTGGTTTTTAATGTGTATTCTCGAGCGTATGTTTCTTTCTGTAGGTTATTTCTAAACTCTTTTTATATATCCAGGACCCAACAGTAGCCATGGGCTTTGAACTACAGGTTGGCTCAGAGAAAGCAAAAGAGTGAACTGTTCAAAAAATGTATGTGTAAAGTAAGAGGTTTACATATGAGAGTTCTAAGTTAGCATCTGCTTTAAGACCACCTCTAGCCATTTTTTTGCAGGAAAAATAGATTACTTGTGTCATGTTTTTATTTGCATCGGTGAGCTCTTTTGGTAAATATTTCCCCACTTCCTGTCTATGTGGTGCCCCTAAAAGAAATTAGGAGGTGGGATGCAGTAATCACCCAGAAAGGAAACCATGGTCATCAATACTAACATGGTCGGAAGTTCTAAGCTATCCTTACTCTACTAAAATGTGTTTTCCTAGCAGCATATTGCAGTACATGGCAACATATGATATGTTGGGGTTCTACACGTTCTGGAGAGCATAATATTGACTACATTCCTGCTCTCTGTCCTTCTACAGTTATAGCTATATCTGACTTATATATCTGGCTTTGCCTTCACCTATCCCGCCTTTTGGTAAAACTGCCCATACAGACTTCCCTACTGCTATACTGTAAGATAAATGATTCACGTAAGTAGTGAAAGGTAAAAAAGGGCACTGATCAAACATTTCTGTTCTGTTGACAGCCCTGTGAGGGATGATCATGATCTTCTTTACAGTGTCATAGTTCCTCCTTTTCTAGACATCGCACACATCTACCCAGAAAGTATTGCTGGGTTTGTGCTGATCATGCACTCCCAGAAAAATGAGTGTGCTAAGCATGCTACACTATATAGCCAAAAGTATTGGGACACCCCACCAAATCATTGGTATCAGGTGTTCCAATCACCTCCATGGCCACAGAAGTAGAAAACAAGAACCTAGGCATGTAGACTGCTTCTACAAACATTGGTAAAAGAATGGATCGCTGTCAGGAGCTCACTGAATTTCCGCGTGGTACAGTGATAGGTTGTCACCTGTGCAATAAGTTCATCTGAGAAATTTCCTTGCTACTAAATATTCCATGGTCAACTGTTAGTGGTATTATAACAAAGTGGAAGCAACTGGGAACAACAGCAACTCAGCCACGAAGTGGTAGGCCATGTAAAATGACAGAGCAGAGTCAGCACATGCCGAAGCGCACAGTGTGTAGAAGTCGCCAACTGTCTGCAGAGTCAATAGCTAAAGACCACCAAACTTCATGTGGCCTTCAGAATAGCACAACAGTGAGTAGAGAGATTCATGGAATGGGTTTCCATGACCGAGCAGCTGCATCCAAGCCTTACATCACCAAGTACAATGCAAAGCGTCGGATACAGTGGTGTAAAGCACACCGCCACTGGACTCTTGAGCAGTGGAGACGTGTTCTCTAGAATGACGAATCACGCTTTTCTGTCTGGCAATCCGATGGACATGTCTGGGTTTGGTGGTTGCCAGGAGAACGGTACTTGCCTGACTGCATTGTGCCAAATGTAAAGTTTGGTGGAGGGGGGATTATGGTGTGAGGTTGTTTTTCAGGCGTTGGGTTTGGCCCCTTAGTTCCAGTGAAGGGAACCCTTAAGGCGTCAGCATATCAAGACATTTTGGACACTTCCATGCTCCCAACTTTGTGGGAGCAATTTGGAGATGACTCCTTCCTGTTCCAACATGACTGCACACCAGAGAACAAAGTAAGGTCCATAAAGACATGGGTGAGCAAGTTTGGGGTGGAGGAACTTGACTAGCCTGCACAGAGTTCTGAACTCAACCCGATTGAACACCTTTGGGATGAATTAGAGTGGAGACTGCGACCCAGGCCTTCTCGTCCGACATCAGTGCCTGACTTTACAAATGCGCTTCTAGAAGAATAGTCAAACATTCCCATAGACACACTCCTAAACCTTGTGGACAGTCTTCCCAGAAGAGTTGAAGCTGTTAAAGCTGCAAACTGTGAGTCAACTCAATATTAAACCCTACGGAGTAAGACTGGGATGTCATTAAAGTTCATGTGCGTGTAAAGGCAAGCTTCCCATTACCTTTGGCAATATAGTGTATATACATTCAAAGCCTCAAACCTGCACATAGATTTCCCAGCTCAAAGGACAAGCACCAACTGACTGAGAATGACCATCACAGGAGCAGGTCAACTGAGCAGTTAACCCTTTACACTCACAGTAGCCACTACCATGCACCATTCATAGCATGCACTGTTGCAATTTCTGACCTTTAACAAATGTCTGTATCACTAACTGCCATCTCTAGAGAGGTATTTAACAGAGTTTACACTCTGGTAGTGTCTTCACAGAAGCAAAGTTCTTTAACCACTTGACCTTCAGAAGGTTTTACCCCCTTCATGGCCAAGGCATTTGTGCAATTTAGCACTGTGCTATTTTAACTGGCAATTGCGTGGCATGCAATACTGTTCCCAAATGAAATTTATATAATTTTTTTCGCACAAATAGGGATTTCTTATGTTGGAATTTGATCACCACTATTTTGTTTTATTGTTTAATATATAAATGAAAAAATACTGAAAATGTTGTAAAAGAATAACATTTTCTACTTTCTGTTATAAAACATCTCCAATAAAAAAATAAAAAAATACAATTTCTTCATATGTTTAGGTCAAATATATATTCTGCTACATTTTGGTTAAAAAATCCCAATAAAAGTATATTAATTGGTTTGTGTGAAAGTTATAGAATCTACAAACTATGATATAAATGTGTGAAAATTGATCAATCCTGATGTACTGACTGCCTATCCCATTTCTTGAGGCCCTAAAAGGCCAGGACAGTAAAAAGAGGGTCCACAGCTACTCATGCAGCTGTCTTTTCTTGTCTCTGGAAAAGGTGTTGCAGAGCTAACCTCAACTAGTCAAAAGGTCTTAGGGGTGTGTTTTAGGTGTGCATGAGTGTTTTATTATGCCCAGCAGGAATACCAGTAATGCCTACTATCCTGTATAAATCTGTATTTGCATATGGCAAGGTTTCACATTTGTCATACCAGCATATTGTAAAAAAAAACAGCATATTGCTAATTAGGATGAAATTACAATTTGCCAGACACCAAATATGGTCTGTGATATATTTTTCTCTCAGGTCTAATATGTCTTTTTATTGACCTTCTAATATAGGCGCATTTAATGTCTAACTGGGTGGTATCTTCTTCTACATTAATATAGCCATTGTTTAGGAGGGTAACTCTGTTACAGCAGGAGTTATTCAATATGAATGAAAGTTGAAAGTCTAAGATGTATGAGAGTTTGGCTATAGGTCAATATAGGTCACTATCCTAGTCTCATTCTCACTCTTATTCCCTAAACTGCACTCCAGACCATTTACAACCTGACCATTTACAGCAACTGCTCATTAGATGTACTCTGAAGACCCTGGATAAATGAGGTTTATCAAAGATCCATTATCTCCTGCGCTCAAGGACTCAGATCAAACAGGCGTTAGTGACAAGTATATTCATCCACTGGTGATCAGAGGTTGTGCAGCTCTATCATGAAGCTGGGGAAGCTTAATAAAACTGTAGAGGAAGATGAAAGAAAGAGCGCACAAACCTTGCGCATTACCTCAATAAATAGTGACTAATTTTATTAATAAGGATATATACTCACAAAATGATTGTATAACAGGCATAAGTAACCATAATACAAACAGGCTGAACTGCTGTAATACTGACACTCAGTGGCTGAATATCTCCTTGCCATGGGAACTCTGCCATACTGAAGTCTCTATCTGCCAAACCCAGCTCTGATGAAGAAGGGAGCACCCTTCGAAACACGTTAGCCTTCATACCCCCCTTTTTGATTTACCTGTAACCCTGTTTGGATTATGGTTACTTATGCCTGTTATACAATCATTTTGTGAGTATATTTCCTTATTAATAAAATTAGTCACTATTTATTGAGGTAATGCGCAAGGTTTGTGCGCTCTTTCTTTCATCTTCCTCTATGAGGTTTATAACATCAGGGCATTCCTTCTAACCTGCTTGCTTTTTGTCAAACTTCCCCTCTACATGATCTCGATACACTGCATGAATTTTAGGACCTATTTGTTTCTGTTCTTAAGAAAAAAGCTGTATGTTCTACTATATACTTGGAAGACTGAATTTTGAATGAGAGTGTCTGTGTTCATTCTAATCAGCTGATGCACTTTTAAAAGTTGTAGTGTCTGCATTTTTTGGAAGGAGTTAACAATTAGGCAGTATCTCGCCAAAATATAATTCCTGTTGATGAGGATGCCTAAAATTTGAAGAAAAAAAAAAATCAGTGAGCCAATCCACAAGCAGGAAATGACATTTGTGGGGAAGTTCTGTACACCAAGTGTGTACAGAACCCCTCCATGTTGCTATATTGCATTGCATTTTACAGAAAATTACAGAAGCTGCAGATTGAAAAGGAAAGATAATTTTTAATTACATTAAATTACAATATGGCTTGCGTAGCACCTGAATATGCTACATTTTTTTTTGCTGTTTTTTTTTAGTTGAAGGTAGAGTTGCCTTTAAGCATGGCTGCTTAAAGTGGAAGATAAGGTTTATACTAACTATTCCTAAAAATATCTCACCTACTACCTATTCTGCATACCATGTAAAAAGATCTGTGCACTTACCTATTTTTAATCCGCTCCTGTCTGGTCTTGTGTTCTAGCAACTTGGCTCCCCTGTGCCAGTGATACTGGGGGGAGGAGGGAGGGTTGACAACGACTGGGCCTATGGATGTAATCACAGACGATGTCCCATTTTTAAAATAGTATTAATATTAAGATAGTATTAGCATTTACTGCCACCTTAAGCGTAGACAAGAGATTTTAATCTGACCATCTGACTTGTTACCATGAAAAAAAAGAGGGGTGAAGTTTAGTTTGGTACCACTCTCTCATTCTCTCCACACAGTTTGAGGCTTGTCAGATCTAACCATCATCACAAAGGTGACAAAAGAAACAGACATAGACTCAAGGTAAGTGGCATCCTTAATTTAACAGCCAATTTGGGAACCTCTGCAAAACATTTCTACACAGCAACCCAACATATTGAGCCCAGGAACTGCACAACAGCAGCATTCTCCAGTAATAAAACTGGCCAAATCAAACTCCAATACTTCAGAGGAAAAGGATGGACGTCTTTCAGGATTTGATTTTGTACTGGAACCATCTTAAAGTGCTGTAAAAGAGACCATTACCAGGGAAGAGACCAAAGTCTTTTCCATACCTAAAAAAGGAACAATTAACATATGCTTACATATTAGAAATTAAGGAATTAATGCCAAAAGAATGACAAAAAGGGGGAAAATACTTGCGCCAATATTAGGCTGGGTAAAGGTGTATCCCCTCCCCTGAAAGGAAAACTAAAACCAAAGCTTTTTTTTTTGTCAGCAACATTAGTAGATGCCTCATTGATAAGTCCCTCTCTCTCTCTTTCTCTCTCTCAGGGCATCTGACTCTTCTGCCAAAAGATTGAGTAACATTCCGCATTGCCTTGAATTAAAAGATTGACACTGGGAGCCTTCAGGCCAGCCATAGCCTTAGTGTTAGTCACCAGAGCAATTGCTCGTTGGACTGGGAACATTGAAAAAAGTGCTTCTAGAGAATGTGGAGCATGAAAGAATTGTAAAACTCTACAAAAGCTAAAGTAAGAAAGCAAATTCACTGGGAAAGCCTCAATTGATATTATCAGAACTATATTCTATCATAACAACTGGTATAGTTGATCCATCAGCACCACATCCCTATTTCGTTAATACAAAGAAAAAGAAAGAAAAGGACATATGGGACTTTTAAGGTGCTCCAGTACACTCTGAAGAAAAAATACTCAAACATACATGTATGGAAAAATATATAAAATTTTATTACAAAATGTAAAACACAAAGTTCGTTACCCCTACCATAACAACAACTTGCAGTAGCATGAACCCTTCAGTACAGTGAACCCCAATCAACCAGAAAATGGTTCAGTAATACAACTTACTATTAGATATGGACAAAATTACACATTTTTTGAAAATAACTAAATGGAGTTTAATGTTAACAGATCCAGCCCAATGTTGCAGTTTCTTCAAACAGGCTTTAACATGTTCAATTATCTGCAATCTCAGCCCTTATTAATAACAAATCAAGACACGCCTTTAGATGTACAGTTCCTTTAAGTGTATTTCCAATTGTACAGTCACAATTGAGAAAACCCCATTATGTTTGTTATGTGTTCTTATTTACAAAGCATACCAATTTTTTTTTCTATGATTCCTACCTTTTACATGTTTCTCAGAAAAAGGCCTTATGGCCGCATGTCAAAATAAGGATAGACTCCTCCCATTAATATACATTGCAAGAAGTCAAGTTTCCAAACCTTTAACCCTTTGTTAGCACAGACAGTTATATATGTCAATATATCCCTGGTCTCCTCCTCCCACGCACGACTGCAAGACTTCTCCAGGTCCTCCCCCATCCTCTGGAACTCACTACCCCGATCCATCAGATTGTCGCCTTCCCTCCTCACCTTCAGGCGCTCCCTGAAAACCCACCTCTTCAGGGAAGACTACCCCACCCTTACCTAACAGCTGTCCTTCATTCCTCCTACCACTTCATCCCCAACAGCCAGTTCCTCCTGTACCACTACCCCCTCCCTCCTAGATTGTAAGCTCAAAAGAGTAGGGCCCTCTAACCCCTCGTGTGCTGTTTGTTGTTGCTGTACTGTTTCATGTATTGTCCCCCCCCTCTATTGTACAGCGCTGAGCAAACCCTTTGGCGCTATATAAACTCGATGTAATAATAATAATAATATCAAACACAACTGCTCAGCACCCTCACAAACCAAGAGAAAGAATAGGATTGTACAACTGATTGGCTGCAGTTGCTGAGCAATGGAATTTCAATTGATGCTTTTTTCCAACATGTCCCTTCAACAGAAGTCAATCAAGCTATTGACTTCTGTTGAATGGGGGTGGCCACATGCTGGGGTTAATTTACTAAAACTGGAGAGTGCAAAATCTGGTGCAGCTCTGCACAGAAACCAATCAGCTTCCATTTTTTTGTCAAAGCTTAATTGAACAAACTGAAGTTAGAAATTGATTGGCTACCATGCACAACTGCACCAGTATCACGTACCTGTGAAGACTGGAAAGTTATAGTTATTTAGTTACATAGTTAGTCTGGCTGAAAAAAGGCAAAAGTCCATCTAGTTCAACCATAGAAAAAAAAGAAAAAATTATGGAGGCCTCTCTTGCACTTCCTATCCAATACTCCTGAAGGTGGAGTGTGAGGGCAAAGAGTGGCACAAGTGCCGGAGTAGGAGGATGGTGGTGTCCACTCTGTAGGTGGGCAGAGCTTGTAGCCACAGTCCTCAGAATGGGACGCAGGAGCTTCTTGGCACCAGAGCAGAAGATGAAGCAAGACTAGGAGAGAGGCAGCACACAGCAGTCAACAGCGACCAGGCAGTGAGGGACTGGATCAGCAAGTAGAGTAAGTCCAGGAGGCAGGCCAAGGTCAGTAACAGCTGGGTAAAGCAGTACAGAAACAGTAGGCAAAGGCACGTCCAATAAACAGGCCGAGTTCAGAGTAATAAGGTGAATGGAGCTTAAGCAGGAGCAGAAGCAAAGTCCAAGGGTGAGCTGGGTCATACACAGGTAAGCAGGTGTGGAGAATCAGGTCACAGGAACACAGAAACAAGCTGAAGACCATTCAGCAACTGCTCATAATGACAGACCAGCTTAAATAGGCCATTGGGCTCCAAGTGTGCACGCTAACTGGAATGCACGTAAGCCCATATGCATGTGCGTGCGATGAACTGGAACGGCACATCTTTTGCTTCTTTGCTCAGAAGTATGAGCACATGAGCAATGCATACGGATATGAGCATAAGTCTACTGGTTTTCTGGTGCAAGGAATTCGGTTTCCCTTACAACCAGATTTTGCCCTCTCCAGTTTTAGTAAATCAACCTCACTGATTGAAATTCAGTCGGTCCCTGCTGAAGTGGCCAAAATTTGAGCAGAGTATGGCCAGCTTAACAACAACATTGTCATAATTTAATTGCCATATGTCTCCCTGTTAAGATTTCATAATTAAATAATTGTCATTTACTTCATTTATAATTTCTGGGACAATAATTAGGAAGAGTGCCCCAAAATAAGACATATATATCAATATATATATATCAATATATATATATATATATATATATATATATATATATATATGTTCTAACCCTTCAAAACTTTGTTAATAGATTTAAAGTTTTAGCTGGAGTTTTCCTTTAAACTGTTTGTTTCTGCAATCTCAATTTAGGTAGGAATGAACTTTATTAAAGCAGCTGGCTCTATATTTACATTTTATAACCAACACTGTGGAAGACTGTGGCCTCCTTTTATTTTTGAGCTACACTATATTGTCAGTTTTGTTTATACATTTGCATATTTTACAGCAATGTACATTTTTTGGGGTAATTTTAATAAAGGATTTGTTCCTTTGTAGTGCATTTTAAGAAGGTATGTTAATAGTCTTTTTTCACACATAGTAACATAAAGACTGGACCTCTAGGCTATGAATTTGCTGTGGATGACTGGAGATGACCCCATTGTCAGTGAATAACTCCATACAAGTACATGATTTATAATTATGCCTCTGGAATATTATGTTGGCATTGCTACTGTACTTACTCAACACACTCAACACTTACTCAACATAGTTGAAGAGTACTGCATTCAAAGTACAGACTTTCCTCTTGTTGGATGTTTTTTCAATGAAACAACAGGGGAAAACAAAACTACAGCTGGATATATGAATTGTTTAAGGTTGAATGACATTTAAACTTGGCTTGTCTCTACAAAACATCCTATAGATAACAACTGTTGCTGGCAGACTATGTGGATTGACCACATTCACAATACAGTTCCTGACTAGTCATTGAGTGAGGCACAGAGCAGTTTTTTCTCAGCTTTGAAACTGCTCTTCCTGTCCTTGCTTTGGTCTTTGGTCTTCTTACTGCCTCTGTATGTTTGTTTTGTGAAATTCTACAGGGAGAGAACGGCGTCTGTGAGAGTGACCTTCCTGCTTTCCTGGAGCCATTCTGTCTCAAGAAAAAAACATCAAGGTTAGGGTTTTTAAGTATTCCACATACTATTTCAGTGGGTCACCCATCTTGGGCTGGTACAAAAACATATGTAATAAAATAAATAATTATAGGTTTAGACCAATTCAGATAACTAATTAATAAAAGAAAATATTATAACTAAAAAAATAAATATTATATTCACCCAAAAATGTCATTCCAGCAATGGTTAGACATGGTTAGTGTAGCACACCCCACTCAGGAACTTTGATTCTGAGAACAATCTCAGCCCCACTGACATACCAGGTTAAACAAATGGATACTGCACTGCTAGTGGGAGCACAAATATAGATACCCTGCTCACAAGTAAGGTTCAGTCTCAAAAAGCAAACATCAGACTGTTTAGTGGTAAATGAGCCCAATATATTGTCATGGGTTGCAGTAAATAGCAGTATGCACATAAATGAGTAAGTAAAGAATCAGGTCAATCACAGTTCATTAGACAATATGTTCACTAGGCTATGGCAACATAGAATGGAGTTCTTTGCAGCTAAATTAGAGTAAACCTGGTAATCCACAAAATCAATAAGTAATGGCATTGGGAAACAGCAATATCAATGATAATCAATACTGTGATAACGCCTCTGTAAACAATAGGCTATATTCATTTTAGAGTTCACTCTATATCAATGGCAGTGATTAATTTTAGTATGAATAATTTTGTAAAGCAGCTGCCTGAGTGAGTAATCTTTAGCCCTTGTTCTTCAGCTGGCTAGTTTTGGGGCCCAGTCTTTATGGTGGTACACATGAGTACAGTCCCAGTACAGTCTGCATGCAGGAAATAATGCTGCTAGTTAGATGGCAAGTTCCTTAGTCTCTGCTAGCAGCAAGAGGCTAATGGCAGCAGTGTCCTCTCACCAGTCTCAGCAATACATCAACAGGGGTCTCACTGTTCAGATGTCTGGATCTGCCTGAAGCAACTCCAGTCCTCAAAACATGACCACAGCCTTGTGGCAGGTTGATGTTCACACAGGAGCAGCGATGTGCACACTTGGTCTCCTCACACAAAGAAAATGATTCTTTGGCATTCAGCCTGAGAAAATTCAACTCTTTCTCTCCTTATACCCATCTTGAATTGTAAATTGAAGTCCAGTTGTACATAGTAAAGTTTATTTTTCTGAATTCCATCTCCCCTGATTCACTACTGGCAACCTTCAAATTTTTAGCGCTTCTTCTGCTTGTCAACCCCCCCTGGTGGATGGAGGTGAGGTAGTGTTAACCCATTCAGCTGAAGTCCATTGGGAGCACTGCAGCACAGTGTCCTAAATCATTCTCTGTCTCTAGCCAATTACCTGGCTACACAAGGTTAAAACTTTAGTTAGGTAATAGATAGAGTTTGGTAGGCTATATTAATTGTAAGACTTTCGTTGGCTATATTAATTGTAAGACTTTTTCTTTATAGCTATAAGTCCATCCCATCACTGAAAATATTTCAAGGTACCTTTATTTATTTAAATTTCAGCTTGCAATTATTTTACATTTAAAGTTCATCAATGCATGGAATTACTTGGCTTAATATTGGCCAAAGTTGACAGGCAAAGCTGAAAATCTCACACCTGGAGCCCCTAGAAGAAAAAGAAAAAGAAAGAGCTAGTAGGGTGAACCCTTTGAGGTTTATCTAAAAATTAATGTTGGGAGGTCTCTGCGTTTCAATTTAAATTATTTTATTTTCTAGGGAGTTAAATCATCATCAGGGTGTGGTTGAAATCACTTAAAATTAAATGTACTAGATACAGTTGTGGCCAAAATTATTCAACCCCCAATGCTGTAAAGGGGTTTAGGGACTATAGTGTACATTTGGAATTGTATTCAGAATCAAATCCTACAAGGACGTTGTAACTACCCAAATGCAACTAAAATGACATCAATTGTTTATGTAATACAGTAGTAAATGGTTCTTATGTGGTTTCTTCATTGCCACAATTATTCAACCCCTTAAAGACTACCACTCTGAAGAACAGAGGTTCATACAGGTGCTTTCCATCAGGTATTGAAAACACCTGTGGATGTCACCGAGCAGCAATCAAGCATAATAAGCACCAATTAGGCAGCTTTAAAATGACTGTGATACTCAGCTCCTTCTAGACATTTACTGGTGTGGTTACAAACATGGTGAAGGCAAGAGAATGGTCCAGGAAGACAAGAGAAGAGGTGATTTCTCTTCACAGGAAGGGCAATGGCTATAAGAAGATTGCAAAGATGTTAAACATACCAAGAGACACCTTAGGAAGCATCATTCGCAAATTCAAGGCAAAGGGCACTGTTGAAACGCTACCTGGTCGTGGCAGAAAGAAGATGCTGACTTCGACTGCTGTGCGCTACCTGAAGCGTAGAGTGGAGAGAAGTCCCCGTGTGACTGCTGAGGAACTGAGAAAAGATTTGTCAGATGTGGGTACAGAAGTTTCAGCCCAGACAATAAGACGCACACTGCGTAATGAAGGCCTCCGTGCCAGAACTCCCAGGCGTACCCCCTTGCTGTCTCCAAAGAATAAGAAGAGTCGACTGCAGTATGCCAAAAGCCATGTGGACAAACCACAAAAGTTGTGGGATAGTGTTCTGTGGACTGATGAAACAAAATTAGAACTGTTTGGGCCCATGGATCAACGCTATGTTTGGAGGAGGAAGAACAAGGCCTATGATGAAAAGAACACCTTGCCTACTGTGAAGCATGGTGGAGGGTCAATCATGCTTTGGGGCTGTTTTGCTTCTGCAGGTACAGGGAAGCTTCAGCGTGTGCAAGGTACCATGAATTCTCTTCAGTACCAGGAGATATTGGATGGAAACGTGATGCAGTCCGTCACACACCTGAGGCTTGGGAGACGTTGGACCTTTCAACAGGACAATGATCCCAAGCATACCTCCAAGTCCACTAGAGCATGGTTGCAGAGGAAAGGCTGGAACATTTTGGAGTGGCCATCGCAGTCACCAGACTTAAATCCGATTGAGAACCTCTGGTGGGACTTAAAGAAAGCAGTTGCAGTGCGCAAGCCTAAGAATGTGACTGAACTGGAGGCCTTTGCCCATGAAGAATGGGCGAAGATACCCGTAGATCGCTGCAAGACACTTGTGTCAAGCTATGCTTCACGTTTAAAAGCTGTTATAACTGTAAAAGGATGCTGTACTAAGTACTAAGATTGAATGTCACTTGGGGGTTGAATAAAACTGATAATGCTGTGAGCACAGAAAAGACATTTGTGGTTATTTCATTATAACTGTTATGTTATATTTGTCTGACCTACAAGTGCCTCTTTAATGTAAATGTAAGCAAGATGACTGAATGATCAAAAGCAATGTCAAACTGGCCAAAACACTCAATTTCAGTGGGGGTTGAATAATTTTGGCCACAACTGTATATCACCATCCGAAGCCTCCATATTGTTGTCTACATCCCCAAGCACTATAGCAAGTGAGGACTTTACAGGCAACTCAAAAACAAAATACTGAGGTAAAATATAACAACATTTTGATCGGTTATGATCGCTTCTATGTTCATTCATCACTGTAGCATAGTAAACAGTATTTACTATGCTTCAGTTTATGAATAAATAGGAGCCTCTAAGCGGAGACTTCTATTCTTGCATATGCGGTATAACTGAAGCTGCAGGGAAAGGGTCTGAGGACTATGTTTTCAATCACTTTCTTTGTCTCAAAAAATAATTATCAGGGGTCTGTTTAGACCCAGAAATATCCACCCAAAGCCCCCTCACTCCCAAAAAAGTATACAATTTAACAGTAAACATGTAAAAAAAATTTAAAAAAATCCCCAACACATAGTAAGACCTCTTTCACACAGGGCATACTACAGCGTATGCCCCTAAAAGGCCATGTTTACCCACACGGGGATGCACAGGTGTTCCATGCATCCCTGTGCAGGCAGTCTTATTGATGTTGAGATGTAGCAACCGCGCTGCTCCCAATTGGATATCTGTGGGGGTCTGGGTCATGTCCTTGTACTCACAATGGGCACAATTCACTAAACAGTATCTTACCGCATCCGAGTATATGGCAGGATACCGCAGAGCATTTTTTAAAAGTTTGAATTCACAAAAAAAGCTACTAAAACACTGCATGAGTTATTTTATCAAGTCATGCAGTATTTTAGTAGCGAAAACCCGTGTGACCCCGCCCTGTGTGACATCATCGACCGGGGCATGCTGGGTCAATGATGTCACATGGGGATGGGGTCACATACGTGATGTCACTGGGTGGCCCCGACCCTTACACGTTTAAGAACTGTCAAGCCAGCGGAGCAGTCAACTTTTCTTTTTTTTGGGTGGCATCGGTGGCAGGCATGATTGACAGATTTCAGTAAGCCCCCCGCACCTTGTCAACATGAGGACAAGGTGCTTTGGGGGGGAGCCCCCCTGCCCCAAAGCACCACTCCATGTTGAGGGCATGTGGCCTGGTATGGTTCAGGACGGGGGGTGCCACTCGCTTGTCCCCCTTTCCTGACCTGCCAGGCTGCATGCTCGGATAAGGATCTGGTATTGATTTTGCAGGGGACCCCACACCATTTTTTTTTAATTTTGGCGTGGGGGTTCCCCTCAAAATCCAAACCAGACCCAAAGTGCTTGATATGGATGGGGGGGGGACCCCACGTCATTTTTTTATTATTTTTTAATTGGTGGCAATTTTATTTTTTCACATTCAGCTGTCAGTGGGGAACAGCTGATGCTCATAGGTTGTTAGGGACTCAGCAACCACCCATTCCTTAACAACCCATGACAGTACTGACAGATACAGTACATAGCGCATGCCTGGACCACTACTTAATTACCGCATGCATTTCATTATTTATTTCTTTTTGCGAAATGACTTTAAGGTCCTCCATGGGCATACACTTTAGTGAGTGTGGCCTTAGTAGGAATTTAGCAGAAATATTGTAAGTAGTGTTGTGTTTGTGTGTAAAAAAGAAAAAAGAAAAAATTGAATTTTTTTTTTTTTTCGTACTGTCACCAGTCAGTGTCCCTGATCACTGCCACACCAGTTATATAATGATGCTGTACTGCAGTGCAGCAGTTTTTTAATTTCTACATTTTCCAAAAAATTATGACAAAAATTACAACATCAAAAAACTCACCATGCCTCGTACTAAATGCCTGAGACTGGGGTAATTTGGGGGATATATGTACTGTCCTGACATTTCTGTCTGTCCTGACATTTTTGAACCTCATAAAATGAGATAGGCCATCAGTACATCAGGACTGAGCAATTTTCAGATAAATACCATATTTTGTGGACTCTATAACTTTCCTACAGACTAAATATTATACACTGATTTGGGTTTTGTTCACCAAAGAAATGTAGAAGTATACATTTTGGCCTAAATTTATGAAGAACAATTATTCATTTGCAAAATTTTATAACAGAAATGAAGAAAAAAATTTTCAAAATTTTAGCAAAAAATAAAAAACCCCAGTGGTGATTAAATACCACCAAAAGAAAGCTCTAGTTGTGTGAACAAAATGATAAAAATTTAGTTTGAGTACAGTGTTGCATGATCGCACAATTGTTATTCAAAGTATGAGAGCTCTGAAAGCTGAAAATTGGCCTTGGCAAGAAGGGGTAAAAGTGCCCAGCATTGAAGTGGTTAAAGCCCATCTCCAGGTTAAAAAACCTGCATTAACCTGCACCTTTAGTTTTTTTAATGTTGATGTGTATAAAGAGCCCCAAAGTGATCAGAAATAATAAATACCCAGTTTATAGTGAAACAGTTTACTGCTGACACTGGTATCTTTTGGTACAAAGCAGAGTTGAGTATGCCAAGAGAGGGTTACATTAACATTAGATGGTGTTAAATAGAGATGAGCGAATCGAACCAGGCGAAGTGGAATTCGTTTCGAATTTCAGGAAAAATTCGATTCGCGGCGAATCCGAATATTAGCATACTTCGGGTGCGCGAATCGGATTTTTCCCGATCAGCCGGCAAAAGTGTCCCTGCAGAGAGCTCCGCTATTTCTGACAGTTCTCTGACAGTTCCTTCACATGTACAGCGGTTGAAACATTGTATCTATTTGTTTCCATTTAGGATACAGATGTTTTTATTCGGAAACAGATACAATGTTTCAACCGCTGTAAATGTGAAGGAACTGTCAGAGAACTGTCAGAAATAGCGGAGCTCTCTGCAGATACACTTTTTGCTGTACTGGAATACTTCTTCTTTTCATTCTTCTTTTCATTCTTCTCATTCTTCTTTTCATTCTTCTTTTCATTCTTCTTCTCATTCTTCTTTTCATTCTTCTTTTCATTCTTCTCATTCTTCTTTTCTTCTTCATGAAAAGAAGAATGAGAAGAAGAATGAAAAGAAGAATGAGAAGAATGAAAAGAAGAATGAAAAGAAGAAGAAGAATGAAAAGAAGAATGAGAAGAAGAATGAAAAGAAGAATGAGAAGAAGAATGAGAAGAATGAAAAGAAGAATGAGAAGAATGAAAAGAAGAATGAAAAGAAGAAGAAGAAGAATGAAAAGAAGAAAAAGAAGAAGAATGAAAAGAAGAATGAAAAGAAGAAGAAGAATGAAAAGAAGAATGAGAAGAAGAATGAAAAGAAGAATGAAAAGAAGAATGAGAAGAATGAAAAGAAGAATGAAAAGAAGAAGAAGAATGAAAAGAAGAATGAGAAGAAGAATGAAAAGAAGAATGAGAAGAAGAATGAGAAGAATGAAAAGAAGAATGAGAAGAATGAAAAGAAGAAGAAGAAGAATGAAAAGAAGAATGAAAAGAAGAAGAAGAATCTTTTCATTCTTCTCATTCTTCTTTTCATTCTTCTTTTCATTCTTCTTCTTTTCATTCTTCTTCTTCTTTTCATTCTTCTTCTTCTTCTTTTCATTCTTCTTCTTCTTTTCATTGTTCTTTTCATTCTTCTTCTTCTTCTTTTCATTCTTCTCATTCTTTTTTTCATTCTTCTTCTTTTCATTCTTCTTCTTCTTCTTTTCATTCTTCTTCTTCTTCTTTTCATTCTTCTTTTCATTCTTCTTCTTCTTTTCATTCTTCTCATTCTTCTTTTCATTCTTCTTTTCATTCTTCTTCTCATTCTTCTTTTCATTCTTCTTCTTTTCATTCTTCTCATTCTTCTTTTCTTCTTCACGAAAAGAAGAATGAGAAGAAGAATGAAAAGAAGAATGAAAAGAAGAATGAGAAGAAGAATGAAAAGAAGAATGAAAAGAAGAATGAGAAGAATGAAAAGAAGAATGAAAAGAAGAAGAAGAATGAAAAGAAGAATGAGAAGAAGAATGAGAAGAATGAAAAGAAGAATGAGAAGAATGAAAAGAAGAATGAAAAGAAGAAGAAGAAGAATGAAAAGAAGAAGAATGAAAAGAAGAAAAAGAAGAATCTTTTCATTCTTCTCATTCTTCTTTTCATTCTTCTTTTCATTCTTCTTCTTCTTCTTTTCATTCTTCTTCTTCTTTTCATTCTTCTTTTCATTCTTCTTCTTCTTCTTCTTCTTTTCATTCTTCTTTTCATTCTTCTTCTTCTTTTCATTCTTCTTCTTCTTCTCATTCTTCTTTTCATTCTTCTCATTCTTCTTTTCATTCTTCTTTTCATTCTTCTTCTCATTCTTCTTTTCATTCTTCTTCTTCTTCTTTTCATTCTTCTTTTCATTCTTCTCATTCTTCTTTTCTTCTTCATGAAAAGAAGAATGAGAAGAAGAATGAAAAGAAGAAGAAGAATGAAAAGAAGAATGAAAAGAAGAATGAAAAGAAGAAGAAGAATGAAAAGAAGAATGAGAAGAAGAATGAAAAGAAGAATGAGAAGAAGAATGAGAAGAATGAAAAGAAGAATGAGAAGAATGAAAAGAAGAATGAAAAGAAGCAGAAGAAGAATGAAAAGAAGAAGAATGAAAAGAAGAATGAAAAGAAGAAGAATGAAAAGAAGAATGAGAAGAAGAATGAAAAGAAGAATGAAAAGAAGAATGAGAAGAATGAAAAGAAGAAGAAGAATGAAAAGAAGAATGAGAAGAAGAATGAAAAGAAGAATGAGAAGAAGAATGAAAAGAAGAATGAGAAGAATGAAAAGAAGAATGAAAAGAAGAAGAAGAAGAATGAAAAGAAGAAGAAGAATGAAAAGAAGAATGAAAAGAAGAAGAAGAATCTTTTCATTCTTCTCATTCTTCTTTTCATTCTTCTTCTTCTTCTTTTCATTCTTCTTCTTCTTCTTTTCATTCTTCTTTTCATTCTTCTTCTTCTTCTTTTCATTCTTCTTCTGAGGATGAGGATGAAGAAGAAGAAGAAGAAGTAGGATGAAAATAAGAAGAATTCCAAGCCGGAAAAAAGTGTATCTGCAGAGCTCCTCTATTTCTGACAGTTCTCTGACATTCACATTTACAGCGGTTGAAACATTGTATCTATTTGTTTCCATAAATGGAAACAAATAGATACAATGTTTCAACCGCTGTAAATGTGAATGTCAGAGAACTGTCAGAAATAGCGGAGCTCTGCAGATACACTTAGCGGAGCTCTGCAGATACACTTTTTGCCGGCTTGGAATTCTTCTTATTTTCATCCTACTTCTTCTTCTTCTTCATCCTCATCCTCAGAAGAAGAAGAAGAGGATGAGGATGAGGATGAAGAAGAAGAAGAAGAAGAAGAAGAAGTAGGATGAAAATAAGAAGAATTCCAAGCCGGCAAAAAGTGTATCTGCAGAGCTCCTCTATTTCTGACAGATACACTTTTTCCCGGCTTGGAATTCTTCTTAATTTCATCCTACTTCTTCTTCTTCTTCTTCATCCTCATCCTCTTCTTCTTCTTCTGAGGATGAGGATGAAGAAGAAGAAGAAGTAGGATGAAAATAAGAAGAATTCCAAGCCGGCAAAAAGTGTATCTGCAGAGCTCCGCTAAGTGTATCTGCAGAGCTCCGCTATTTCTGACAGTTCTCTGACATTCACATTTACAGCGGTTGAAACATTGTATCTACTCTGACATTCACATTTACAGCGGTTGAAACATTGTATCTATTTGTTTCCATTTATGGAAACAAATAGATACAATGTTTCAACCGCTGTAAATGTGAATGTCAGAGAACTGTCAGAAATAGCGGAGCTCTGCAGATACACTTAGCGGAGCTCTGCAGATACACTTTTTGCCGGCTTGGAATTCTTCTTATTTTCATCCTACTTCTTCTTCTTCTTCATCCTCATCCTCAGAAGAAGAAGAAGAGGATGAGGATGAAGAAGAAGTAGGATTCTATTTGTTTCCATTTATGAAAACAAATAGATACAATGTTTCAACCGCTGTAAATATGAATGTCAGAGAACTGTCAGAAATAGCGGAGCTCTGCAGATACACTTAGCGGAGCTCTGCAGATACACTTTTTGCCGGCTTGGAATTCTTCTTATTTTCATCCTACTTCTTCTTCTTCTTCTTCTTCTTCATCCTCATCCTCATCCTCAGAAGAAGAAGAGGATGAGGATGAGGATGAAGAAGAAGAAGAAGAAGAAGAAGTAGGATGAAAATAAGAAGAATTCCAAGCCGGGAAAAAGTGTATCTGTCAGAAATAGAGGAGCTCTGCAGATACACTTTTTGCCGGCTTGGAATTCTTCTTATTTTCATCCTACTTCTTCTTCTTCTTCTTCTTCATCCTCATCCTCATCCTCTTCTTCTTCTGAGGATGAGGATGAGGATGAAGAAGAAGAAGTAGGATGAAAATAAGAAGAATTCCAAGCCGGCAAAAAGTGTATCTGCAGAGCTCCGCTAAGTGTATCTGCAGAGCTCCGCTATTTCTGACAGTTCTCTGACATTCACATTTACAGCGGTTGAAACATTGTATCTATTTGTTTCCATTTATGAAAACAAATAGATACAATGTTTCAACCGCTGTAAATATGAATGTCAGAGAACTGTCAGAAATAGCGGAGCTCTGCAGATACACTTAGCGGAGCTCTGCAGATACACTTTTTGCCGGCTTGGAATTCTTCTTATTTTCATCCTACTTCTTCTTCTTCTTCATCCTCATCCTCATCCTCAGAAGAAGAAGAGGATGAGGATGAGGATGAAGAAGAAGAAGAAGAAGAAGTAGGATGAAAATAAGAAGAATTCCAAGCCGGGAAAAAGTGTATCTGTCAGAAATAGAGGAGCTCTGCAGATACACTTTTTGCCGGCTTGGAATTCTTCTTATTTTCATCCTACTTCATCTTCTTCTTCTTCTTCATCCTCATCCTCTTCTTCTTCTTCTGAGGATGAGGATGAGGATGAAGAAGAAGAAGAAGAAGTAGGATGAAAATAAGAAGAATTCCAAGCCGGCAAAAAGTGTATCTGCAGAGCTCCGCTAAGTGTATCTGCAGAGCTCCGCTATTTCTGACAGTTCTCTGACATTCACATTTACAGCGGTTGAAACATTGTATCTATTTGTTTCCATTTATGGAAACAAATAGATACAATGTTTCAACCGCTGTAAATGTGAATGTCAGAGAACTGTCAGAAATAGAGGAGCTCTGCAGATACACTTTTTGCCGGCTTGGAATTCTTCTTATTTTCATCCTACTTCTTCTTCTTCTTCTTCATCCTCATCCTCATCCTCTTCTTCTTCTTCTGAGGATGAGGATGAGGATGAAGAAGAAGAAGAAGAAGAAGAAGAAGAAGAAGAAGAAGTAGGATGAAAATAAGAAGAATTCCAAGCCGGCAAAAAGTGTATCTGTAGAGCTCCGCTAAGTGTATCTGCAGAGCTCCGCTAAGAAATAGCGGAGCTCTGCAGATACACTTTTTGCCGGCTTGGAATTCTCCTTCTTCTCATCCTTCTTCTTCTTCTCATCCTTCTTCTTCTTCTCATCCTTCTCCTTCTTCTCATCCTTCTTCTTCTTCTCATCCTTCTTCTTCTTCTCATCCTTCTCCTTCTTCTCATCCTTCTTCTTCTTCTCATCCTTCTTCTTCTTCTCATCTTTCTCCTTCTTCTCATCCTTCTTCTTCTTCTCATCCTTCTTCTTCTTCTCATCCTTCTTCTTCTTCTCATCCTTCTCCTTCTTCTCATCCTTCTTCTTCTTCTCATCCTTCTTCTTCTCATCCTTCTCCTTCTTCTCATCCTTCTCCTTCTTCTCATCCTTCTCCTTCTCCTTCTTCTCATCCTTCTCCTTCTTCTCATCCTTCTCCTTCTCCTTCTTCTCATCCTTCTCCTTCTCCTTCTTCTCATCCTTCTCCTTCTTCTCATCCTTCTCCTTCTCCTTCTTCTCATCCTTCTCCTTCTTCTCATCCTTCTCCTTCTTCTCATCCTTCTCCTTCTCCTTCTCCTTCTCCTTCCACTTCTCCTTCTCCTTCCTCATCTCCAAGGGCATTTAAATTAAAGGTACAGTGTTCTGCACTAATATAAAGGTTCTCTGAAGCCTAGAAACCCTTTTTATAAGTTAAATTCGCAGCGAATAAATTTGCATCGAATCGAATTTCTTCCTCAAATTCGGCGAATCAGCCGAATCGAATTTTTGAATAATTCGCTCATCTCTAGTGTTAAAGTTGGCTGGGGTTATGGGGAGAACTGGTGTTCGAGGGTCAGTGCTACAAGGGGAGGTTAGTATTGGGGAGCCATGAGTAGGGTATCACTTTCAGCACCACTATAGTATCATTGATAAGGGCACCTGTGCATTGTAACTGCAGTAGCTCTTGTTAGATGTGGAGTTTAAATGTTTTCTACACAGATATAGGAAGAATTAGTTAGAAGGCATTTCTGCATTCAATAATAATGTGCCCATTTCCATAGAGTTTATTGCACTAACAAAGTAGTCATCAATGTAAGAGGAAGAGAGCTACAGTTCTAGGTGACAACGCTTCTCCAGGGAACCTGCTTCTAAACCGTTGTCTGGATTTTTCAACTATTTATTTCCCTATAGGGAAAGCTGGAAGAAGAAAACAGGAAGAGCAGAATATAGAGTTTCCTGTTTGTCTTGACTGGAAAATCATTGGGTGACTTATTTATCAAATTCCTGACAGAAAACAGCAATCATTCACTACATTGGTACTGGAAGTACATTAAGACCTTCAAGTAAGTAAGTATACCTTAAAATAGATGTAAACACAATCACTAACCCATTCTTGTATAAGACATAACAAGTTAGTGTAGTTTCCAAACTTTCGAAATTTGTTTTCAGTCCTTTAAAATCTGCATTTTTCATTAAATAATTCCTGGTAATCCTGCCATGAAGGTCCTTGTTCAGGCACTTCCTAATTGTGCTCCTGTGTTGTCACGCTGCTCCATGGGCCACTGGCAGAGACTGCTAGTGGCCATGCTGACACACATTGTATAGACATGGTACACTTCTATCACCATCAGGAATCCTGACCAAAGCAATGATGTACAGTTGATGCTGGAGCGAGTGCATATACCGTAGACAAGAAGAGGCTGAAAGAGGCTAGAGGTATGCTGCAGATTGGTGAAACCAAAAAAAAAAAAGGTCAATTGTTTAAGGTACACACTGTGCACATAGTAAACTGTCATCCAGTTAGGGTTCACATAGAGCACTCATTAAGGTACTCTAAAGCCCAAAAGTTTGATTCCCCAGCAGAAGTTCAATATAAATGTTCATACCTTTTTCGCTGTCCCCTGCAGATTCACCCACTTCGTGCTGATCCCCTTCCACTCCCTGGACTCACAAGAGAATGCTATATAGCAGGTGTGTCAAACTCAATTTCATCTGCTGGCCACATCAGCATTATAGCTGCTCTCAAAAGGCTGGTTGTATGTGTAAGACTAGATGTCCAGAGCACCCCACCCTTTCTTACTTCAGATGTCAAAAGCACCTCCACCATCAGAAGTCTAGAGTCCCTCATCCTCCCTTTGTCAGGAGAAAAGACAAGGAAGCCCGGGCAAATGCGCCAATGCTCAATATGACCGTGCAATTTGCACAAAAATGTGCGCATGCGAATAGGTGAGTGGCATGTAATCATGCATTCCTGTGCACGAAAGTGCATCGTCACATGCAGGGCGCAATAATTGCTGACACTCAGTGGCCTTTATAAGGACTGCAGCTCTGCTCAATAATTGCTGGATTATTGTCAGCCCCCTGTTCCTGTGTATACTGCGGATTACCCGTTACTGACCTGGCTTGACCCTGACCTTGCTTTGGCTCTCTACCATGTCTTGATCCTGACCTTGCTCCTGTCTGCTGCTCTGTTAATGATCTTGGCTTGATTCTGATCTTGCTCCTGTCTGCTGTTCCATATTGACCCTGGCTCTGGCTACTGACTACTCTACTCATCCTCTGGGATCCATGTGTCCTCTGGAGAAACTTCTCCTGCATCTGGAGCACTCACGTGTTCTGTCTCATCAGGCATCACCAAGCAGCTACACCACTGGCAACCTGTGCTTCTTTGGGCACTGCACCTCCTGTTTCCACCTCCAGAGGCACACTGCACTTAGCTGTAAGGGGAGCCCTCTCTCTATTCCAGCCTCCAGTCAGGTACATCATACCCTTACATCACAATGCACCCCCCTTACCTTGTGCTGCTGCCGAAAAGAAGTTGGGGGCAGAGCTGGGAAGCAGAGTGCAGGGTCTGGAGAAAACCAGAGGAGGGTTGGACTCAGCTGCCGGAGTCTTCTAAATGCTGAGACCAGAGAGGTGGAGATGAGGGGGTGCTGCTGCTGCACAGAGAGTTTCAAGATACGTGGGAGGAGTTCTGCACTCCTTTCTGCTGATGAGATGGAGTGGAAGGCAGAGATGACCATCTTCACAGCTTCATGGAGAAGTGCAGGATCTGGTGGAGGAGTTCTGTCCTCCTCTCTTCTGCTGGCTGCTGAGACAAAGTGGGGGTGGAAACAAGGGGGGTGCCTTAGCTGCAGAAGTGTGAAGGCCACATGAAATGGTCTGGCGGGCCTCATTTGGCCTTGTGTTTGACACATGTGCTGTACAGAATGATGTCACATTATTATATGGCACTGCTTACTGTCTTTTTAGGACCTGCCTTCCACCAGAAGAACAAGAGGGTAAAAAGAAAATGTGACATCACCATACCATAGACTCCTGGAAAAAAGTTGTTTTGTTTTTGTAAGGGCTCATAATCTGCTACAATGAGGGGCAAATAGAAGGTAGGACTCAAGCCCAAAGTTGAGTTTTAGGTTCTATCCACACTAGTGCACTGCCATTCTAAATGGCACTCCAATCCGCCCTCCAAATCCGCAAACACACTAGCATTATAGTGCACGGTGCTGCCAAAAATGCTGCATGCACCTGTGTGTCTTAGTAGATGGTCAAATTAATGGGCTACCTTAAAGTGTTACTAAACCCACAGCAGTAAAATCAGTCTGTTAATGCGGTAAAGCATGCTTGTTATACTCACTGTATAACCTAAGGGGTTAATCCTCTGCATTGTGTAAAAAAGGCTGTTATTAGCCTGACTTCTCTGATCATCCTCTTCTTCCAGTGTCCCCCTCTTATCTTCTGATAAGACATATCGTGTGGAGTCACTCTGCACATGCTCAGTTTGGAGTGCATTGCTAGAGAGGTTTTTTTATTTTCTTAAAAGAGTGCATGTGATCAGCACAGGGCCAATCAGCACTGTCCAGACAGAGGTCAGGGGTTCTGCATCCTACTAGTGCAGAATGAAAACTCCTCCTACACATTTTAACCAGTGCTCTGATGGAAGTCACAAAACTGCTCTAACTGCTGATGAGAAAAGGTATTTAGCAGTTTATATTTACTAAAATATTTGCATTTCCATGTTCTGTGAACTGTGGGAGACCGTATATAGTGAATGCAGGGTCCTGGGTTTAGTAACTCTTTAAAATAACATATGTTAAAGCAGTGGTCTGGTGCAGCACAACAAGTAAACAGGGCCTTGCAGTAACCTTCATCGTATACTGTATGTCTGTTGAGCATTTTTTGTGTATTTGGATGTATACTTTATTTGACCATTAAACCCACTTTGTACAGAAACTGAGGTCTATGTATATATCTCAGATTATTGTGTAAGGCTAGAGTTATATTTCTGCGAATGGGGAATGAGCGCAAAATCCTGTGCATTCCCAACCCGCACAGAAACACACTGTGCTTTAGCAGATGTTCAGGGGTGTCATACATTTTTAATATCATCCCCACACATCTGCAGCATGGCACGATTTTGTGCTTGATAAACTTACGGTGCTGAAGCACATTCAATGTGGCACAATTTTTAAAAAGGGCCAGAAACATTGAAATGAATGAGCTGCCATAGCCACGACGTGCGCGAGCAAAAACACTCTCGCACATGTCTGAATGAAGCCTCGGAAAGTGTTGATTGTGCTTGGCTGAAGCATCCGAATGCATTTGAATCTCTTCCCAGCTTGACCATTCCCCCAGAGAGTTTACTGATTATGCAATGAAGGCCAACTTTTCTGGTGTTAGAGTTGTTTCTGAGTCATTCACTTACAGTACGTGTTTGACCTTTTATTTATTACAGGTACTTATATAGTGCTGTCAATTTACGCGGTGCTTTACATACAGTTGTGACCAAAATTATTCAACCCCCAATGCTGTAAAGGGGTTTAGGGACTATAGTGTACATTTGGAATTGTATTCAGAATCAAATCCTACAAGGACGTTGTAACTACCCAAATGCAACTAAAATGACATCAATTGTTTATGTAATACAGTAGTAAATGGTTCTTATGTGGTTTCTTCATTGCCACAATTATTCAACCCCTTAAAGACTACCACTCTGAAGAACAGAGGTTCATACAGGTGCTTTCCATCAGGTATTGAAAACACCTGTGGATGTCACCGAGCAGCAATCAAGCATAATAAGCACCAATTAGGCAGCTTTAAAATGACTGTGATACTCAGCTCCTTCTAGACATTTACTGGTGTGGTTACAAACATGGTGAAGGCAAGAGAATGGTCCAGGAAGACAAGAGAAGAGGTGATTTCTCTTCACAGGAAGGGCAATGGCTATAAGAAGATTGCAAAGATGTTAAACATACCAAGAGACACCTTAGGAAGCATCATTCGCAAATTCAAGGCAAAGGGCACTGTTGAAACGCTACCTGGTCGTGGCAGAAAGAAGATGCTGACTTCGACTGCTGTGCGCTACCTGAAGCGTAGAGTGGAGAGAAGTCCCCGTGTGACTGCTGAGGAACTGAGAAAAGATTTGTCAGATGTGGGTACAGAAGTTTCAGCCCAGACAATAAGACGCACACTGCGTAATGAAGGCCTCCGTGCCAGAACTCCCAGGCGTACCCCCTTGCTGTCTCCAAAGAATAAGAAGAGTCGACTGCAGTATGCCAAAAGCCATGTGGACAAACCACAAAAGTTGTGGGATAGTGTTCTGTGGACTGATGAAACAAAATTAGAACTGTTTGGGCCCATGGATCAACGCTATGTTTGGAGGAGGAAGAACAAGGCCTATGATGAAAAGAACACCTTGCCTACTGTGAAGCATGGTGGAGGGTCAATCATGCTTTGGGGCTGTTTTGCTTCTGCAGGTACAGGGAAGCTTCAGCGTGTGCAAGGTACCATGAATTCTCTTCAGTACCAGGAGATATTGGATGGAAACGTGATGCAGTCCGTCACACACCTGAGGCTTGGGAGACGTTGGACCTTTCAACAGGACAATGATCCCAAGCATACCTCCAAGTCCACTAGAGCATGGTTGCAGAGGAAAGGCTGGAACATTTTGGAGTGGCCATCGCAGTCACCAGACTTAAATCCGATTGAGAACCTCTGGTGGGACTTAAAGAAAGCAGTTGCAGTGCGCAAGCCTAAGAATGTGACTGAACTGGAGGCCTTTGCCCATGAAGAATGGGCGAAGATACCCGTAGATCGCTGCAAGACACTTGTGTCAAGCTATGCTTCACGTTTAAAAGCTGTTATAACTGTAAAAGGATGCTGTACTAAGTACTAAGATTGAATGTCACTTGGGGGTTGAATAAAACTGATAATGCTGTGAGCACAGAAAAGACATTTGTGGTTATTTCATTATAACTGTTATGTTATATTTGTCTGACCTACAAGTGCCTCTTTAATGTAAATGTAAGCAAGATGACTGAATGATCAAAAGCAATGTCAAACTGGCCAAAACACTCAATTTCAGTGGGGGTTGAATAATTTTGGTCACAACTGTATATATTGTACATTCACATCAGTCCCTAACCCTCAAGGGGCGTACAATCTAAAGTCCCTAACTTACCTTCAAACATACACATACTAGGGACAATTTAGACAGGAGCCAATTAACCTACCAGCATGTCTTTGGAGTGTGGGAGGAAGCCGGAGTACCCGGAGGAAACAGGGAGAACATGCACACTCCAGGCAGGTGGTGCTGTGGTTGGGATTCGAACTGACGACCCCTGTGCTGCCAGATGGAAGTACTAACCATTTAGTTTAGCCACTGTGCTGCCTTATAAATTGAGCAGCAGTTCAGTGAGTACAATAAGTATTTGATCACCTACCTACCAACAATAATTCTGGCTCCCACAGTCTGGCTATGTGCTCATGTGGTACACAGATTAGTCCTGTCAAATTAAGAAGGTGCTCTTCTTTATGTGTATAAAAGACACCTGTCCACACAATCTCTTTCTTCCATTCAAACCTCACTATCATTATGGGCAAGGCCAAAGAGCTGTCAAAGGAAATCAGGGACAAGATTGTAGACCTGCACAAGGCTGGAATGGGCTACAAGACCATCAGCAAGAAGCTTGGTGAGAAGGAGACATGGATGATGATCATGAGAAAAGTGAAAGCTATGCTATATATCGTTTACAATTTCTACAGATCTGTTTTCTTTAACTCAACAGTTTAAAGCTGGGTCAAGATTTAAAGGCTTATGCAGGCCATAGATGGGTCGAAAATCGGTCGATTTTTTGGCCGAAAATAAAATCAGCCGATTTTCGGATCGTTAGTGGGCCAAATGTTCGGCCGTTTTTCGGTATTTTGGCAGATTTTTTTTATCGGTAAAGTTGGAAAAAAATCAGCCGATTTTGCCGATCGGCCGATTTTCGCGGCAATGATGGGCAAATCGGCCGATCTTTTACCGATAAAAAAATCTGCGCATGAGCAGTGACCTGCAAGAGGAAGACAAAAAGAAGAAAAAAGAAGAAGAGGAAGAAGAAGAAGAGGATGAAGAAGAAGAGGATGAAGAAGAGAAGAAGAAGAAGAGGATGAAGAAGAAGAAGAAGAAGTAGAAGAGGATGAAGAAGAAGAGGAAGAAGAAGAGGATGAAGAGGAAGATGAAGAAGAGGATGAAGAAGATGAAGAAGAAGAAGAAGAAGAGGATGAAGAAGAAGAGGAATTCCAGTCCAGCAAAAAGTGTCCCTGCAGAGAGTTCCGCTATTTCTTCTGACAGTTCCTTGACATTTATAGCGGTTGCAACAATGTATTTATTTGTATCCATTTCGGATGCATATATTTTTCTTCGGAAACAAATAGATACATTGTTGCAACCGCTATAAATGTCAAGGAACTGTCAGAAGACAGTTGAACGACCGATTTTTCGTTTTTTTAAAAGAAAAATCGGCCGATTTTTGACCCGTCTATGGCCTGCATTAGTCTTCAAAATGAAATTTGCTAATCTGACCTCCAATTGATTATTCACTTGTCCAAAATGTATACAAAATGTGCATGGTCCTGTTTTACCAATATTTTTGTCCATGCACACAGAAAGAATCCCCATTCCTCAATCTTTTAAGAAGAACAATAGGCAGTTGGTTTTACAGTAAAGTGAAAACTATTACCGTAAACCTGGTGGTACCACTGGGAACTTAAAAGGATAAATGCTTTATGTATTTTGGTCAACTTTTTTACCTAAATGAATAGAGTACAAGCTATTTATGAGCAACCTACTGTTACTTACAAAATGATGCACAGTTCCACCTCTTGACTTTGTGACATGTCACTTCTATGATTTGCTGTATAAGTGGCAGATAGCATTATTTCGTGCACATTGTGGTTGATTTTCTAAAAGCAAATAGACTGTGCAAATGAAGTGGTGTTTTTTTTTTACTTTCCTTGCATGGAGTTGGGTATTCTTTCTAAAGTGAAGCTTTCACTCATTTACTAAGTTCTTGGACAACTGCACTTGCAGAGTGCACAGTCTGTTTGCTTTTAGGAAATCAACCCCTAACTTGCTGCAGGACTGTAATCTGAGTGCTGTCTACAGACATTCAAATAAAATAATCATATTGCCACAAGCAATAATACTAGAATGCTTTTATGTAACCATATCCTCTGGCACTGCTTTAGTTTCTTGATATCCATTGCCACCATAATATTTCACTAAGATTTACACGGTTAAGATCACACAGGTTACTGGTTCTTTAAAACTGTCAAAAATCCTTTGACAATCAAACGCACCCGGCTTGTTTGAAGCTTCAGCTCACATTACAGTAGCCCTTCAGTCAATGTAATCGCTTGCAGGAACAATTTCCTGCAAGGTTTTTAATGATAAAGAAGATCATCTGTGAGATCCCGATGAAAGAACAAAGTGATGGAAGTGTTGGCTGCCAGTGTGCAATATTATTTTACAAGCACTATAGGGAGGTGCAAGAAGAGTTGCCAACTTGAAGAGTGGCAGGTGCTTTATATGCCAGAAACAAGAGAGGGCTTTAAGTTGTATACTAGTTACATTAACTGCCCAATACTGTTTATGTATTTCATTTCAGAGTCATAAAATAAAGAAATGTAAGGGGCCTGTTTAGACACACCCATTGTTTGCACTTTTTGGAAACTGCAGTAACTTGCCACGTCTGCATTTTAAATTTTATTTATAAAATACAAAGCATAGTTTAGAACCTGCACTGTGATCTATATGTAATGCTGCATTGGACAGTAGCTGCTAAAAGGGATTTTTTTTATTATTATTTAAAATGAATGGGACTTTACAAAGCAAGCAAAGTGAAAACTGCAGTCCTGGACAGTTTTCACCATCACTAATCATCAATATAAGGTGTCACTACTCTACTGACCACTAATGTAAGGGGGCACTACACTACTGACCACTAATGTAAGGGGGCACTACACTACTGACCACAAATATCAGGGGGCACTACACTACTGACCACTAATGTAAGAGGGTACTACACTACTGACTACAAATATAAGGGGGCACTACACTACTGACTGTGACGATCCCACGATCACTGCCACCAATATGTGACGATCGCGATGTCAGACCCTTGATCTTCTCACCAAACTCGTGACCGAAGGACTAGCCAATCTAAAACCGCGATGTCACGTGCGTAACAATGCCACGCCCAGCTGCACCCTGCACAGCGATTCTCCAGCTAATTGGACCACAATCGATGTACCGGCAGCCTGGGAGAGATTGTTACTGGGTCAGGTAAATTACGCAATTAACCCTTCACACTGTCACCATCTCCTTTTTGTACAGAGAAAGAGGAAACTCTGCAATATCAGCTATAACACTATAATAGTTGAGATAATCGTCTGTATAACACGGTCACCGCAGGCCGGTTATACAGAGGGTTAAACAAACACAGTGGCGCTCTTTTAGAGGCAGGAATTCGTAAATTGCAATAAGGAGCTGTAGAAACAGTTCAACACTTTCAGAAGGAAAGATTTATTACTAAAAGGTCAAAAGGGTACAATAAAAATATTTACAGAAAAGAGATGTAACCAGTATATATATAAATATACAGAGAACAACAGCACAGCAAAGAGGTAACAGAAAGGAGGTTAAAGGGTTAAACTACTTGCCAATCAGTCTTCAGTTTGCAGATCAAGTTTCAGAGCAAAAGGGCTGTCTCCCAAGTTGGTTCTGATGTTAAATGGGAGAATTCAACTTTTCTGTCTTAGGCCTGACAACCCATTTTGTTGTTCCCCAGGGGGTGTCTCTGAAGTCAAGGACCAATACCCGGTTTAGGGAGGGACCGTCTGGGCGTAGGCCTAAACTAGAGCCAAAATCTCTTATAGTTCATATTTTGGCTCATAACTTTCCATATGCACAAGTGACATTCCACCCACGGGTAGATTATTATGCAGACACATCTGAGGAATGATTAGATATGAAATTATACACTGAATGGTTCAAGAGATCTACTTTTCAGCTTTCCTATGTATTCCAGCCAAGGAGAGTGACCTATCAAACTGTTTGTCTCCTCGTGGCCAATCTGAAGATATGCCTGTTTTTTGTGTAAGTCACATTCCAAGATATGAGACATAGGGGAAAAATGGATTTTAAAAGTGTTATCTGGTTCGTGCTCTTTGAACTCCTGGGAAGGCTTGCATTATCTTTTACAACGTGTTAGATTGCACAGCTCTCTTAGACAACCAGGCACTTCAGGGCTCCCTGCTAGGCTCTGGCCTGCCTGCGACACTTCCAACACCCACACTAACCAGATGTCACTGTGGCTCTCAGAAAGGAAGGGGGAGAATGCGGGGAGAATGAGGGGGAAATATGTTTGTCTGGATGGTAGACCCTTTCCCTAGATGGAGGTTGAAGCCAAAATGGTTGAACCGCGACCATCTCTGGGTGTATGCCTGCTACACTGACCACTAATTTAAGGGTGCACTACACTACTGACCACAAATATAAGGGGGCACTATACTACTGACCACTAATGTAAGGAGGCACTACACTACTGACCACAAATATAAGGGGACACTACACTACTGACCACTATGTAAAGGAGAACTACACTACTGACCACAAATATAAGGGGGCACTACACTACTGACCACTAATGTAAGAGGGCACTACACTATTGACCACAAATATAAGGGGGCACTACACTACTGACCACTAATGTAAAGGGGCACTACACTACTGACCACAAATATAAGGGGGCACTACACTACTGACCACAAATATAAGGGAGCACTACACTACTGACCACAAATATAAGGGGGCACTGCACTACTGGCTACAAATGTAAGGGGGCGCCACTCCACTTACCACTAATGTAAGCGAGATTTACATCACTGTCCACCAACATGAGGCGGCATAAAACTTCTGACAACCAACATAGGTGGCTGTTTTACAATTCAACACATATGTAAAGAGGCATTAAACCATTGGCCACTGTTGTGCAAATCTTATTGATAGGGAACTCCAAAGACATGCTGGTAGGTCAATTGGCTCCTGTCTAAATTGGCCCTAGTACATGTATGTATGAATGTGGGACCTTAGATTGTATGCTCCTTGAGGGTTAGGGACTGATGTGAATGTACAGTATATATAAAGCACTGCGTAAATTGACGGCGCTATATAAGTACCTGTAATAAAATAAATAATAATTAAATAAACTCCTATCCTCATATTAATTAGTGGTTCCAAACTAATAATAACTACTGCAGTAGGGAACAGACACAAAACGATACACTCAGCATCTTTCCAAATAACTGTTCTGTTTATTTGGCACAATTGAAAGTCTTTTATACACATGATTACGTAGATAGCACATTAATATTACAATTGTACTTTTATGGTAACAGAGGGCATTACATAGGCAGGCTCATTTCTAATCAGGATTTGAAAGAGAGCAAACATGTAATGAAACCACTATTAGTGCTGCGAGCACAATGAGTGCAGTGTGCAATACATAGGCAAAGCGTACAAAATAGAATACAGCTTTTTAAAGAAATTACAAGTTTCTTTTACAAGTTTCTTTTACAACTTCCCCTTTTTTAATCAATAATTTACATTTTCATCAAGGACCACTGCTATTATGACACTTAGCCTGGAACCTTTTTACAATTAGGCAGACCTAGTCCCTACCTTGGTGGTAAACTGCACTTGGGAGAATCTAATAGCTGACAGCAGCTATATTTTAATCCAAAATGACTTTTTATTGTGACTAACTCCCCGGTCACACTGGATGTGAATTGGAAAAATCGCATGCCAAGTCACACCTTATTTTCTGCAATTACAGCGATCATATCAGTGTGGTTCCAACTTGGTCGGAGCTACACCGATTTCTAAAGTAGTACATGCACTACTTTTTGTGCGATTTGCATAGACATCTGTGTCAGATGGCTTGAAAATCGCACCTGAAATCAGCATGTCATCCAACATGTCATGTCATCGTGCGACTCACACGATTTCAAAGTTGGATTTGGTGTGACCATGATGTTAAACCTACATAAAATACAAACGATTGAAAAATAAATATTTACAGAGTAATTGGCTGTACACTCAGATCCTGTGGCCAGAATGGCCTTGTAGCTTAATTATGGACATGCTGACTTGTCAGCATACTTAAACACAGACAATTCTTTATAAAATGGAAGACATTTAAAAGACAATATGACTTCAACATGGCTGAACTACTTTTCAAATCAAATTTTATATATTTATATATATATATATATATATATATATATATATATATCTCACAAAAAATAAAACACCCAGCGGTGAGTAAATACTACCAAAAGAAAGCTATATTTGTGAGGAGAAAATGCTAAAACTTTCATATGAGTACAATGTTGCTTGACCGTGCAATTGTCATTCAAAGTGTGACAGCACTGAAAGCTGAAAATTGGTCTGGTAAGGATAGGGGTATAAGTGCCCAGTAGGCAAGTGTTAAATACAGAGCATCCTTCAGGCTGATAACTGCATATTTAGTATGTATCTCGCCATCCTCGATATAAAACCAGGATCCATCTACAAAAAATCAAATATCTGGGCCTTCAAGGAGTGTGTCCTGCATTGGGCTCACAGCAGCTGATTCCTACATCATCAATTTAACACGAGGTAAAACACATATTTAGTTGGGCTGTTTGCAATAATTCCTGCACAGAATGTAGAACCATTAGAGTTAAATAATTGACCAAAATAATGTCTGTAACTTTGACTAGTAGCATCTTGCATACAGCTATTGCTCTGATGTAGCCGGGTGAACCCGTTATTACTGGGTCCAGCTTGCATGAAATACACTGCTCAAAAAAAATTAAGGGAACACTTTTTAATCAGAATATAGCATCAAGTCAGTTAAACTCCTGGGATATTGATCTGGTCAGTTAAGTAGCAGAGGGGGTTGTTAATCAGTTTCAACTGTTTTGGTGTTAATAAAATTAACAACAGGTGCACTAGATGGGCAACAATGAGATGACCCCCAAACAGGAATGGTGTTACAGGTGGAGGCCACTGACATTATTTTCCCTATTCATCTTTTCTGACTGTGTTTCACTAGTTTTGCATTTGGCTAGGGTCAGTGTCACTACTGGTAGCATGAGGTGATACCTGGACCCTACAGAGGTTGCACAGACAGCCCAACTCCTCCAGGAAGGCACATCAATACGTGCCATTGCCAGAAGGTTTGTTGTGTCTCCCAGCAAAGTCTCAAGAGCATGGAGGAGATTCCAGGAGACAGGGAGTTACTCTAGGAGAACTGGACAGGGCCGTAAAAGGTCCTTAACTCATCAGCAGGACTGGTATCTGCTCCTTTGTGCAAGGAGGAACAGAATAAGCACTGCCAGAGTGCTATAAAACGACCTCCAGCAGGCCACTGGTGTGAATGTCTCTGACCAAATAGTCAGAAACAGACTTCATGAGGGTGGCCTGAGGACCCGACGTCCTCTAGTGGGCCCTGTGCTGACTGCCCGGCACCATAGAGCTCAATTTGCATTTGCCATTGAACACCAGAATTGGCAGGTCCGCCACTGGCGTCCTGTGCTTTTCACAGATGAAAGCAGGTTCACCCTGAGCACACATGACAGATATGAAAGGGTCTGGAGAAGCCGTGGAGAACGTTATGCTGCCTGTAACATCGTTCAGCATGACCACTTTGGTGGAGGGTCAGTGATGGTCTGGGGAGGCATATCCATGAAGGGACACACAGACCTCTATAGGCTAGACAATGGCACCCTGACTGCCATTAGGTATCGGGATGAAATCCTTGGACCCATTGTCAGACCCTACGCTGGTGCAGTGGGTCCTGGATTCCTCCTGATGCATGACAATGCGCCGGCCTCATGTGGTGAGAGTGTGCAAGCAGTTCCTGGAGGATGAAGGTATTTATACCACTGAATGGCCCCCACGTTCAACTGACCTAAATCCAATAGAACACCTATGGGATATCATGACTTGGTCCATCCGACGCTGCCAGGTTGCACCTCAGACTATCCAGGAGCTCAGTGATGCCCTGGTCCAGATCTGGGAGGAAATACCCCAGGACACCATCCATCATCTCATTAGGAGCATGCCCCGACATTGTCAGGCCTACATACAAGCATGTGGGGGCCATACTGAGTACTATTCTGAGTTGCTGCAATGAAATTTCAGCAAAATGGACTAGCCTGCTGCTAGGTTCCTAACACATTACCCAGTCCATATCAGTATAGACATCCAACATGATATTTTTCCCCATTAAGATTTGATGTGTTTTCAAAGTGTTCCTTTAATTTTTTTGAATAGTGTATATCTAAATAGCTTGTTTTTTTTCTGATCATGCTCTTTGTGTAAGAACTCCAGTTTCATGTTTTTAAAAGACAACCTTTTCCTGGCAATATTATAAATTCTCTTTGCTTGCTCTTTTGTTAGTTTTAGCTAAATAATACAAGTTAATGGTTTTTGTCTTACATATTTTTCCAAGGCCACAAGGTAATATATGATAACAGTACCGTGCAGTCATGCAGAGATGTCTGTAAATACAAACTTTTCTTCAGCTTACTACTGCACTTTCAAAGAAAGGGACACATCATTCCACAGTCCACACATTCTGATTTGGAATAAAAAATAAAAGTAAATAACAACAAAAAGTACCAACAATATGTATATGAAAGAACAGAAAAATCATCAACCAGGTTAAAAAAACTTTTAAAACATTTAGCTGCAGGTTTCATCTGTCCTAATAGAATGTGTGGACTTGGTTTTAATTTTTATTACTCTCACATCATGGATCGCACATCAAGTTATTATCAGATCTTTAGATTTCATTATTATAGAAAATGTTCTCATGCATCCCATCCATCTAGGCTCCTTTAACCTCTTGCCAACCGCGCTATAGCCGAATGACGACTACAGAGTGGTTGTCCAGTACTGGGAGGGTGTCAAATGACGTCCTCCCAGAACGTGCCCTCCCACGTGCCCCAGGGGGCGCACACCCGGCAATCTCCGTGATGTGGTAAAAAGCTAATCACAGTGGCCTTTTACCACATGATCAGCCGTGTCCAATGACACAGCAGATCAACGGTAAATGCAGTTGCCGGTTATCAGCTGTCACAGCGTGAGAAAAGTACTGGCGAAAACCGGCAATTGTCAGAGGACGGATTGGCACTGATCATCAGAGTGATCAGCAGTGTCACCAGCATCAGCAGTGCCACCCATTAGTGCCACCCACCTGTACCCAGCAGTGCCGCTCACAAGTGCCCAGCAGTACCACCCACCTGTGCCCATCAGTGCCTAGTAGTGCCACCCACCTATGCCCAGCAGTGCCACTCACCAGTGCCCTGCAGTGCCCCCATTAGTGCCCCCCATCAGTGCTGCCCAGCAGTGACACCCATCAGTGCCCAGCAGTGCCGTCAGTCAGTGCCCAGCAGTGCCAGCAGTCAGTGCCACCCATCAGTGCCCAACAGTTCTGCTCATCAGTGCCGCCTATCAGTGCCCATCATTATTGCATATCAGTGCAGCAGCATCAATGCCGCCTCATCAATGCCAGCTCATCAGTGCCGCCTATCAGTGCCACCTATCAGTGCTGCCTATCAGTGCTGCCTATCTGTGCCACCTCATCAGTGCCACCTATCAGTGCCTATCAGTGCTGTCAATCAGTGCCCATCAGTGCTGCCTATCAGTGCAGTCTCATCAATGCACATCAGAAGGAGAAAAATTACCTGTTAGCAAAATTTTATAATAGAAACAAAGAAAAAGTTTTTTTTTTCGAAATTTTTGCTTTTTTTTATTTATAGCGCAAAAAAAAAAACACACAGCAGTGATTAAATACCACCAAAAGAAATCTCTATTTGTGTGAAAAAGATGATACAAAATGGGTAGAGTGCTGCATGACCGCGCAATTGTCATTCAAAGTGCGACAGCGCTGAAAGCTGAAAATTGGCCTGGGCAGGAAGGGGGTATAAGTGCCCAGTAGGCAATTGGTTAAGTAATAAGGTAGCTATAGTATACACCTTATCTTAATGTAAATTAACCTCATATTACAAAAGGTTGACTAAACCAATTAAAATATATCTATATAATTAATAAAACTGTTACCATCATATCACAAGATGAAACTTCACCATTAACATAATAAACCACTTAATCACTGACTGGCATTGTAAGGGTGCACTATACTGTAGCAATTGTACGTACAGAGATGGACGTGGTCATCCAACTTGCCAAAGATCCTCCATCTTGTATCATTCTCTCTCCCTCCAATCCCCTCCCTCAGGAATGTGGTCTGTGTGTATGCTTAGGTCACAAGGGATCAGGCACAGCTGGATAGCTTCATGGTTTTAAACCCCAATTAGCCTGGGCCCAGTATGTCTGGCAAATTCTTGCTCTGAAGCTAATCGTAAAGCTATAACCAGTCCTTCACTGGACATGGAACACATTCCAGAATAGCCGTAAAACATACATCCCATTTAAAAAACTGCTTTTCATAACTTAAAATAGGGAATACATACAATCTAACAAAGCATATATTCAGATAGCTCAGTTTAATGCGAGTCACCTGATATCTTACACCCCTAGTTAAAGTCTGCAGGAGAGTAGGAAGCCATATAGATCTAGCTGAAATAGTAAGATATGGCATATTTGGTGTCTGGACGTTCAGGATATCATTCTGCATATTAATCTACTAGTGGCTGCTATATGTACCTAGGGAAGGTTATTGACCATGATATAAACTGCGAGGGATTTGGTCATAGCCTGAGTTCCCCACCTAAAACACCCCTCCCCAAATGAGGTGATTGGTTCTCTGCTTTAAGGAGACACCCTGCTGGGTTCCTAGAAAAAGGCTGTTATGCTTGGAGCAGTAAGTTGAAGAATTCTCCCTTTTTAACATCAGAAACCAACTTTGGGAGAAAAGGCACCCTTTTGCTCAGGACCCTTGAATCTGCTTAAACCAAGGTTGACGGCAAGTATTCTACCTCTCTAAACTTCTTTCTGTTATCTCTCTGCTGTGTTATTGCTCTCTGTATTTATATATATTAGCTACATCTTTGTCTGTAAATATTTTTATTGCACCCTTTTGACCTTTTTAGTAATAAATCCTAATATCTGAAAACTTTTGAACTGTTTCTAAAGCTCTTTAATGCAAACTAAAAATCCCTGTCTCTGAAGAACGCTACTGTGTGTTTTAAAACCTCTGGATACATCTGCCTGCGGTGACAGTGTATATCCAGACGCTTATTCAAACATCATAGTGTTACTGCTAAGATTGTTGAGTTTCCTCATTCTCTGTACAAAAAGGAGGTGGTGGCAGTGTGAAGGGTTAATTGCATAATTAACCTGACCCAGTAACAATCGCTCTCAGGCTTCGGCACATAGATTGTGGTCCATTAGCTGGAAAATCATTGTGCGGTGTGAAGCTGAGTGTGGCATTGTTACGCATGTGACATTGCGGTTTTAGATTGGCTAGTCCTTCGGTCACAAGTTGGTGAGAAGGGCTGGGGTTCTGACGCCGCAACCGGCACATATACCACTGACCTCTAACACAATAGGGCATTTATTTTCTGACCACCAATGTAAGATGGCACTTAACTACTGATCACCAATGTAAATGGACACTAAACCACTAGCTACTAATGAAAGATGGAATAATACGGACTACTGATGCAAGGGGCACTTCATCACTCACTACTAATATAAGGAGGCACCTCACCACTGACCACCATCATTAACCACTTCCTGTCGGGACACTTTTACCCCCTTCCTTTCCAGGGCAATTTTCAGCTTTCAGCGCTATCACACTTTGAATGACAATTGCGCGGTCATGCAATACTGTACCCATGTGAATTTTTTACCATTTTTTGAGACAGATAAAGCTTTATTTTGGTGGTATTTATTCAGCGCTGGGATTTTTATTTTTTTTTTACTATGTAAATGAAAAAGTCCAAAAATTTTGAAAAAAAGTGTTTTTTTTAATAAAATTTTGCAAATAAATAATATTTCATCCTAAATCTTGGCCAAAATTTATTCCGTTATTTTTTTAGTAAAAAAAAAATCCAAATTAGTTTATAACCAAAAATTATAATTTTTAAACATTTTTTTTTAGATTTTTATTTTATTTTTTTTATATTATTATTTTTTATTTATTTATTTTTTTTACATATTGTCACCCTAGCAGTACAGTGTCACCATGGTGACACTGTACTACTTGTGGGGGGTGATGAAGATTTTTTTTTTTACACTGATTGCTTTTATACCCATATAGGATGTAAAAGCAATCATTTCTCTTTCTCTCTGTCTGCATTCTTGCAGTCATTGAGAAATACTGAGTGAGCTGTGATTGGTCACAGCTTGCCACATGGTACAAGGGTGTTGTGAATAGCCTTGTACCATGTGACCTCTGTGATCATTCACAGATTTCACACGTGGTAAGCAATGATGTCACAAGTGACATCTTGCTTACTACTTTGCATGTGATCACTGATTCGCCAATCAGTGATCACATGACCGGGACCTCGTACAGAGGTCCCGTCCCACGATCGGTGTTTCACTGTGTCCGGAGGACACAGCGGACACCGGATCGCGGTGGTGCGCGCTCCTGGGGAGCGCGCACAGCTAGACAAGGCGGGTGCCGTTTAGGAACGGCAACCCGCCCCTGGACTGCCACCGCCCTGCCGTTTATAAACAGCAGGCGGACGGCAAGAGGTTAATCATCAACATAAGGTGTCACTACTCCACCCACCACTAATGTAAGGGGGCACTACACTACTGACCACAAATATAAGGGGGCACTACACTACTGACCACAAATATAAGGGGGCACTACACTACTGACAACTAATGTAAGGGGGCACTACACTACTGACCACAAATATAAGGGGGCACTACACTACTGACAACTAATGTAAGGGGGCACTACACTACTGACCACAAATATAAGGGGGCACTACACTACTGACCACTAATTTAAGGGGGCACTACACTACTGACCACAAATATAAGGGGGCACTACACTACTGACAACTAATGTAAGGGGGCACTACACTACTGACCACAAATACAAGGGGGCACTACACTACTGACCACTAATTTAAGGGGGCACTACACTATTGACCACAAATATAAGGGGGCACTACACTACTGACCACTAATGTAAAGGGGCACTACACTACTGACCACAAATATAAGGGGGCACTACACTACTGACCACAAATATAAGGGAGCACTACACTACTGACCACAAATATAAGGGGGCACTACACTACTGACCACAAATATAAGGGGGCACTACACTACTGACCACAAATATAAGGGGATACTACACTACTGAATACAAATATAAGGAGGCACCACACCACTTACCACCAATGTAAACAAGATTTGCATCATTGTCCACCAACATAAGTAGGCACAAAACATCTGACCACTAACATAGGTGGCTGTTTTACAATTGATCACCAATGTAAAGAGGCATTAAACCATTGGCCACCAATGTAAGGGGGAACTTTATGGGCCACCAATGTAAGAGTGACATCCCTACTGACCGCCAAACATAAGAGAATACTCCATCACTGACCACCAGTATTAGGAGCACTTCACCTCTGCCCACCAACATTTGTCCTGATGTTTACGTGTGTCTGCGAGACTCTTGCCTATAATCGGCATATTTCGGTTGCAGACTGCAGCAAATGTGTGCAGTGTATACAGTGAATAGGTTCAGGTTCTATTCCACCATACACCTTTAAACTACGCCAACGCCAAATGTCTCACAACTTTTCTATATCCAGAGTGCCAAATATTTTTAAAAATAGCTGCAACAACACAATGTAACTAAAAAGAGATTGAGAGATATTAAGTGTCTGAATACATAGTACAATACACATTACACATAAATAAAAAAAAATCTCAAATTATATCATTTAATTGTATACTTTTAAATGAAAAGTAATTTCACAGCATATATACTGAAAGTGATTTAGGTCATAAACACGGTGCACATTGATAATTATATATATTTAAACAATAGAGTAAAACAAAGGGCATAGTTTACATGGCATAATCATGCCCCTTAGGACACATTAATGCAGCCATTTACACGCGTCTAATTTCTCAAGGGTGAGGTAATCTAAGGATAACAATGTCCTGTTTGTTTGTACGCTCTCTTATTATGCTTGAAAGACTTCCTTGTGTAATTTTTTTTTATAAAAAGATCAGCTTTGCTACAAACATTCATCAGAAGACAGCAAGACTAAGTATATTCTCGAGTTAACAAGATGCTTATGACGCACTTATGTGATGGGAAAGCATTTAACTCAATTTCTTGTTTCAACGCTGCTTTTAGAAAATACTTTTTCTAAAATTTCAGATTCTTGAAATTTTTGTATTATACATAATTTCAGAAATGTTGTAAAAATCATATGTAGATTCATGTACTTTATGCTTTGTGATCAATGCTTTACCGTCAGGCAAGTGTATGGTAAAGAGATCCTGTCACCTGTCACAAAAACATCAAGTATTTTAAATGTTTACTTGCAGCTCTTCAGTCCCTTTCTATATTTCCATACTTTATTTGGCTACTGGGGAAGGAGGGGAGGAGAATACTATAGAGCAGTGGTTCTCAACCTTTCTAATGCCGCGACCCCTTAATACAGTTCCTCATGTTGTGGTGACCCCCAACCATAAAATTATTTTCATTGCTACTTCATAACTGTAATTTTGCAGTGGGAGGAGTAGTGCCATGTCATTGGTGTCAGTGGAAGGAGTAGTGCCCCATCACTGATGTCAGTGGGATGAATAGTGCCCCATTGTTGGTATCAGTGGGAGGAATAGTGCCCCGTCACTGATGTCAGTGGGATGAATAGTGCCCCATCTTTGGTGTCAGTGGGAGGAGTAGTGCCCCATCGTTGGTGTCAGTGGGAGGAGTAGTGCCCCATCGTTGGTGTCAGTGGGAGGAGTAGTGCCCCATCGTTGGTGTCAGTGGGAGGAGTAGTGCCCCATCGTTGGTGTCAGTGGGAGGAGTAGTGCCCCATCGTTGGTGTCAGTGGGAGGAGTAGTGCCCCATCGTTGGTGTCAGTGGGAGGAGTAGTGCCCCATCGTTGGTGTCAGTGGGAGGAGTAGTGCCCCATCGTTGGTGTCAGTGGGAGGAGTAGTGCCCCATCGTTGGTGTCAGTGGGAGGAGTAGTGCCCCATCGTTGGTGTCAGTGGGAGGAGTAGTGCCCCATCGTTGGTGTCAGTGGGAGGAGTAGTGCCCCATCGTTGGTGTCAGTGGGAGGAGTAGTGCCCCATCGTTGGTGTCAGTGGGAGGAGTAGTGCCCCATCGTTGGTGTCAGTGGGAGGAGTAGTGCCCCATCGTTGGTGTCAGTGGGAGGAGTAGTGCCCCATCGTTGGTGTCAGTGGGAGGAGTAGTGCCCCATCGTTGGTGTCAGTGGGAGGAGTAGTGCCCCATCGTTGGTGTCAGTGGGAGGAGTAGTGCCCCATCGTTGGTGTCAGTGGGGGGAGTAGTGCCCCATCGTTGGTGTCAGTGGGGGGAGTAGTGCCCCATCGTTGGTGTCAGTGGGGGGAGTAGTGCCCCATCGTTGGTGTCAGTGGGGGGAGTAGTGCCCCATCACTGGTGTCAGTGGGAGGAGTAGTGCTCCATCACTGGTGTCAGTGGGAGGAGTAGTGCCACATCATTGGTGTCAGTGGGAGGAGTAGTGCCCCATCATTGGTGTCAGTGGGGGGAGTAGTGCCCCATCATTGGTGTCAGTGGGGGGAGTAGTGCCCCATCATTGGTGTCAGTGGGGGGAGTAGTGCCCCATCATTGGTGTCAGTGGGGGGAGTAGTGCCCCATCATTGGTGTCAGTGGGGGGAGTAGTGCCCCATCATTGGTGTCAGTGGGGGGAGTAGTGCCCCATCACTGGTGTCAGTGGGGGGAGTAGTGCCCCATCACTGGTGTCAGTGGGGGGAGTAGTGCCCCATCACTGGTGTCAGTGGGGGGAGTAGTGCCCCATCACTGGTGTCAGTGGGAGGAATAGTGCCACATCATTGGTGTCAGTGGGAGGAATAGTGCCCCATCATTGGTGTCAGTAGGAGGAATAGTGCCCCATCATTGGTGTCAGTGTGGTGGAGGGGAGAATAGTGCCCCATCATTGGGGTCAGGGGGGGGGGGGAAATAGTGTCCCATCGTTGGTGTCAGTGGGGGGAGGAATAGTGCCCCATCATTGGTGTCAGTGGGAGGAATAGTGCCCCATCATTGATGTCAGTGTGGTGGAGGGGAGAATAGTGCCCCATCATTGGGGTCAGGGGGGGGGGGGAAATAGTGCCCCATCGTTGGTGTCAGTGGGGGGAAGAATAGTGCCCCATCGTTGGTGTCAGTGGGGGGAGGAATACTGCCCCATCGTTGGTGTCAGTGGGGGGAGGAATACTGCCCCATCGTTGGTGTCAGTGGGGGGAGGAATACTGCCCCATCGTTGGTGTCAGTGGGGGGAGGAATACTGCCCCATCGTTGGTGTCAGTGGGGGGAGGAATAGTGCCCCATCGTTGGTGTCAGTGGGGGGAGGAATAGTGCCCCATCGTTGGTGTCAGTGGGGGGAGGAATAGTGCCCCATCGTTGGTGTCAGTGGGGGGAGGAATAGTGCCCCATCGTTGGTGTCAGTGGGGGGAGGAATAGTGCCCCATCGTTGGTGTCAGTGGGGGGAGGAATAGTGCCCCATCGTTGGTGTCAGTGGGGGGAGTAGTGCCCCATCATTGGTGTCAGTGGGGGGAGTAGTGCCCCATCACTGGTGTCAGTGGGGGGAGTAGTGCCCCATCACTGGTGTCAGTGGGGGGGAGGAATAGTGCCACATCGTTGGTGTCAGTGGGGGGAGGAATAGTGCCACATCGTTGGTGTCAGTGGGGGGAGGAATAGTGCCACATCGTTGGTGTCAGTGGGGGGAGGAATAGTGCCCCATCGTTGGTGTCAGTGGGGGGAGGAATAGTGCCCCATCGTTGGTGTCAGTGGGGGGAGGAATAGTGCCCCATCGTTGGTGTCAGTGGGGGGAGGAATAGTGCCCCATCGTTGGTGTCAGTGGGGGGAGGAATAGTGCCCCATCGTTGGTGTCAGTGGGGGGAGGAATAGTGCCCCATCGTTGGTGTCAGTGGGGGGAGGAGTAGTGCCCCATCGTTGGTGTCAGTGGGGGGAGTAGTGCCCCATCACTGGTGTCAGTGGGGGGAGTAGTGCCCCATCACTGGTGTCAGTGGGGGGGAGGAATAGTGCCACATCGTTGGTGTCAGTGGGGGGAGGAATAGTGCCACATCGTTGGTGTCAGTGGGGGGAGGAATAGTGCCACATCGTTGGTGTCAGTGGGGGGAGGAATAGTGCCCCATCGTTGGTGTCAGTGGGGGGAGGAATAGTGCCCCATCGTTGGTGTCAGTGGGGGGAGGAATAGTGCCCCATCGTTGGTGTCAGTGGGGGGAGGAATAGTGCCCCATCGTTGGTGTCAGTGGGGGGAGGAATAGTGCCCCATCGTTGGTGTCAGTGGGGGGAGGAATAGTGCCCCATCGTTGGTGTCAGTGGGGGGAGGAGTAGTGCCCCATCGTTGGTGTCAGTGGGGGGAGGAATAGTGCCCCATCGTTGGTATTAGTGACACAAATGATGGGGCACTATTCCTCCCACTGACACCAATGATACTTACCTTGCTGACCCCTGCTCCAGCCTGGGCTCGCTCTCTCACTTACCTGTCAGCTGTCTTCCTTCTCTGGCCGCTCTCCTCTTCACTCGCTCCCTCGGTCTTCTTTGATGTCCGCGCGCTGCCGCTGGGCTCCTCCTCTCCAAGCTCCACCTCCTCGCCGGTGATTGGCCGCCTGTGTGCCTCTCCTGAGCTACAGTTCCGGTGGCCAATCAGCGGCGAGGAGGCGGAGCTGCTGAGCGATCTTGGAGGTGTGGCCGGGTGACAGCAGCGTATCATCCCGCCCACACATCGCCGGAGACTGCAGCGGTGTCTCGGTTCCTAAGACCATCGGAAATATGTGTTTTCCGATGGTCTTAGGCGACCCCTGGGAAATGGTCGTTCGACCCCCAAAGGGGTCGCGACCCCCAGGTTGAGAACCGCTGCTATAGAGTGTCAATTGAGGAACAACTCTGAATACAGTGCCTTGAAAAAGTATTCATACCCCTTGACATTTTCCACATTTTGTTGTGTTACAACCAAAAACTTAAATGTATTTTATTGGGATTTTATGTGATAGACCAACACAAAGTGGCACATAATTGTGAAGTGGAAGGAAAATGATAAATGGTTTTGAAAATGTTTCACAAATAAATATGTGAAAAGTGTGTCGTGCATTTGTATTCAGCCCCCCAGAGTTAATACTCTGTAGAACCACTTTTCCCTGCAATTACAGCTGCAAGTCTTTTTTGGGGATGTCACTACAGGTGGACTAAGATTGGTGAGTTTCCTCATCTAGAGAGTGACATTTTTGCCTATTCTTCTTTGCAAAATAGCCCATGCTCTGTCAGATAAGACAGAGAGCATCTGTGAACAGCAATTTTCAAGTCTTGCCACAGATTCTCAATTGGATTTAGGCCTGGACTTTGACTGGGCCATTCTAACACATGAATATGCTTTGATCTAAGCCATTCCATTGTTTCTCTGGCTGTATGTTTAGGGTCGTTTTCCTGCTGGTAGGTAAACCTTCCCACCCCATCTCAAGTATTTTGCAGACTCTAACAGGTTTTCTTCTAAGATTGCGCTGTATTTGGCTCCATCCACATTCCCATCAATTCTGACCAGCTTCCCTGTCCCTACTAAAGAAAAGCATCCCCACAACATGATGCTGCCACCACCATGTTTCACGGCTGTGTGTTCAGGAAAATGTGCAGTGTTAGTTTTCCGCTACACACATAGCGTTTTGCTTTTAGGCTGAACAGTTACATTTTGGTCTCATCTGCCCAGAGCACCTTCTTCTACATGTTTGTTGTGTCCACCACATCGCTTCTCACAAACTGCAAACGGGACTTCTTATGGCTTTCTTTCAGCAATGGCTTTCTTCTTCCCACTCTTCCATAAAGGCCAGATTAGTGGAGTGCACTCGTAATAATTGTCCTGTGGACAGATTCTCCCACATGAGCTATGGATCTCTGCAGCTCCTCCAGAGTTACCATGGGCCTCTTGGCTGCTTCTCTGATTAATGCTCTCCTTGCAGGTTTGCAGTTGTGCCATACTCTTTCCATTTTTGGATGGTGGATTGAACAGCGTTCTGTGAGATGTTCAAGCTTGGGATATCTTTTTAAAACCTAACCTAGCTTTAAACTTCTCCACAATTTTATCCCTGACCTGTCTGGTGTCTTCCTTGGCCTTCATGATGCTGTGTGTTCACTAACGTTCTCTAACAAACCTCTGAGGGCTTCACAGAACAGCTGTATTTATACTGAGATTAAATTACACACAGGTGGACTCTATTTACTAGTTAGGTGTCTTCTGAAGGCAGTTGATTTCACTAGATTTTAGTTAGGGGTATCAGAGTAAAGGGGGCTAAATACAAATGCACGCCACACTTTTCAGATATTTATTTGTAAAAACTTTTGAAAACCAGTTATTTTTCTTTTCCTTCCATTTCACAATTATGTGCCATTTTGTTGGACTATCACATAAAATCCCAATAAAATACATTTATGTTTTTTGTTTTAATATGACAAAATGTGGAAATGTCAAGGGGTATGAATACCTTTTCAATACAGTGTATGCTGAGGCATCACATTCAATGTGGTGGCACCCAGCAACAGCCTCAGTCCTTTTGGATGTGTACAAAAGGGAGGCTTTTACAGTTAAATAAATAACATAAAATATGTTAAATGCACATATAGGGAGAGATTTAATAAAAGTGGAGCACTCAGAAGCTGGTGCAGCTGTGCATGGTAGCCAATCAGCTTCTAAATTCAGCTTGTTCAGTTGAGTTTTGGCAATATATCCAGAAGCTGAATGGTTTCTTTGCAAAGCTGCACCAGATTTTGCATTCCCTAGTTTTGGTAAATAACCCCCAAAGTCTTATGGAATTGTTTGGAAAGTAATGGCAACAGGGTCTCCTTAACTCTAAGGCCTTTTGAACATGGCCCTAATGTACAGCTTATGGGTCTACAGTGTAAAATACACCTGTCATTGTGATACTTGATAGCCACGTCTGCAGTGTATTTTCACCCATAGGAATGATTTACAGAAAACGTGATGAACATGTAACCACCAGCAAGGGTATGTACTCGTACCCTTATATATGTGCACAAGTACACTTCGGTGCCGGCGGTTACACGTGCATAGGGTTTTCTGTATTGCATTCCTACCCCATAACAACAGATGTATTTTACTACTTCAGGTCCACATGCTGTACTTTAGAGCTTGTGTGCAAGAGGCCTAATAGAGAAATAATTTATTAGTTGCCTTTTGGTCAGTTGATTATAGCACAAAGCTTACCTTAACCTCTTGGCGCAGGCCAAACGCAAATGTGCAGCCACCTGGGGTCTGGGCCTAGACGCCGAGCAGCCGCACATTTGTGTATTATTAAAAAAAACATATGTGCTGAGAGCGCACACCCTTCGTGCTCCGAGCACACACATTCGGTACTCATGGAAAGGTCACAATCTCCTCTTTCGTTCGGGACCTTTCCAGATCATGTGGCCACCGTAACAGCGAATCACGGTGGTCACATGACCCTAAAATCCAGCACCACCTCCAGACTTGTGGAACCCTTAAAGGGTCGGGAGGTGCCAGCGCCAAGGGGTTAAACATGATCTCAAGACATGACCCATATTTACCCCCAAACCTACCTTTCTCTTCTCCCTCTAGATCAGGGGTGTCAAACTGGCGGCCCTCCAGTTGTTGCGAAACTTCAAGTCCCATTGTGCCTCTACCTTTAGGAGTCATGCTTGTAACTGTCAATCTTGCCATGCCTCATGGGACTTGTAGTTTGGAAACAGCTCTAGGGCCGCCAGTTTGACACCTGTGCTCTAGATTATGTCCCAGAGTTTTTCTTTCCAGCAACAGAGGAGTCAGGCAGGGCCAACAACACTGCTCAGAATTTCAATGCAGCAGAAGCAGAGTTGTGCACTTACTACAAAAAGTTAGACACTCACAGGATTTCTGGAAAATCAACAGGCATTTTCTGTATGTTCAGCATTTATAAAACACATACACACACAGATACATAACGAAAATCTGTACTGAGGAAGTAAAGAGGTTACCATTGGTGAGTTTGTCTAAAAATAATAGTTGCCTGGCAACCACACTGGTCTAATAACTTCAGTACTTCTAATGTCAGTAACCTGACTTCAGTCTAACTTTCCTGATCTGTAAACTAGTTTTTGACTATGCTGTTTTGGTGATTCAGTGAGTATTGAAACTGCTGAATAAGCATGAAAGCCAAATAATTAACTGTTAGGTGGAGCTTGATGGGTTTGGCCTTGGCCTTGGCCTCCAGCACTGAGCTTTTCCTGCCACAATTCCCAATTTTATTCCTGTCTACCTGGCAGTTTTAGGTGTTTCTGCATGATCCAACATCTCTTATTCAATATTATAATAGCATTAAAACTTTAACAGATAAAGTGGGAGTCTTTTATAATGGCCATAGAAGGTGTGTAGTCTCTGGAAGTCAAGCACAGAGATCTCACCAATTAGTCCCTGATAGACATAAAAAAAGTAAATGGGGTAGATCCAGATGCAACTTTTTTCCAATAAAAGTCAGGGAATAAATCCAAAGAGTTTACAATGCATTTTGAGGATCCAAAAATGCCTCTTCACCATGGTGTGCTGTCATCATGGTGAAAACACATTTCTTTTAAGTTACAAATGATAGAGAGTTAACAAGAAGAGAGCCAAGTTAAGGTGTTTAGCCAGAGTCCTGCATCCAGTGCAAAAAGGAAGTGAGTAGTCCCAAAGGTCCTTCACCTTTCCTCCCCTGCTTCCCTCTTAAGGAAATGCATCATTGGATAGAGTCTCACAGTCTTCATCTTTGCTGTAGCTTGGTCCTCAAGACACTTTCCATGACAGCCACAGGCAGACTGCCATCAGCATTTTTATACCCTACTTTCCAAGATTCAAGGGGTCCCCAAGCCTACTCTCCATGGTAGCTATGGCAACATCTTGTGGCTGAACTGAGAGAGAACTACACCAGGAACTTTTGTGTCTCTTTGATACAAAAGTATAAAATAATTGCATTTTTACTTCTTGTTTGTTGCTTCTTTATTATACGTGAAAATGAGTCCTGCTTGTTGCAGTTTATTGATCCCTTTCTGCAGTGTAGACATTGCTGAAAAGGAAACGGTCTCAGGTACAGGGGGAGTGTTGGCCATTTTGGAAGAGATCAAGTGCTGAAAAGGACTCCTATTGGCTGAAAGCCTGGGACTGCCCAACAGACAGAGGAGAGAAGGGAGAGCGTGTGGATGTCTGTAACTGTGGACCCCTGGTCAAAAAAGCATCTTGGATGCTTGGGTAAGAGACATGATTTCCAGGGACTACAAGTTCTGCACTTTGTCCTTCCTTACTTCATGCTGTCCAACCTGCATCTCTGCAGACCTCCAGGCAGCTCTTGAAAGGATTGCAATCTGGTCAGAACTCCATATTCCAGTCTTGTCCACTATTCACATTCATATTCCAGGTGTGAGCAATGGCCATGCAGACCTTCTCAACCAACAGAGCTTGGACCCAAGGGAATGGTCTCTACACCCAGAAGTGTTTCAGAACCTGTGGGTAGGGAACAGTGGATGTAGATCTTTTTGCCTCCAGTTTCAATAATAAACTGGACAGGTTTGTCTCTAGAAGCCTTTCCTCCCCTGATACTCCACAGGATCGAGAGGGAGCACATTCCAGTGAACCTCACAATGCTGTACTAGCCCAGGCATATGTACTATTTAGACCTGATCAACTTCTGACAGACACCTTGTGATGTTTCCCAGATTGACTAAATCTCCTGTGCTAAGGATCTGTTTTTTATTACCTTCCTTCAAGGTACTGGTTATAACAGCATAGCTGTTGAAACCTAGGTTTTGAGATCTCTCTGATTCGGTAATTCCCATGCCTTGTTAAAAGCTGGAAAGTTTACCTTCAACAATGCTTACCATTGCACATATTAAACTTACAGTACTCTGCCTGGTATGAAGAAAGTAGATTTCACCCAAGGAAATGCTCTGTGGGAGGATTACTAGCCTTTTTGCAATCAAGCTTGGATCAGCATTGGGCCTTTAGTAATATCAAGGGGAAAATCTCAACCCTTGCAATCGTATTCCAAAGACTGCTAGCCTCCTGTTTGTTGATCAAGGCTTTGTAGAAAGTGTCTCATTAGTGCAGGTATCCAGCGGCAGTAGGGATGACCAGATCAGTGAGCTACAATCAAGGAAGCCAGAATCAGACCAAGTAAGATTTATTAGTAGTGAAATAAAACCCCTTCCAACAACAGTAAAACATATACAATGTAAATGTGAAAATATACAGGCAGTGAACAGTAACCGAGTGATCGAAAACCTAACTAGCAAAGCAAACTATCATACAATATATATTGTACAAACAAAAAGGAAGCACGGAATAATAGGGTAATACCAGAGGTGCAAGAAACAGTCAGGAAGGATCAGGAATAAGGGGAGCAGATGAGAGGTAGCAGGGTACAGTTTCATCAGGATCAAGAAAAATCATCAAGCAGGTATCTAATAGGCAAAATACTAAAGAAAAGGTGCAAGTCAAGGGAGAGGTTATATACGGTACCTTCCCAACAGCCAGCATCAGGTGGAACCTAATTACTGGGATCTGCTGACTGCTGGGAGACACCCATTTTGGCCACTGGTACCGCGCCCTTCAGCTCTGGGAACCACAGTGCCACCAGCAGGTAATCCAGGTCCTGACAATCATGTGCAGCCATCTGTGGCTCTGTGGCATTTTAATTTGTTGCTCTTTTAAAACTGCCTTTTGAACCCATTCAGGATATTCAATTTTTAACCCTCACCCACAGTATGCTTTCCTTGTTGTCATCACCTTTGGAAGGCATGTGTCTGAAATGGCTACCTCGTCGTATAAAGAACCCTTTCTGGTCTTACACAAGGATAAGATGGTGTTGAGGCCTAGAGCCACCTTCGTTATAGAATGAATAATGTATTGCCTATGCAAGTTCCAGTTTCCAATGTGTATGGGTGAAGGATTTTTGTTGAATCATATTACATTATTTTAAGTAAAAGGTAGCAAGACATTACCTGGCACGGACTTAATTTCTGTTAAAAAAGACCAAACCTATATAAAAGTGCATTTTTCTATCAAACCTTAAATTCAAAACTAATAACCAGAATCTCATAAATCGTTACAGCACACATCTTACTGGATTTTCTGTTCTTCAAATCCTTAGCAAGATCTGAATTTCCTGGGAAGCATTATTTTTCCATGCTCTAAAATTAAAGTAATAAATATATTTCTCCATCCCCTATGCTATTATTTTGTTTGCACTAAAACATTTTATTTATTATTTTTCCCTTTCATTAATATATTTATGTAATATATATATTTTTATATATATATATATATATATATATATATATATACACTCACTGCTCAAAAAAATTCAAGGAACACAAACACATCAGATCTCAATGGGGAAAAATATCATGCTGGATGTTTATACTGATATGGACTGGGTAATGTGTTAGGAAAGTAAGGATGGTCCACCGTTTGATGGAAATGAATATTATCAAGCTACAGGGGAATGAATTCAAAGATACCTCAAAAATCAAAGTGAAAAAATGATGCAGCAGGCTTGCCCATTTTGCTGAAACTTCATTGCAGCAACTCAAAACGGTACTCAGTAGTTTGCATGGCCCCCAAATGCTTGTATGCATGCCTGACAACATCTGGACATGCTCCTAATGAGATGCTGGATGGTGTCCTGGGGTATTTCCTCTCAGATCTGGACCAGGGCATCACTGAGCTCTTGGACAGTCTGAGCTGCAACCTGGCAGCGTCAAGTGGACCGAAACATGATATTCCAGAGGTGTTCTATTGGATTTAGTTCAGGTGAGCGTGGAAGCCATTCAATGGTATCAATTCCTTTATTCTTCACGAACTGCCTGCATACTCTCGCCACATGAGGCCGGGCATTGTCATGCACCAAGAGGAACCCAGGACCCACTGCACCAGAGTAGGATTTGACAATGGATCCAAGGATTTCACCCAGATACCTAATAGCAGTCAAGGTGCCATTGTCTAGCCTGTAGAGGTCTGTACGTCCCTCCATGGATATGCCTCCCCAGACCATCCCTGACCCACCACCAAAACGGTCATGCTGAATGATATTACAGACAGCATAATGTTCTCCATGGCTTCTCCAGACCCTTTCACATCTGTCACATGTGCTCAGGGTGAACTGTCATCTGTGAAAAGCACAGGGCGACAGTGGTGGACCTGACAATTTTGGTGTTTAATGGCAAATGCCAATTGAGCTCCATGGTGCTGGGCAGTGAGCACAGTGCCCACTAGAGGACATTGGGTCCTCAGGCCACCCTCATTAAGTCTGATTCTGATTGTTTGGTCAGAGACATTCACACCAGTGGCCTGCTGGAGGTAATTTTGTAGGCAGTACTCATCCTGTTCCTCCTTGCACAAAGGAGCAGATACCAGTCCTGCTGATGAGTTAAGGACCTTCTACGGCCCTGTCCAACTCCTAGTATAATTGCCTTTCTCCTGGAATTTCCTCCATGCTCTTGAGACAGTGCTGGGAGACACAGCAAACCTTCTGGCAATGGCACATATTGATGTGCCATCCTGGAGGAGTTGGACTGCCTGTGCAACCTCTGTAGGGTCCAGGTAACGCCTCATGCTACCAGTAGTGACACTGACTCTAGCCAAATGCAAAACTAGTAAAAAACAGTCAGAAAAGATGAGCAGCGAAAAAAATGTCTGTTGTGTCCACCTGTAAAATCATTCCTATTTGGGGGGTGGTCTCATTGTTGCCCATCTAGTGCACCTGTTATTAATTTCATTAACACCAAAGCAGCTGAAACTGATTAACAACCCCCTCTGCTACTTAACTGACCAGATCACTATCCCAGGAGTTTAATTGACTTGATGCTATACTCTGATAAAAAAAATGTGTTCCTTTAATTTTTTGAGCAGTTTATATATATATATACACACAGTAAATTGAAGCATGTGCCATCAGTAGTAGTGCATAATATACACATATGCCTTTTTTTTTAAAGTAAGCCTCTGAAACAACTACTTGCCAAGATCCATAATGTCCTTCCAAGAATGGATTATCACATCGCAACTAACTTTGGAATTACTGCAGTTGAAACACAGTGATTAGGTCTTCCCTTCCTGCTACCTATGATGTGTTATTCAATCCTTGAGATAAAAACTCTTAATGCCACCAGCTTCATCTGTGCATTAAAGCCTTTGTCAGAGATTCTAATAACTAATCACTATTCAGAAGAGAAACTTTCAGTTTCATCACATAACCAGTTGTGGTATATTACAAAATTATTCAGTTCAATTTATATTACTTGCATTGGATGTTCAAAGTAGATGAAAACACTTTGATTTCATATCTTACACCAACTTGTTAAGGAGAAACTCCTTGGATAAGTCAGTGTCTGACTAGTATGAAATGTCCATACATAATTTTATCTACATTTCGTCCATCAAACCAGCAATATTTACCAATACCATGACTATGTAGCACCCTCCTAGGTAGCTAGGAGGAGCTAGAGTTCTAATTTTTAGATAGGGGCTGAGTAGCAGTCCAGGTGTAATAGTCAGAGGAGTCAAATTTTAGTCAGGAGCTGAGAGGCTCTACAGATCAGCTCTCTGGGATTTCCCCTGGCACTAGAACTTTGGAGAAAGTTCTAGAAGCAGTGGGATGGAGTGAGGAGTGGCTGTTTTTCACTCTTGAGGGATCCTGGATAATCCCCAACAGGTTGCTTGGGCCATTCAGCCCTTAAGAGTGACTGAGTATGCTCATGCTCAGCTACACAGGAGGAGGAGGAGGAGAGGAGAGAATTTATTTGGAAGATGGAGACGTGAGGCTGGAGAGGAAGCCCAGATGGGAAGGGGCTCACCTCCAGGCAGGGACACTGGAAAGGAGGAAAGTTCAGCACCTCATCGGCCCCCAGAGAGAGGACCACCTTTGCAGCAGAGAGGGAGCAGCCCAGTTAGAAGGCCTGGTAACAGCCACCAACCCATCCTCACACAAACAGAAGACTGACTGAGTAGACCTACACCCCCTGGTAAGTAAATGGAAGGAGCACTTCAGTGGGAAACTGGATTAGCTTACTACCTGGGACTGTCTTACATTTAAAGTGACAGGCACTGGATCCCCTGTCCAGGGATTCTTTCAGGCAGCTGGATTAGGAGAATCTAGGGTCTGGGGTGGTACTACAGGAGATGCTGGCTAGCTTTCCAGAAGATACATTTTGCTGTAAAGACTTCTATATAGTTCAGGAAGATTGTCCTCTGTCGTCGTACCCTTGGGCATTCCATACACCCCTTACCCCAGCCATGTTCTACTTCCCCTATTAAAAACAGAAAAAGAAGTTTAAGGACTAGTTACTGTCTCCTGGATGCAAGTCTGTGTGTAAAATGTGTGTTTTCTTGCTGTACAGGACTATAGGGGACCCAAAACGTCAGCGACTCCTAAGAGGGGTAGTGCTACAATTATAAGGACCAGTGCCAAGTTTTCGTCACTGTATGTCACACTGGCACAAAAAGCCATAGTCACTGTCTAGGGCCAATTGTTTTACACAGCTTATTTTCTGGTTTTAAGCAAGACTCACACTAGCCCAAGCCGTTAACAATGATCCATGCAGTCCCATTGATTCGAATATTTGAGTTTCATAGGTAGTGCCATCTATCAACCTAACATGCACTTAAATGTGTTATGACTGCAGCATGTGCACAGCTTTATCCAGCTGTATTTTAGACTTTAGGTCGGAGGCTGAGGGGCAGAAAAACTGTGGCTCAGTTGCCTGTTTTTACCACCCCTTCAGTCACCCCCCCCCAACCTGGCTTAAAGAATATGTCACACCAATATTTCATATTACTAATATGCGCCTGCTGTACCATGTACTATGAAAAAGTATCCTGTTCTCTTTGTATTTCTTCCTTTATGTGAAAAACCTGGTGATCTTGCCAGTCTCTCTACTTTCCTATTAAAAACTGACCACACTAGGCATGAGAGCATAGAGTGGCCAGGTTTTTGGCTGAGCGGGGACCTCAGCCTGCGCTCCTCCAATGATTAGGCTTGTGCTGACACTCCTCCCTCCCCAGGCAGCCACTCACAGGGAAGATAAGTGTTCTGCTGTTTCTTCCCCCCCCAGCTCTCAGAGCTGCTTATGCAGCAGAGAACAGAGAGTATGTGATCACTTAAATAAAAGGGGGGAAAAGGTATTTATAATGTTTTTTATATGTATACACACATTTTTTGTCTTCAATAATCTTTTAAACTGAATGGGTTGTTTTACAATGTGCGGGTTCACATATGCTTTAAATTATTGACAACATGTAAACATGTGATGGCAAAAAAATGTGTGGCTTATACAGAGAAACGTTGCCTCATCATCTGTTCTGCCTATAGGCACAGGTCTTCTGTGGTTAACGATGAATCCACATTGGTACACTTTATTCTCCATGAATAAAATGGATTGTTTAGAAAGAACTTTGCGCTACATAGTAATAGATACATTTTGCTGAATTAATACATCAAATGCAGGCAAAACCTTTGATATGCTACCCTGTCAATGTGTTGCTCTTTACTAGTCAGTAGGCAGTCCACACCTTGTGTAAGCTCCAGCACAGAGCTTGTACAGGATTGATGACATCATTCCTATGTGACACTGTTTGTGCCTAGTGTTTGACCTCTTAGACCCATGCACTGCTTTCTTGGAGGAGATCACTTGCTGCCTCATACTCGCACAGGGTATTTCCTGCACGCACTAACAAAGCAAAAGAGCATTGAGGAAGCTTGGTGGAGCTGGATATATAGTAAACTTGGCCATATACATAAAGACTTTTTCTGAAGGCTTAATGGAAAAATATCTAGCAGATATCTCCATCCACACTGCATAGCACAGTTGGAACTAACCTCCTGCTGTGACTATTGTATTTTGACAGCTGGATGAACAATTTTTCAATTAAGGGATGTCAGGCAAAAGGTGGCTGAAAGGGCTATCCACTGAGCGAATTTCAACTGTGTCACCAGGAACCAGATAAAATTCGATCAGTGTATGGCCAGCCAAAGTGGGTCCTGAATGAGCAAACTGTAAGAGTCTCTTTAAAGAACAACTATTAGGGAGACAAATGCTTTAAAGAAAGATTCTGGTATAGGCATACAAATCACCCGTTAGTACACACTCCTACACAAAACAGTAAACAGTTAATAACATTTTGAATATCCTTACTATTTAGGAGAAAATTCTGATTGAATTTTCATGACCTCATCTCTGTAATTCAAAAGATTACAGCATCTGCTCTGCCAAGGAGACGTTGTAATAGCAGAGATTACATCATATCCTCTCCTCTCTCTCTCTGCAGTAAAAGGAAACTACAGTTCCCATCAACCACAGAGAATTGTAGTGAATGTGGGCGGGTACAATAGGCCTATACATGATGAATGTGTCTCAGAGACTTGGTGCGCCCACCACTGCAAGTCGGGCTGAATTACATCACTGTTTCCTGGAAAAAGAACTACAGAAGGAATGTGCCAAGACCAGTGGCTGGGGGAAAAGGAGGCTTAGAAGCCACTGGTTTTACAACAGGAAACCAAAAATTAATGTTTTGTCTTGAAGATGAATAGGCTATTTCAGAGTAACTACTGAGCAGGGCTGGTGCTTGAATATTTTGCACCCTAGACAAGACCAGCTACTTGCGCCCCCCCCCCCAATAAAAATAGTAGAAAATATTAAATCAATAAATCATGAAACATAAAACTGGTAAATTTCTTTTAATTTGCAAAATAAGTGCCATAGGATGCCACCAGCACCAATATTAAAGGCAAAATCATTGTCACGGATGGACTGTATCTGTGGCTGGCAGTGGTAGGGTGACATTTGCAGTGAGTGGAGGATGATGGATTCACACTCTGACAGATCCCCGGCTGGAATTCCCCAGGCATTGGGGGGGGGGGGGATAAAACGCCGTGACAGCAGGCAGCCCAGCCCACCCACACACACAGAGAAGATCTGAACTAAGTTTTCCCACACAGTGACAGATCCAACCAGGGGCGGACTGACAACTCATGGGGCCCCCGGGCAATAGGCCCAAACTCAAAAAAGCCTATGCAAAAGGTACCAGGGGCATCTCATGGGGCCCCCTACTGACCTCGGGCAGTGCCCGAGTTTCCAAATGGTCAGTCCTCCCCTGGATACGACACAACACACCACCACCAACACTGACACAGATCAGCAGGCCCAGCAGGCACTAGGAGAGAAGGCTGTGGGATCATGATGATGTCAACACTCATTGACACATTGCACATGTGATGGATGATCGGGTCACACTCACACAGACGAGACATCAGAGTTATTACCTTCCTCTGTAGGCGCAGCTCCATCTCCACTAATAAATGGGTAGAGAAGGGCTGGAAGTTCACAATGATCAGCAATCGCCAGCCGGCTTGCAGTAAGGGACTGAGTCTGAGAGAAAAACTGGAAGGAGCTCAGCTGCTACACTGGCCCCAGACACCTGGCATCTTCCTCTGTCTTTTCTTCCTCCCCTCTGCCACCCATTTTCTTAGCTAAAGGATCATTCATGACGCGGTGGCATCCCACACAGAAAGAGTGCCGGCCTGTGCTGCACCCAGGTGCCCCTACGTTACAGTGCGCCCTAGGCGATTGCCTAGTTTGCCTAGTAGAAGCACTGGCCCTGCTACTGAGTGAACCATAAGATGGATGACATATTCAGTGAAAGTAGGAAATCAACAAGAATTGTTTTGCCTGGAGTTCTGTTTTAAACCTCATCTTTATGTCTACCTTTATTCTAATTAATTACATTGATACTTACAACTGCCAGAGAACGAAGCTATCCTTTGTGATGTCATTCCAAATCTAAATAGTGGCTAGCACCTCTATTTTGCAGCACTATCGAATCCCAACTAGTACACGATCTGCATGGAGTTTGCATGTTCTCCTGCCTGTATGGGTAGTCCAATTTCCTCCCACACGTCCAAGACATGCTGGTGGGTTAATTATCTCCAGTCTAAATCGACCCTAGTATGTGAATGTATGAATGCGAGATTAGATTGTAAGCTCCTTGAGGACAGGGACTGATGTGAATGTACAAAATGGAAAGCGCTACGCAAAACTGCTGGCAGTATATAACTAAATCAATCAGATAACCAACGTGATATTAACTGTAAACAAAAAGACACAAGGAGATTCATTTTTTCCTCTTTAGGATGAGTACAAGAAAACAGTGACATGTAAACAGGATGTACGACTAGACAAGGATCTTCTTTCATGACAACTGTACTACTCAAAACCACATTTGTTTCAGGAACAGAAAAGACAACATGAGAATCTTCCTGGGATATCCAGAAAGTTTGGTCGTCGATGTCTGCCAAGCTCCAGTCAACAGTCTCTTAGAAATAAATAAACATTGCTCCTTCTTTGACCTCAGGAACAGAACAAATTCCAGAACAGACTGCTGTTGTATAGTGTGTGTAGGAGGAGCAAGAATTCCAGTCTCTTCCAAACAGCATGACACTGTTTATCAGAACATCTTGTTTTCTAGTGGATGCAAATCTGTGAAATACTTGGAGATTTTCCGTCAATGAACAATGTATAGGTTTATAGTGGAAACACGGCTACAAATTCCTTCGCTCAAACACATAGGCTTGACTTACTAAGGTTGAGTTTACATGTGCAGCTAGGGATGCCGCACCTCTGAATAGTGATCCACACTCAGGTTGCTTCTTAGAAGAGTTTGGCAGGCAGTGAGGTGGCAATGTGGCACTTTCTCGCTGCCTGATTTAACCACTTGATGACCAGGCTGTAGCTGAATGGCAGCTACAGCGTGGTCATCTAGTTCTGGGAGGGAGCCAAGTGACATCCTCCAGAACCACGCCTCCAGCGCACTCCCTGGGGCACGCACCCAGCGAGCTGTGTGATTGCTTTTTCCATCAGATAACGGTATGGTAAACATGGAAAAGGGCCAATTACGACATAACGGCATGACATGGTAAAGGGCCAATCACAGCACCCTTTTGCTACATGATCAGCTGCGTCCAATGACACAGCTGATCACAATGTAAACATGTGGCAACACCCAGATATGGCAGAGTTCCCCTTCAAACGCTAACACTTCTAGCAGCCTCTGTTTGCAAAAGCAAGGTTTTCAACTCACTCTCCAACTTCCTTATTTCTTGTGAGCAATGTGTACCAGTCTGTTGCTAATACCCTGATCTGTAGCTGCTATTCAAGGTTATATTCTGCAGAGTTTAGAAAGTCTGTTGAATGTATAGAAAGTGAAAAAGGAAAAATATGCATTGTGACGTAATCATTGGTATATACGCTTGTAAGAAGTAGATACAACTCCTTCGGCTTTGCAGGCATGAGCCTGGCTGGGTAACTCAGCACTGTTTTAATAAATAACTTGTTTTCCTCAAGTCCGTGTCCGGAGTTCCCCGGTTTTCCAAAATTGCTACTACAAATACAGTTGCTGGTTATCGGCTGCACTTTCCTCATGCTGTGACAGAGAGGAGAGGCAGTAATCGGCAAATGTATTTAAAAATCAGCGGTAGTCCAGTGCAGCCCCAACAGTGTCCATCAGTGCAGTCCAAACAGTGTCCATCAGTGCTGCCAGTCAGTGTCCATGAGTGCTGCCAGTGTCCATCAGTGCCACCAGACAGTGCTCATCAATGCCGCCAGTCAGTGTTCATCAGTTCCGCCAGTCAGTGCCACCTATCAGTGACCTTCAGTGCTGCCAGTCAGTCAGTGCCGCCTATCACTGACCTTCAGTGCCAGCTATCAGTGCCCATCAGTGCTGCCTATCAGTGCAACATATCAGTGCCTCTTCATCATTTGTCATTTTTGCAGAGCGTTTTGAAATCGCGAGCAGAATTGCAGGGATTCTGCCCACAATTCAAAACACCCATGTGTGAATGCAGCCTTAGTCTTAAATTATTACTAAAACCAGTAAAAATCAAATGCAGAGGCCATTATTTAATATGATCAAGAGTACATACATTTTTATAGTCTTACAGATACAACCGGCACTTTGAAGGCAACCATAATGCTGATGCGGCCTGCTAGGAAATTGAGTTTGACACCCCTGCTCTAGAGGCTGGAAGTGCTGTAATGTGCATGCATGTGCATTAGTGGAGAAATGATCAGTCTGCTGTGCATTCTAATTCCATTTTCCATTATTTAGTAGCCTCTGCACCTGGTTACACACTCTAACAGAATAAAATCTTCAAAGTGATTTCAAATTAATATACAGTATAGATAATAGAAAGTAAATGCATTTGGACTTAAATATATACAAAATAAATACAACAAACTTGCATTTTTTAAAATTTTTATTTATTTCAGGTACTTATATAGCCCCGTCAATTTACACAGCTCTTTACATATATATATTGTACATTCACATCAGTCCCTAACCCTCAACGGGCAATAGGGGATCATGGGGCCCCTGTATCCTTGCCCAAACTCAAAAAAGCCTATGAAAAAGGTACCAGGGGCATCTCATGGGGCCCCCTACTGACCCCGGGCCCTCAGGCAGTGCCCGAGTTTCCAGATGGTCAGTCCGCCCCTGCTTATATTCATATACTAGGGCCAATTTAGACAGGAGCCAATTAACCTACCAGCATGTCTTTTGGAGTGTGGAAGGAAACTGGAGTACCCGGAGGAAACCCATGCAGGCACAGGGAGAACATGCAAACTCCAGGCAGGTGGTGCTGTGGTTGGGATTTGAACCAACCCTAGTACTGCCAGGCGGAAATGCTAACCATTTAGCCACTGTGCATTATTATTAGCATTATACAGGATTTAAATAGTACCAACAGTTTGCTCAGCACTTTACAATATAAAAGGAGACAATACAGCAACAATACAGTTCAATACAAGAGGGATAGGAGGGCCCTGCTCCTTGGAGCTTACAATCTAAGAGGTATATATCTATATATTATTATTATACAGGATTTATATAGCGCCAACAGTTTGCTCAGCACTTTACAATATAAAAGGAGACAATACAGCAACAATACAGTTTAATACAAGAGGGTTAGGAGGGCCCTGCTCCTTGGAGCTTACAATCTAAGAGGGAGGGGTTAGTTGTACAAAAGGTATTAACTGTGGGGGGACGAACTGAAGGCGGAAATAGAAAATTTGTTTTTTTGTATTAAAAACCTTTATTTTTTTCCCAACAAAAATAATTCTCATTACTGAAAACTGTCCTAATTAAAGTATGAAAGCTGTCAAGGCTAATTTTCCTCTGAAAATGCTAGTTGTTTGGTTGTCATGCCAATCTAATGGCTTTAATACTTTCTGAGTCACTGACTTGGAACAGGAATGCAGCCAGTGAGGTCAGAACTTGTAAAAAGTATACATATTTTAGGTGAAAGACTCAAGAAGTATTGAAGCCAATAAAATGAAATAACAGTCAGACATCTAAAATTTTCAGCATTGGCAAGAGTCATCAACATTGGCAGCCTCAATATTTTTCTCTGCACACGAGTTTGTTTTAAGGCCTTGCACATTTTCAAATGTTGCTGTTGTTTTAACTAGGTATTAGTATAGTTATATTCTCTATGTGATTGTTTTCCTTACCTTCTAATGATAGGTTCACATGGTGTGAATGTAGTGTGTAGCGCCATGGCTGAGCAATCCCCTTATGCTCATGTATTTATTCACTTAGCTTGTCCTTGTTCGCTAAAGGGACAGGCAACTTCTTGTTCCAGGTCATATAGCATCTAGTGCATGTGTCCTCTGTGTTACATCACAAATGTGCTAATGTGATAAAACAGTAAGCTCTATATTAATTTCTCTGCCTTTGTCAGAATTAGTTACTAGCATTCACTTACAGAGTACTAGACTGAGAACCAGGGATTGTGGGATATGTAGTTTCTTCACAGGAAGTGTCAGTTCTTAGACTGCAGATAGAGGTCATACATTACCTGTGCAGTGCCATGCCACATGCCTCATGCGTGAACACAAACGGAAACTTCTGACACAGAAATGTGTCAGGCCCCAACCTAGGAGGAGTAGCATGTACTAGTCACAGGATATGGATTTGCATATGTGGATTTTGGGAAAATCTTGCTCAAGATTAAATTTCACTGTAGCCTCCCTAGCGGTGTGATTATGTCAGTATTTCTGTGCTCAAAGCGGTACATTTTTTTGCATGTAAATATGTATTTTGTTTATTGTAGGCCTGTAATTTTTAGGAATAACTCACTGAAATCTGTCTGAACAAGAGTCTAGTAAACATCCCGGGTATGTTAAAATTTGAAACACGAAATCATAAATTATAATTTAATAAATAATCATAAAAAATAACAATATAATAATAATACATTTAATTCAATAATATTGTCAGGGCTCCCGGGTATGACCAGAGGTGTGTGACTGATGCAGGGAAACGCAGACTTCAGATATGTTATAAACAATGTAATTTATTAACACTAACCATACAAACATAAACGCAGTGCAATACTAAAACATAACACAGTGCAAACAAACCAACCAACCACCCACAGATAACAGTACATACAATGCAAGCGTCGTCAGGCAGGCCGGGTCAATATCAGTCGGGCAGGTAGGTACAGGGGGAGCAAGCGGAGAATGGTCGGGGTCACAGGCCAGGTTCAGCAGGTAGTGGGCAGTGTGGTACAGACGGTCAGGCAGAGGAGAATGGTCAGACAAGCCAGGGATCAGAGCAGGGTCAGCAGAGAATCAGACAGGAACAGAGAGCAGGAACAGGATACAGGGCCCAAGAGAAACACAACACCAAGGCCGAGTCTGCAGGTCTGAATGTCCCTTAAATACACCAGTATAATTAGTTCCAGGTGTTTGACTGGCTGCAAGGTTGAGTCTCTGATTGCTGGGAGCACCCACTGGCCAGCCCTGGTACTGCAGCTCATAAGGCAGCTGAGTCCCACTATTGCTGGCCAGTCCATTCCTGACAGTACCCCCCCCTTCAAGGAGCGGCCTCAGGACGCTCCAAACAGTCCTAGCTGGGCAAAATGTTCCACCGCCCGGGTCTGGTAACTGGCGGGATATCAAAGACTAGCACACCGGGCAGGACTCCGGGCAGCGGCACACCGGGCAGAGGCACATCGGGCTGGACTCCGGGCAGAGGCACATCGTGCTGGACTCCGGGCAGAGGCACATCGGGCTGGACTCCGGGCAGAGGCACTACGGGCTGGACTCCGGGCAGAGGCACTCCGGGCAGCGGCATACCGGGCAGAGGCACATCGGGCTGGACTCCGGGCAGAGGCACATCGGGCTGAGGCACATCGGGCAGAGGCACACCGGGCAGAGGCACACCGGGCAGAGGCACATCGGGCAGGACTCCGGGCAGAGGCACATCGGGCAGGACTCCGGGCAGAGGCACATTGGGCAGGACTCCAGGCAGAGGCACATCGGGCCCCCGGGCGGAGCAGCAGGCACCGGGCCCCCGGGCGGAGCAGCAGGCACCGGGCCCCCGGGCGGTGCAACAGGCACTGGGCCCCCGGGTGGGGCGACCGGCACCGGGTCCCCGGGCGGGGCGACCGGCATCGGGTCCCCGGGCGGGGCGACCGGCATCGGGCCCCCAGGCAGAGCGGCAGGCGCCAGGCCCCCAGGCGGGGCGACAGGCGTCGTGCCCCCAGGCGGGGCGACAGGCATCGGGCCTCCAGGCAGAGCGGCAGGCGCCGGGCCCCCAGGCGGGGCGACAGGCATCGGGCCCCCAGGCGGGGCGACAGGCATCGGGCCCCCAGGCGGGGCGACAAGCATCGGGCCCCTAGGCGGGCGACAGGCATCGGGCCCCCAGGCGGAGCGGCGGGCGCCGGGCCCCCAGGAGGGGCGACAGGCATCGGGCCCCCAGGCGGGGCGACAGGCATCGGGCCCCCAGGCGGGGCGACAGGCATCAGGCCCCCAGGCGGAGCGGCGGGCGCCGGACCCCCAGGCGGGGCGACAGGTCTCGGGACCTCAGGCGGAGCGGCGGTCGCCGGACCCCCAGGCGGAGCGACAGGTCTCGGGACCTCAGGCGGAGCGGCGGGCGCCGGACCCCCAGATGGAGCGACAGGTCTCGGGCCCACAGGCGGAGCGGCGGGCGCCGGACCCCCAGGTGGAGCGACAGGTCTCGGGCCCTCAGGCGGAGCGGCGGGCGCCGGACCCCCAGGTGGAGCGACAGGTCTCGGGCCCTCAGGCGGAGCGGCGGGCGCCGGACCCCCAGGTGGAGCGACAGGTCTCGGGCCCTCAGGCGGAGCGGCGGGCACCGGACCCCCATGTGGAGCAACAGGTCTCTGGCCCTCAGGCGGAGCGACAGGTCTCGGGCCCCCAGGCGAAGCGGCGGGCACCGAGTCACCAGGCACGACATTGGGCTCCGAGTCAACTGGCATGACCGCTGGCACTGGGTCAGACATTGGATCGTCTGGCTGGACAGCGGGCATCGGGTCACCAGGCATCAGGTCATTTGGCTGGACAGCGGGCACCGCGTCATCTGGCAAGGCAGTGGGCTCCGAGTCAACTGGTATGACCGCGGGCACTGGGGCAGACATTGAATCGTCTGGCTGGACAGCGGGCATCGGGTCACCAGGCATCAGGTCATTTGGCTCGACAGCGGGCACCGCGTCATCTGGCAAGGCAGTGGGCTCCGAGTCAACTGGTATGACCGCGGGCACTGGGGCAGACATTGAATCGTCTGGCTGGACAGCGGGCATCGGGTCACCAGGCATCAGGTCATTTGGCTCGACAGCGGGCACCGCGTCATCTGGCAAGGCAGTGGGCTCCGAGTCAACAGGCACGACAGTGGGCACCGGGTCATCAGGTACCGGATTGTCTGGCTCGACAGCGGGCATCGGGTCACCAGGTATGACAGCGGGCACTGGGTCACCAGGCATCAGGTCATTTGGCTCGACAGCGGGCACCGCGTCATCTGGCAAGGCAGTGGGCTCCGAGTCAACTGGTATGACCGCGGGCACTGGGTCAGACATTGGATCGTCTGACTGGACAGCGGGCATCGGGTCACCAGGCATCAGGTCATTTGGCTCGACAGCGGGCACCGCGTCATCTGGCAAGGCAGTGGGCTCCGAGTCAACAGGCACGACAGTGGGCACCGGGTCATCAGGTACCAGATTGTCTGGCTCGACAGCGGGCATCGGGTCAGCAGGTATGACAGTGGGCACTGGGTCACCAGGCATCAGGTCATTCGGCTTGCCAGCGGGCACCGCGTCATCTGGCAAGGCAGTGGGCACCGAGTCACCAGGTACGACAGCGGGCTCTGAGTCAATTGGCACGACAGCGGGCACCGGATCAGGTACCGGATCATCTGGATCAACAGCGGGCATCGAGTCAACTGGCCTAATAGGATCGTCAGGCTGGATCAGTTCATCATGCTGGGTAGGGGCATCAGGCTGAATGCCGGCGTCCGGCTGAGTAGAGGCTTCAGGCCGAGTAGAGGCTTCAGGCCGAGTAGAGGCATCAGGCCGAGTAGAGGCTTCAGGCCGAGTAGAGGCTTCAGGCCGAGTAGAGGCATCAGGCCGAATAGAGGCTTCAGGCCGAGTAGAGGCTTCAGGCCGAGTAGAGGCTTCAGGCCGAGTAGAGGCTTCAGGCTGAAGAGAGGCATCAGGCTGCGTACAGGCATCAGGCTGAGTACAGGCATCAGGCTGAGTACAGGCATCAGGCTGAGTAGAGGCATCAGGCTGAGTAGAGGCATCAGGCTGCGTACAGGCATCAGGCCGAGTAGAGGCATCAGGCTGCGTACAGGCATCAGGCTGCGTACAGGCATCAGGCTGCGTACAGGAATCAGGCTGAGTAGAGGATTCAGGCTGAGTAGAGGCTTCAGGCTGAACCACAGAAGGCAGGTTCACCGGTTTGGATACTGGCAGGATGGTATTGGTTGGAAAGAATTTTCGCTTTTTTCTGGTTTTAACTACTGGAGCACTGCAAGTAAACGCAGGTCTGCAAACGAATGGAGCAGCTGGAGACAGAGAAGAACTGGAGGATGGAACAGGAGAGGGAGCAGTTGCTACAGAGGGCTTCTTTACAGGGTTAAAGGCAGGATAGGTGCAGCGAGTGGGAACAGGGTACTGATATGCGGTAGATAGCAGGGCAGGAGGAGCTGTTGGGAATACAGGAGTAGAGCTTTGAGGAAATAGATTAGAAGCAGGACTGGGTCTTTGTAAGCTGACTGAGGCTGGGTGCAACAAATCTGTCCATGTCTGCAGTATGGGTTGAACAAAGCTGAGCTTACACAAAGCCTGTCTGACCAAAGACTGCACTGCGTTTATACAATCTCTTAGTATCTGTGGTGAACATGTGGAATAACGCTCCAGAAAGTAACCCACATCATCCTCTAATAACCACACCAGGGACTCTACCTGGTCTGCACTAAATGGTGGCAAAAATTCATTCCTGCATTCGGGGGTACCAGATGAAACCAACTCAGCACAAACCTCAATCAAAGGCTGCACCTCAGAGAACTCTGTGCCCTGATCTACTAGAACATGAGCGAGCCGTATACATTCTAGCAGTTGATCCCGGGTATACTCCTTCAGAGTTTGATAAGCATACTCCCTGTCATCAAACACTAGCAGATATAAATACGCAACCTCATCCAGATCCATCCTTCCCATCAACAAGCCAAGATGGCTTCCCTGTGCAGCCACTTCTGGTCAGGATTGGCCTTGGTGTAATGTCAGGGCTCCCGGGTATGACCAGAGGTGTGTGACTGACGCAGGGAAACGCAGACTTCAGATATGTTATAAACAATGTAATTTATTAACACTAACCATACAAACATAAACGCAGTGCAATACTAAAACATAACACAGTGCAAACAAACCAACCAACCACCCACAGATAACAGTACATACAATGCAAGCGTCGTCCGGCAGGCCGGGTCAATATCAGTCGGGCAGGTAGGTACAGGGGGAGCAAGCGGAGAATGGTCGGGGTCACAGGCCAGGTTCAGCAGGTAGCGGGCAGCGTGGTACAGAGGGTCAGGCAGAGGAGAATGGTCAGACAAGCCAGGGATCAGAGCAGGGTCAGCAGAGAATCAGACAGGAACAGAGAGCAGGAACAGGATACAGGGCCCAAGAGAAACACAACACCAAGGCCGAGTCTGCAGGTCTGAATGTCCCTTAAATACACCAGTATAATTAGTTCCAGGTGTTTGACTGGCTGCAAGGTTGAGTCTCTGATTGCTGGGAGCACCCGCTGGCCAGCCCTGGTACTGCAGCTCATAAGGCAGCTGAGTCCCACTATTGCTGGCCAGTCCATTCCTGACAAATATAATCAAACCAAAAACACTGAAATTTGAAATAGAGCACCAAGTTCACACATCACTGAGCAAAGTCGCAGAATCGTTTTCAGTGTCTGATGATGAATTTCCCCACGAATCATTATCACTCAATTTGGCAAGTAGTTCTAATTTACTATCGCTGTTCTCTAGCTGGTCTAAAACAGCTTTTGACCTAAAGGGACGCTTTTTGGACGCCATGGACATTTCTCAGTTTCCAGGCAGAAAGAACAGTAAAAATGCAGGCAGGGCACAGGGCAAAGCACTCGGGAAAAAATGTATGTGAAATGGTTTGATACAGTAATGTTTTACTATGTGATTTTAGTGTATTTAGTGAATGTCACTTTTTCCCATTTTTAAATTTCCCGCCGTTCCGTCCCCGTACGTCCCGACGTCGCAGGGAATGGAAACCAGAAGACGGATGCCGGAGGACATTGCCGGGGACACTGCAGGAGGGACATCGCGGGAGCGCAGGACAAGGTAAGTGAAGAAGAGATCCCGGAGCAGAGCTGCAGGGTATTCCCGAGTGTAGCTTGGGTTCAGGGGCGGACTGACAACTCATGGGGCCCCCAGGCAATAGGGGATCATGGGGCCCCTGTGTCCTTGCCCAAACTCAAAAAAGCCTATGAAAAAGGTACCAGGGGCATCTCATGGGGCCCCCTACTGACCCCAGGCCCTTGGGCGGTGCCCGAGTTTCCAAATGGTCAGTCCGCCCCTGCTCGGGGTTACCGCATGTGGTGCTGAAACTTTACCCCGAGCTACACTCGGGAATACCTCCAGGGAGGTTAAGCCCCCCTTCAGCAGCACATCCTTATATTTCCTTCCTTCTCTCCTATGCCGATCCCTTCAATGCTAAAAGAAATATCCTGTACTTCAAGGTATAGAAGTACTATAGCAGCACTATCACATGGCCATCCATAGCCCTGTATGAGCTTTGATTCATGTGTCTTTCTTTGCTCTGGGTAGCTGATCAGAGCAGCGTGTAAAAGGAAGGGAAGTATTTGGTGCTTCAGAGAGTTAAAATGCCATTAGAGACTGTTGAATTTACGTGATCCTGTTGATTTGTCCTGCATTGGCAAAGCATAGGTTCAGTTTAAAGCCCTCTTGTATGTGGGGAGGTGCAGCGTGGTTTGGCATCAGTAAATACACAGTTTCAGGAACAGAACTTGTATTAAAGTCAAAGTTCAACTCTACAAACAGCCCAACAGGAAGGCACCAGAATAGAAATATTCACAGGATGTCTGTCAGCACCTGTGGTAGTGAGCCCTTGTAGATACTCTACTTGGGGTTCCCCAGGGCACGGAGTCTAAGCCCCAGCCTGCTTCTTTACCAGAACCCCTGATGGTGGGGATGGACTTGCAGCAAGCTGGGACCAGATTGCGGCCCCCAGGAACGCCGAGCTGAGGATGAGGAGACACCTCGCAGGAGCAGAGTACAATGGGCGGAGACAAACGGAAATCCGATAGACTAGCCGAGGTCAGGACTGGCGGAAAACAAGCACAGTCAGAGAACGAAGCCGGGGTCGGTACATGAGTAGTCAATGCAGGATACAGGCGCTAGCAATATACAGGAACTAGTAAGTTGCTCATGCAAAGTGGCCTAGACTGAGCATGTCTTATATAGGCAGGCAAACAAGGAGGCGGGCCAGGAAGTGATGGAAGGGAAGGAAATAAAACCCAGAGGATAGCAGACGACGCCCATAGGTGAGAACAGACAAACACACATGTGAAGGGATCAGGAACAGCATTGCAGCAAGGAGGTAACAATACAAACAAGAAACTGCAGGCTAACTTGTGACAATGTGACAGCAATGTGGAACGGAGCAAGTCTTGGATGCGTCTGTCTCAGAGGGCGGAATGCAGGCTAGCTAGTCTGTACCCCAATGGGAAGATTCCAGGAAGGATGGCATGTCCCTATCCTGTCCATACTCATCTGGAACTTTTCACTTTCCCTGACAGACCAGTGACCTGTCCCCACACTACCCACTTGCAAAACGTGTGCCAATACTGGGAACCAGTCTTAAATAGACTCTGCCTGAGCTTAGATGGCCACTAGAGTCAGATGGGGTGGCAGTATCCAACCGGATAGCTTCTCCAGTGACTCAGGAGACTATAATATTTTTCTTCTTGTTCCTGTTGACTTCCTATCCCTCTGCTATGCTGCTGCGGTTGAGCGCCACTTGCAGTGTGGAAAGTAAACTGCAACTGCCTACATGTAGGTAGAGAGGACATAAAGAAGGTTTCACTAGCACAGCACATTCAGTTCTGGATCAGGGGCGGACTGATCATTTGGAAACTTGGGCACTGCCCTAGGGCCCGGGGTCGGTAGGGGGCCCCATGAGATGCCCCTGGTACCTTTTTTGAGTTTGGGCAAGGACACAGGGGCCCCATGAGTTGTCAGTCAGTCCCTGTTCTGGATACTTCACATATTAGCAGAAACCTAACTGATTATTTTTTAATTTTAAAATCCATCCTGATAAGGGAAGCTAAGTATTAAAGAATGTGGATTTAGGTTCCTTTCAGATTTGATTTGTCAGATCAACAAATTTGTCAATATCTGGATAGTATGAGGGTCCACATGATTGGATATACAGGCATACCTCGGTTTACGGATGCCTCAGTTAATGTAATTTTCGGCTTACAAATGAAGATCCATTGAAAATAATGGTTCAGTTTATACATTTTTTTCGCAATACGAACAGATTAATTGGTTTTCAATGAATGTACGATTTTGTTTTAATCATGTCCCTGTACAGTACTATGCCTTTAAAGTGCACTATATAAAGAGTTTTGAACAGACAATACTTTTTTTGACTTTTTTCTGACCTCCGGAACGGATTAATTGGTTTTCAATGCATTTACAAACTTTTTTTTTTAATCATGTCCCTTTATGCCTTTAAAGTGCACTTTATACAGAGTTTTGAACAGATAAAACTTTTTTTGACTTTTTCCTGACCTCCGGAACAGATTAGTTGGTTTTCAATGCATTTACAAATTCATTTTTACTCATGTCCCTGTACAGTATTTATGACTTTAAAGTGCACTTTATAAAGAGTTTTGAACAGATAAAATACTTTTTTTTAACTTTTTTTAAAATTGGTTTTCAATGCATTTCTATGGAAAACTGTGTTTCGGTTTACAAATTTTTCGCAATGCGAAAAGTCCCACAGAACGCATTACATTCGTAAACGGAGGTACGCCTGTAATTTAAATTAGGTATGTACTTCAATATAATTGAAATAAACCTGTGCTTTTGGGACAGAATGGACAAATCCTGTTTGTTTTAGGATGCATCAGTTAACTTAAGGCTGAACCTTACAAATATAAAATTAGAATCAGCACACTTGGTGGTCTACTTCAGTGTATGCAGGAAGTGGCTTAATGAAAGCATATTCCCATCTGTAGTCCCACATTTACACTTGTCCTGTAGGCTCTCTACAAAAAACATTCCTGGCTGCAAGCCGGAGCCCTTAGCGGCATTACTTCCACTTATAAAATGTCTGGGATGAGCATTACTATTTCTCAGGTTTTAGCCAGCTCTAAGGGCATATCCTGTTCTCTGACAATACCATTCGTCAGCTGTGCAGCTAATCTCACAGCAATAGGTTATTGTTAGAAGAGAAAAGCAGATATAGTCATTACAGCCATGATAATAGAACTGTATATACAAAACAAGCACCAACATTTATTACTTAAAATACATGAAAAAAACAAACTTGATATTTCAGTAATGTATATTTGTCTAAAGTTAAACATTTTGTTTTTAATGTACTTTTGCACTTAGCCTGGTTCACATATATGCAGCCGTGCAGGCCGTGTTTTGCGCGGGCACAAGAGCCCATTCATTTGCATGGACTCCTGTGCCCCAGAACACACAGGGAAGACGTTCCTGCACTTCTTTGGAAACCGCAGCCCACACAGGACCTCGGTTCCCAGTGCGGTTGCGATTTCCAGTGCGGGCGGCGCGCCATTAGAATTAATTGCACCCACCAGCGGGTCCACATTCTTCTGTGTGGGTGGTGCGGCTGAATGGATTTTTGTGCGGATCCACAACGGCACCACCCGCACATATGTGAACCTAGCCTTAGGCAGCATACCCCAAGCAATAGGTAGGGATTAGCATGTGCACCCCTGTCCCCTGGGGCACCTGCATTTACCAAACTTTACTGATATGTAAAACAAAGGTAGTGCTTAACTACAGAAGAGCAAATAAAAGACCAAAGTCAGAGCTCTAAGACATTAATCTTTTGCTAATTACGAGTTTTAAACTGGGAAAATAAATCTGATTTCTCAGATAATTCGATTGATTTACTACAGAGGCTGAGAATCGTCATTCAAAATATTGCGTGAATGTTCACTTTTTTAAACCAATCATTAAAAAAGCAAATTTCTGTTAGCTTTGCATACCTGATCATGTGCAGTTGTTTTTCATGATTAGATAATTGTAATGGATTTTCTCACAGTTTATTGAATGAGGATTCTTAACACTTTTAGTAAACCAGCCCTAAAATTTCTCAAGATGGCCACATACTTTTGAGGGCAATTGGATGCTGCACAAATGTACAAAAAAGTTGAAGGCACAGAGAAAGTTCAGGAGATGCTGTTGACTCCATGCCTAGCAATGGGGAAAAAAAGAGAGATCAGAACAGGTCAATAACCTGTCAAGTAGTAGATTCACCCAGATAGCACCTGACCATGAGCCTAAGTGGCTTCTCAGACAAGACAAGATTTTTGCCAGATCAAACCAAAAATTAACAGGCATATCAAACATCTGAAAAATTTAAAGGGATTTTAGACACCCCAACAGAAGTAATCTGAACAGAACTATCATGGCCTGTTGATGTTTTCTAGGAAGCCAGGCTACAAAGTAGAAGAACCTGTGTTTACCATCTTTTATACCGTTACTTTACTGTGAACTTGGCTGGTAGAAGAATGCTTCAATAAGTTCTACAGATGTACAGAAGGAACAACCTTGTAAGCCCTGAGCATGCTCAGTTTATGAAACAAATCAACTTGATCACATACTGGAGCCTCTCGGACCACATGTCTATCTAACAGCCACAAGTGCTAAAGAGACCCTGAGTTGGCACTCAGGTTGTTGCCTTGAATACGGTGTAATATATTACAACAAACAGTGAACAATTGCACATCTATGGCAACTGCATTACTCATAAGTCTACAACTATTGCTGCACAAGTTAGCTATTACATAGCTATTTTACACACCTCCGTCATGTGCATACAACAAGTAATCACAACTGCATCCGCATTTCATCATATGATTCTCTTTAATGTGCACCAAGAACAAGTCTACTTCAGAACTGCTATGTAAAAGAAACACTGGGTATTTTGTATGACGCAGGAAGCATCTAGTATAGGGCTGTCACATGAGCCCCAGTACGAGTTAACATGAGGCAACACAATATCTTGGCACTGAGAATTCCTGCCTGAGTTCATTACATCACAGCTTGTCCTATGAAATATTTTCCTCATACTGATCATCTTACCGCTTGTTATTTACCACAAACATACTGTTCTTACCAGGGCAGCAAGCATCTGTTTTCTGATATACATAAAATACAAATACACTACTGTGCAAAAGTTTTAGGTAGGTTTGAAAAAATGCTGTAAATTAAGAATGTTTTCAGAAATAGAGGTGTTAATGGAATATAAGTGAACAGAAGAGAAATCCAAATCAAATTAATATTTGGTGTGATCACCCTTTGCCTTCAAAACAGCATCAATTCTCCTAGGTACGCTTGCACACAGTTTTTGAAGGAACTCGGCAGGTAGGTTGTTCCAAACATCATGGAAAACTAACCACAGATCTTTTGTGGAAGTAGGCTGTCTCAAATCCTTGTGTCTCTTCATGTAATCCCAGACATGCTCAATGATGTTGAGATTCCTCGTTTTTTTTTTAACCTGTTTTATTATTTTGCAATGATCAGGTCATAAGGCATATGATGTGGGCAGGAAATCACAATCAGGCCATGCAGGGGCGCTGCCCTTTACCACCATAAAGTACCAGAAAAGTAATATGTATATTTTGTGCGTCATAACACACACAAAAAAAATGACAGATACAGATGTACCAAAGCAATTACAATCATAACAAATCACAATAACAAGACTATCAGTGATGCAAAGCTCAAACACATAGTGGATTATACAAGAAAAACTATGCCCATCTAGAATACCACATCACCTAAGTGAGATGCTTATGATTTTTTTAGAATTCCAGTGGAGTGGCTGTTGATGAATTATCTACCCAGTATGACCACACATTATTAAACTTAGTAGGAAAACCTCTATATCAGTAAGTGTCTTGATACAAGAGTAACAGAGGCTTAAACAGTTTCATCCAGAAGTGAACCAATGGAGGATTAGGCTTCTTCCAATGTAGAGTGATGGCTTTTCTGACATAAAAAAAGTAGTAGCCTTAACAGAATTCTCAGTGCCAGCTTAGGGGCCAATTCTTCAACGAGGCCTAGTATACAGTATCTGGGTGATAAAGCCATAGGAACAGGGGCAGACTGACCATTTGGGAACTCGGGCACTGCCTGAGGGCCCGGGGTCAGTAGGGGACCCCATGAGATGCCCCTGGTACCTTTCGTAGGCTTTTTTGGGTGTGGTTTGAGTGTAGGCGACGACACAGGGGCCCCATGATCTCCTATTGCCCGGGGGCCCCATGAGTTGTCAGTCCACCCCTGCATAGGAATATACACTACAGAAACAGTAACATCAAGAACCTGTTGCCAATTTGAGGCTATTACAGGGCATGTCCAAATTATATGTATAAAATCTCCCACTGGGTGAGAGCATCTCCAGCAAGATGAGGAAATTTTGGGATCCATCTGATGGAGCCTGTGTGGGGTAAAATAAGCTCTGTAAGCAATTCTAAACTGAATCAGTTTATCCCTGGAGGTCACCAAATGAGTAAAGGGGAATTCCCACAACTCTTCATCATCCATCTGAGAGATATCAGTTCTGCCTAAGTGAAGACAACTCAGGTACAGCTGCTATTATAAAGTAATGATAGAGCTCTGAGGTAGGTATCTTCAATTCAGGTACTCACAACATAGACTCCAGTTCCGAGTAAGAGAGGTCAAGCTGGTGGCCACGAAATTGAGGATTGAAGGCATGGGCAACTTGGAAATATCTAAACTAGTAATGTAGAGGAAGATTGAATTTAGCACACAATGAAGAAAAGGGTAACAATCTGAACAATATGTTCTAGCATTTTAATCTTGTATTTGGCCCATGCATGTGGATTGCCAAGAGTGTAGAAATGAGAAAGTGAAGGGTTGAGCCATAGAGGAGTATGGGGGGGGGGGGATAATGAAGTTGGCAGGATAGACTCATAATGAAGTCCCATCTTCCAGGCTTTTAAGATAGTACACATAGATGGGGTCAATCCAGAGGGATCAGTTGGACCTCTAAATAGTAAGCACTGAAGAGTTTCCACTGTGTTAAGAATGGCAGACTCCATAAGGTAGCAAAATTAGTATAGTCAGGCTGCAACCACCAATGTGCTGTGACCAGTTGGGAAGCCAGGTAATATTTGTAGCAGTCTGGCATAGCCATGCTGCCTCGCGAGAGGGGCCTGGTATGAGTATTTAGTTTATATCTATTGGTTGAGGGCCCCATAGGAAAGATGCGAAATGCTGGTTGAGCTAGGTGGAGAACGTCTTAGGGAACCACTGGGAGAATTATAAAAGATAAGTGAATTCTGAAAGCATTTTCATTTCAAATAAATTAATACAGCCAATCAAGGAGAGTGGGAGGCTGCCACACATCTTCAATTTACTCTTAACCTCTTCTAGAACAAAGGTTCTGTGGTATGCAAATGTAAATAAACTCCAGGACATGGAAGCTCTAATGGCTATGCTGTGTAACACAAAGGAATTATTCACAGAAACTTGCAGACCCTGGCATTATTTTGTATACACTGATGCCTATCTCAATGAGCTGCCTACTCCTTTGTGATTCCCCAGCTTCCCACCCCACAGAGGGGTATCCTTTGACCTTAATCCTCATTTTGCCCCTCCAGTTTCTCCGCTTTCTCCATCCTCCTCTTCTTCCACCCAACCTTACACTCCCCTTACCCCTTTTTCCCCCTCTTTTCTCACAAATAACTGTTGTGGAGCATACATTATACCATAGCAAATGCTTTCTTTGTATTAATGATTTCCATTGGATTTTATCTTACCTGATATGCCATTACCAGTGATTGTTTTTTGCACTCTCTCGGGTAATGTACTATCTGATGAAGGTTAGTTATGCTACTGAAGCTGAAGATGTCACTATTATTTCATCTGACATGGCTTTGTCTCTGTATTGTTACTACTGGTATTTTGTCAGCATTTGTAACTTGCCTGACCTTTGCAAAATAAAGGAATTACCAAAAAGAAAAAAAAATTGCGGGGCCCCCCCAAAATCCATACTGGTGGGAACATGGGCCTCTTCCCCACAACCCTGGGAAGTGGTTGTAGGGGTGTGTGGGCAGGGGGCTTATAGGAATATGGAAGCCCCCTTTAACAAGGTGGCCCCCAGAACCCGGCCTCCCCATGTTACTGAGTATGGGATGCATAGTACCACTACTCGTTCACCCAAAAAAATGCCAAAAGTAAATAAAAACACAGTTTTTTTATTAACCCCCCACCCAAAACAAAATGTCCCCGAAGTAGATCTAACATTAATCATGATGAACGCTGACCCACACAATGAACACCAGCCCCCAAACACAATGTGTCCCATCCAGAGACACTCGCCAAATAACAGAAAAACATGGGGGTGGGGTCACCCACTGACATCACCAGGTGACCTAACCCCCATGTTTACCTGTCATTGGACAAGTGTCTCTCCATCACGTGCTGAATGACAGGTAATCATGGGGATGGGGGTTACCTGGTGATTTGTCCCATAGAGAGACACTTACCCAAAAAAAGTTAAACATGGGGACTTAGTAGGGTGACATCATCACGCACTGTGACCAGAAGCCCAGGTGCCACTATTTTCCCTGAGCCTGATCCACATACTGTGAGATAAGCTGTTTAAAGTGGTTCCAAAAGATGGAGGCTTTCTTACCTTCATATGCATAAAGTTAAAAAACCTGTGTTCAGCAGCCCCCCCAATTCTTACCTGAGCTCCCTCTTGATCCAGCAATGTCCACGAGAACCTTGGCTCTCCGGAGACTCTCACTCCTTATTGGCTGAGGCAGCAGCAGGAACAATTGGCTCCCGCTGCTGTCAATCACAGTCAGAGAGAAAATCAGGAGAGGGAGAGAGCAGGGCCGAACCACAGCTCCGTGTGTAAATGGACACGCAGAGCCGTGGCTCAGAAGCACGCCTACTTATGTGCCCCCAGAGCAAGCTGCTTGCTTTGGGGGCACTCAACAAGAGGGTGGGCAAGCAGCACCAGAGGGGGACCCGAGAAGAGGAGGACTGGGGCTGCTCTGTGCAAAACCATTGCACACAGCAGGTAAGTATGACATGCTTGTTATTTAAAAAGAAAAAAAAAAAAAAGACTTTAATGTCACTTTACCTTTATTTATGTGAGTGCATACTCAATAAATTTTCATATATAATTTTCATACTACACTATGAGAGTGTGTTCTTTATCTTAATTTGAGGTACTGAGTGCACATAGCGGATCCCTCGACCTCTTAAAGGGGCAGATACGTCGTTTTGTGGAGATACCATTGAGGTGTGGGTTACCATTGAGGATGAGACCTGAATGATTGAACCCACTGAAAATGTCCTCAAATGCTTAAAACTTATGTGATGTGGGACACAGTTTGCATGGTTGTGGTGGAGCACGTGTGGATTGGTGGTTGTTGGAGTTTTGTCATTAAGAAGGAATTAACTTTTTATGTACACAAATGTATTAACTTGGAGTGACATATTCACCTTTATGTTTGATTATAAGAAAGACACTTTTGGATTTTATTTTTATTGGCTAAATGGTTAGCACTTCTGCTTGGCAGTACTAGGGTCGTTGGTTCGAATCTCAACCACAACATTACCTGCCTGGAGTTTGCATGTTCTCCCTGTGCCTGCGTGGGTTTCCTCTGGGTACTCTGGTTTCCTCCTACACTCCAAAGACATGCTGGTAGGTTAATTGGTTCCTGTCTAAATTGGCCCTAGTATGTATGAATGTGAGTTAGTACCTTAGATTGTACGCCCCTTGAGGGTTAGGGACTGATGTGAATGTACAATATATATGTAAAGCGCTGCGTAAATTGACAGCAGTATATAAGTACCTGAAATAAATAAAAATAAATAAATATTGTTTGAGCATATCTGCACTGTGTGTGTGTTAGATTTATGATTTTTAGGGTTTGAGAGTTTGTATAAGTGTGACACAATTTTTTGATTCATTGATGATGTGTCTTTCATCTTCTTATTAAGTATCCTTGGCCATCCACTGTGTCTGTGGTCCTCAACATTGCTGTTTCTTTGTGCTTCTTCAAAAGAGCTTGACTACCACATCTTGAAACCCCAGTCTGCTTTGAAATCTTTGCCTGGGAGAGACCTTGCTGATGCAGTATAATGTAGTTTGCAACAATCTGTGCTAAGTTTCAGAGGGGCTGAGCGTTCCAAACCCACAAGGAGCTTTTACTACTGATCCCTAAAGCCTGACCACACTGAAGGAGAAGAACAGTCCAGGATCTTTTTCTGTAAATAGGAAGAAAGTTGTCCCGATGCTTTGATTCAGTCATACTGGGCATCCCATAAGCCCTATTACCCCATCCAAGTTATTTCCCCTAATAAAATAACAAAAATCAAGCTTATGGACTGTTCACTGACTATGGATGCAAGTGTGGAAAATGCATGCTGCCTGGCTGTGTGAAGCTTAGGGGGACCCAGAAACACAGCGGCCCCCTTTTACATAAGTAAAACAAATACAATCTTTGAAGCTCAACTCTGGGTAAAATGTACTCCTCCAGATCATGTATGAGTGTGCATAGATCAGATCAAAGTACAATAATACCATAAACAGGCAGTTGATTGCCCCAGCTGGAATTGATTTTACCTCCATCTGTCATAGGACAGCGGATGTGGATGGAAATCTAGATAACATCCAAGCATTCACTAAAATATGTTCATTGTGACAGATAGAAGAATTTGGAAGAGAGTTTGTTAACATCAATAAAATTGATCCATTGTCAGTCTTTGTGTGGATATTTCATGAAAAAGAAAAGTCATACGATCCTCTGACCAGCACCTAATGACTAATCATCCCCTCTGTGTTTGTGGGACAAGTGCCTGAATCTCCACACGTGTCAAATTAAATACATTTTTGTAAAAACCGACTCTATGGCTGGTCATTCTGATGCTGGAATGGACAAATGGAAAATTGACCACATCTAACATTGCACTGTATATCAGATAATCATGAAATCAGCTGTTATTTCCTAAATTATAATAAAACATTACATGTAATAAGAAAAAAAAGTCTTGGTTATTTTTCATGTGAGTGCGCTGGTCATTTATAAATATAGACGTAATCTTTGGCAAGAGGCTTTTTTTAATGCATTCTCAAAAAACAATTCCACTTGCAGAGAGAGGAAATGACCGGTGTAGTTAAACAGAACATGTTGTACTCTGCAAAGATTAAACATTGTTAGAAGTAACTTACTGCAGACTGCCTGGCGGATGGTTGTTAGTGGATAAAAAATTATGTCTAGGGGGGATTGGAACAATTTGATATCTATTCCAAAGTCTGAGCAGCTAACAAGATAGTTATCATTAGCATCCTAATTTACATTACTGTCGTATAAAGCACATATCATTAACAATATAATACAGTATAATAATATATTTAAAAAATAAATAAATACAAAATTACAATAAAGTGCAGTATGAAGACACTTTGCATTGTCCTCTGACCAAATTCCTAGAAAAAGGTTCCTCCAATTTTGCTGGCTATGATTGAGCACATCAATGACCCAAGGCTTTAAGGGACAATAATACTTTCAAGATGGGGCAGATTTTTAAACACACACTCATACCCATCCACAGAATGTAATTAGGGGAAATGAACAATCAGTTCACAGTGGTCTGAGAGTAAATGCAGAGAGCCTTGACTCATAGGACTGCGAAATCTTCAAATTCTTGTTTCAATATCTGCTCCTATATACTTGAGGCAGTGTAATCAGACCAAGAGGTTTTCTTTTAAAGTGGAACTATCAATAAAATTCACATTGTATTTTATTTCTGTAGGGTATATGCCAGGTTTACCAAATCACATTGTTATTTAAAGAAAAAATGACCTTCCAATTCTCCCAGCCAAGCAAGTCTAAGTCATGGTCTGTGGCTACCAGGCAATAATGCAGAAAATCCATTGTTTTCTATCAGCAGTGAGATGAAAAGGACTGTACCTATGTACATAGAGAATTACAAATTAAGCAGACATTTTTTTTTCATCTTTAAACAAAACTATTATTTGCCAATGCATTGCAAAAAAACAAGTGTGCCTCACTGGCCCCTCTCCAGCATTACTTGCTCACTCTTCCTTTATTCTCTTGCCATAAGTAGAGAATATATTCCTTTGCATAGGGGTATGAGGAGCATGTAAGTCACTCCATGTCACCTAGCACCAGATCTATTACATGGGGAAGTCCACATCCCTGTGAAAGTTGTGCTTGGGCCACCCTAGCTTACGTGTGGGGTGACCATTAGCTGAATGCAGTGGCAGGAGAATGAAGGAATTGGCGGCATGAGCTTCTGGAAATGGGGAAATTAAAGTCAATGTTTACCTTTGCCCTGCATGGACAAATCACAAGTTCAATTCAAAGTGGTCCCTTTCACATCTGAGATACTGTGCTTTTTTTAGCAGTAGTTTTAGAGTAAATAGTGGCCTGAAACACATGAAAACCCCTATTGAGAAACCTGTGGAATGTACAGTATAGTTAAAAAATCATAACCTTTATGTTAATTCAAAATAAAACATTCTAGCTTCTGGAGAAAGAGGTCTACAGAAGTGAGGGCCCTCTATGTCTATGGCACAAAAGTATAAAATGGAAAACTCTTTACGAAAAACCTGACAGGACATAACAAGGAGATCTGCCAATGTTGATTTGTTTTTGAAGGTGCACGGGCCAAGACTGCCACCCTAAATCAGAAAAATGCATGTGCAATGACAACTGATATGCACAACTATTTCTAGGATAGAGAAATGCCAAGCAGGAAGGGGTAAGTATGGCAGTCTTGGAGCCTGCACTTTCAAAAACAAGTTAGCAAAGGCAACTGCTATTTAAGCATTTTTAGCTTCATACTGAACTTGTAGGCAGTTTTTCAGTCTTAGATTCTACATATATTCCACTACAGGTGCATAATGATGTTATACGAGGAACGTTCAAGTCAAACCGGGACTTTTGATTTTGTAAGTATAAAAAGGGATGCTAGAGTGGCGGTACTACAGGCAGTAGTAAGTGTCAGATGGGTCCTATTACTGATAAGTGACACACATTTCGCGGGCCAGTCCAGAGACCGTTAATCAAGATGGCAGACACAGTGTTAGTAAGTGCACGGAACAGTGTGTGGTGATGAACTGTTTTGTGAACAAAGGCGTAAAACCCACGTATATCTACAGAAGACATCAAGCAGAAAACACCTGATCCTGGATAATCAAAACGAGCCTCAAAGTAGTGGAAGCATGCCGACTCACCTACGCCAAAAGAATTTCAAACAATTGTGTCTGCAGGTAAAGCGATGGCAAGTGTTTTCTGCGACAAAAATGGCGTTATTCATGTGGATTTTCTACCCCATGGTGCCACTATCAACTGTGAATATTACTGTTGTGTTCTGAGTGAGGTGCATGCGCGTTTGCAGACAAAAATGGTCTGGTTTGATCATTAGGGGCGTCCTGTTTCTCCAGGACAACGCACAAGCTCATACTGCTCAGTACACTACATGCACATTGCAATACCCTGGCTGGGAGGTATTGCCACATCTCCCCATACAGCCCAGACCTCACTCCAAGTGATCTCTACTTGTTTGGACCCCTAAAGGAGTTCCCCAAAGGTCAGCATTTCAGCACTGATGACGAAGTGAAGCAGGCTGTCCTAGGATGGTACAAGCTGATTCACACATGTGAGGTGCAGATTGAAGCTCAGGTTTCACAGCTAACAGTAGTTGTTCAGTGGTTCATGTCAGGTTTACATCAGGTTCAGGACTGGATTATCTCAAGATCTTATGCTGTTCACACTAGTGCGGTTTAGAAGCGGTTCCCATAGAAGTCAATAGCCTGTAATCCGCACCTGAACCAGACCGCACTGCTTTGAAATTGGACATGACTCTTCTCATTGGTTCATTTCATAATTAGCTCAGGATCTCATCTTGTTCACACATACGTGGTTTAGATTTAGGTTCCCTTACAAGTCAATAGCCTGTAATCCACACCTGACCCGGACTGCACTGCTCAGAAAACCGCACTGAATCCACACCACCAGTGCACCAAATATATGTGAACAGGCACCACAGGAAGCAATGTTATTTTACATGTTACATGGATTAGATGGGGTTTAAACCGCATCCAATCTGCATATATGTGATCCAGCATTTAAGCGTACTAACAAATCTTTCTATGCCAAAGCTTTCCAGGCATTAGTTAAATGATGGGATAAGTGTATAAATGCAGATTCCACTCCCTCAAATTTGTTCTTTTATTATATAAACCCAAATGTCCTGGTTTGACTTGAACACCCCTTGTATCTTCAAATACATCTGACCATAATCTATGGGTGTAAACAGCAGTGAAAAGTGTTCCAATAGTTTCTTACAAATGGATAAAAAAAGACACACAAGAGTTAATATTTTGGACCACTTTTTTTTTACAGTTAAAAAAAGTAGGTAACTTCTTATTTTTTGGCTGCAATAGAAGAGTACAGTACAATGGCAAATGATTCACAGAATTTGCAGATTCATGAGAGTGCAATGTCTTAATGTGAGTCACTCACCAAACACACAGTTGTACTTTGCTAATCTAGACACACACTAAAGTTTTCCAACATCGTAGTCAGGAGGCGAGATGCTGACAAAGATGTTAGAATTTAGTATTTTCTTTGTAACTGGCATGCAGCCCTGTGTGATATTACTAGAACGTGCTCTACTCATTCATTAGATTCCACAGTAAAGGACACACTACGCAGATTAAAGTGGACCTTTCAGTAACTTTATAAGTCTACATGAAAAAATTACTGACATGTTGTAATGTACAGCAAGCTTTACATTTTATCAGTATAATCAAATCTTGATCTCCAACCTGATGACTTTGCTTAGGGATTGAGGCAGACAAGTGGAAGAATTCCCTCAGCCTCCATTCCAGCAGTGATCAGACAAGGAAGTCACAAAGTGAGAGGTTACAGTAGGAGTTATTCTATAACAGACTTTTGTGAACACAACCAAAAACTGCACAGAAACCAAGATCTATACGGCTATGCCTTATCTGAGCAACACCTAAGTTGAGAAAGTAGACACTGACCCTGGATAATACCGGAAAGAAGGCATCATCCTTCTACAGAGAAAAGCAGATGAAGGCAGTGTCAAGAGTGGAGAGCGCAGTCTTCAGTCAGTCTGTTAGCCTGAAGAAGAGAGGGGAGTGGAGGAGAGAGGAACAGGTGAGTGCATTGCCATCCAAGGCTATGTGGCTGTGTGTTTCTGTTGATGCACAAAGTGTATGGAGCCACAACACTAATCCCTGCATGAAATTGTGGTGCTGCAGCTCGGGAGGGTGCCTGCTCGGGTGCCCCCATGGCAAGTTGCTTGGTATGGGGGCACCTGACAGGAGGGAGGGGCCAGGAGCGTCATCGGGGGATCCGAGAAGAGGAGGATTGGGGCTGCTCTGTGCAAAACCATTACACATAATATGACATATTTATTATTTAAAAACAAACAAACACGACTTTAGTACCACTTTAAGTCTGTTCACACTTCAGTGTTCAACATGTTGGTCCAGGGTACAAATGTCTTTATCATTCTTGTGCAACCTGTGCACAGATGACCCCATGGTTTAAAATGCTTAACGGACAAGGTAATAAGGTAAGGTAAGGTTACAGTAGATATGGAGAATCTGACTTTGTTGTGAGAGGTAACTGAAAGTGAACCTGTGCCTTGACCAAATAGGGTAAAGCAAGAGCTTAAATGCCAGCCCCAACCTGCTACTTATATTTGCATTCCTCTACCTGTCCCCTACTCCATTGCCACCAGGAATCAAGTGACTTGACTTGGAACTTAGGGCAAGTTTTGCCCACATCATGTGCCAGTGCAGGTTGCCTGAGCATCCAATTGCAAAGCACCAGAACATGGGGGGAAGAGAATTAAGTCCCATGCTCCGCCATAAGCCGCAGTACAGTGTATTTTTGCAAACATAAGTGTGGATTGGCAAATAGTAAGCATCTGTTACTGACGGGGCCAACAGTAAAATAATGCAAATCGAAACAAAAACGAAAAAAAACGAGAGCTCTGATGAAGAAGGGATGCTCTTCGAAACGCATCAGCTGTACTGAGTATCTACCCCCATGATGGGATCCGCGCTAGCTCTTTATCTTTCAGGTCCCTTTGAGGACTTACATGCCTGATTTTATTTGCTGTTTGTGAGTATAATTTTATAATTAATAAACGTTGGTTACTGAGGTAATGCGCAAGGTTGATGCGCTTCTGGTTTTTGTTTCAATTTGCAGTATTGGTCGGGCTTCCCCAGCCTTATTTGGAGCTGCACAACTCTACATGCATTGGTGGTCGATCTTTCCAGGTCTGGTTCCATCTATTCGCCACCCGCCCGGGTCCTTGAGCGCAGGAGATTTCGCTTACCAACAGTAAAATAGGCCATTTGCTTTTCCTTGTGTGAGTTTGCTTAAAGTAGATGTCCAAAATCCATATAAAGAATGCATTAAGCATTGCAATATAAACCCTGTTTTTACAGTTTTGCTAGGTGAAGGCCAAACTGAGGAGAGGGCTTTGCTTGCATCTCCTTTCCAGTACCTCCTGGAGTTGGTGACAGAGCATAGGAGAAGAAGCACATGTGCCTGTAGTGGGTCCAGAAGCAGCAGATGATCTGAAGACAGTCTGGATACCTCTGAGATGCTGGAGAGGCTTGGACTGGATCTGTACTGAGTGTTAATTTGCAGATTGGGCACAGAAGCATGCAGGAGTAGTAGCCGTAGTCAGGACAAGCAGGAGCCAGCAAAAGCCATGCAGCAGCAGTACTATCTCAGAAAGCAGAAGTGAAGTCAGAGCCCAGACAAAGGCCCAGATTTGATGGACAGCAGATATAGCAGACAGAAGCCAAAGTCATGGTTAGCACTCCTGCCTGGATGTACTAGGTTCTTTGGTTGGAATCCCAACCACGGCACGGCCTGCATGGAGTTTGCATGTTCTCCCTGTGCCTGTGTGGGTTTCCTACGGGTACTCTGGTTTTCTCCCACACTCCAAAGACATGCAAGTAGGTTAGCTGGATCCTGTCTAAATTGGCCCTAGTATGTGTATGTATGAATGTAAGTTAGGGACTTTAGATTGTACACTCCTTGAGGGTTAGGGACTGATGTGAATGTACAATAAAGCACTGCGTAAATTGACGGCGCTATACAAGTACCTGTAATAAATAATAAGAATAAGAAGCAAGCCTGGTCAAACAGGATAGCAGACGCACAGAGAAGGTCATGGATTACAGGAGCTGAGGACCACTCAGAAACTTTCCTAGGTAGTGCTGCTATTTAAAGCTGTGACTCTAAACATGAGACCACAGGCTGCAATACCCACATGCACAGATCGTCATGCAAAGTTGATTTTTACCGTTTCCAATAAACTTTTCAGAGGGCCATTAAAATAAAGATCAAGTGAAACAGCCAAACAGGCATTTTCATGCTGTCTTTCAGCAAATGGTATGACAAAAAGGCACTTTGTTTTAGAAAGACTATAGTGATTCATAGGATGGAGTGGTTACTTAGCTATGAGACTGAAGTATATGACTCAACATGTGGCCTGCCTGGGAGTCAATCCAGGTGCTCAACAAAAGTAGTTAGGCACCATAAAAGAATAGACACAACTAATGAATAGTAACCATCAATTACTATACAGGGTAGGTTTATTCAAGCAAATAATGATCTTTTCATTAGATTGAACATTTTCAATTTCTTGTCACAGCATCAGTATTCTATTGCTAAAGGCCTATGGTTTTGTACAATATTTTTTGTATAACAATAAATAATAGATACACTTTGGTTGCACTGGACAAGAATGGAAAGTTCCCTTTTTCAAATGCACAGTTCTCTTTTCTGGGCTTGTATGAACTAGCAATGCATTGTTCCAGACATTTATGAGTAATGCCTTCTGAGGACAGCCAGACATGGAGCAAGCAGCAGGACGGACTTTACATTTCAATTAAGGTACAGAAAGTTTATCTGAGAATCGTGATGCAAAACTCCCACTTCCTGATTCAACCTAGTAGTGCCACAAAAATACAGTGAAGGAAATGAGTATTTGACCCCATGCTGAGTTTGAATGTTTGCCCACTCACATAGAAATGATCAGTCTAAAAATCTAATGGAAGGTGTATTGTAACACTGAGAGACAGAATAGCAACAAAACATTCAAAAGAAATACATGTCTAACAAATTATGCACTGATTTGCATGTTCATGAGGGAAATAAGTATTTGATCCCCTATCATTCATCAGGATTTCTGGCTACCAGGTGTCTTTCATACAGGTAACAAGCTGAGATTAGAAGCAGTCTCTTAAAGGGAGTGCTGATAATCTTATTATGTTACCTGTATAAAAGGCACCTGTCCACGGGAGCAATCAAACAATCAGATTCCAAACTCTCCACTATGGAAAAGACCAAAGAGCTGTCCAAGGATGTCAGGGATTAGATTGTAGACCTACGCAAGGCTGGACTGGGCTACCAAACTATTGCCAAGCAGCTTGGTGAGAAGGTGACAACAGTTGGTGCAATCATTCGCAAATGGAAGAAACGCAAAACAACTGTCAGTCTCCCTAGGTCTGGTGCACCATGCAAGATCTCACCTCGTGGAGTGTCAATGATCATGAGAACAGTGAGGAATCATCCCAGAACTACACTGAGAGACAGAATAACAACCTTAATCCATTTGAAAATCTGTGGAGATAGCTGAAAGTTCGAGTTGCCAAACGTCAGCCACCAAACCTTAATGACTTGGAGAGGATCTGCCAAGAGGAGTGGGCCAAAATCCCTCCTGAGATGTGTGCAAACCTGGTGGCCAACTACAGGAAACGTCTGACCTCTGTGATTGCCAACAAGGGATTTGCCACCAAGTACCAAGTCATGTTTTGTGAAGGGGATCAAATACTTATTTCACTCATGGACATGCAAATCAGTGCATAATTTGTTAGACATGCATTTCTTTTGAATGTTTTGTTGCTATTCTTTTTCTTTGATTTTTAGACTGATCATTTCTTTGTGAGTGGGCAAACATTCAAAATCAGCAGGGGATCAAATACTTATTTTCTTCACTGTATGTCGATTATCAAGCTTTAACCTTCATAACTGGATTTAGGTGAAAATAAACTCCATTGTAAAAATGTAGGCAGTAATGTAAATTTGTTATATATTTATTTATTTATTTATTTCAGGTACTTGTATAGCACCGTCAATTTTACGCAGCGCTTTACATATATATTGTACATTCACATCAGTCTCTAACCCTCAGGGGGTGTGCAATCTAAGGTCCCTAACTTACATTCATACATACACATACTAGGGCCAATTTGGACAGGAATCAATTCACCTACCAGCATGTCTTTGGAATGTGGGAGGAAACTGGAGTACCCAAAGGAAACCCACGCAGGCACAGGGAGAACATGCAAACTCCAGACAGATGGTGCTGTGGTTGGGGTTCGAACCAGCGACCCTGGTACTAAAAGTGTTCCTTATTTTAGTTCGAAACTAACCTAATCAGGGACCTTAAAGCCACTTTCATGGGAAAAAAATGACAAGAAAAAAAAAAAAATATATATATATATTTCACAATAATTACCTTTCCTTTTCAATCTGTAGCGTTGTAATTTTTCTCTCTAAAATGCAATGCAATATGGCTACCTGGAGGTGTTCTATACACAGAGTGTGTACAAAATACCGGCTGAAAATGTCATTTCCATCTTGTGTGATTGGCTTACTGATTTTCCCAGAAGTCTGCACTAAGATACAAGTCAGATTTTTGGCATCCCCTGCAACAAAAATGTCATTTTGCAAAAATTCTCCCTATGGGAAATTGCGTCTAAAGGGATGCAGACCTTGCAATTTTCCTCATTAGTACCCCACAGATGCAGCAGTTGATTGATAATTAATCAGTCACTCCCATACAGATTCACTCTGCACATGAACACAGACAAACAAATATCTAGGATACTTCCTCATAATAACAAATTGTAGGAATCTGCAACAACGTTTGTTTAAAATCCTTGCAAAGCGCATATATCTCCTAGAGGGGAATGTTTTTTCCAAACATAGTAGAGTTACTCTTTAAAGGTCACACAACTAAAAGAATACACGATCCTCTGATAAAGCAGACTGGCCATTAAAACTAAGAGGTAACATGAATAAGTGGGATACGTTACCAAGTCACATTTTGCTTTTTAGTCTTTTTAAGTCATAAAAAATAATCTCCTGGCCACTCTAAGGGGCTATAGGCCTAAGTAAAGTTTACATGGTTTCTAGCTACCAGGAGTAATGTGGATGCTTCTGATCAGAGGCTTCAGAGGGGTTTTTTTCAGTTTGACAGATCCTGTCTGGTAGACAAACAGTGAGAGGACCAATAAAGGAACAATCACTGTCTGGCTCTATTCAGTGCCAGATTTATAAGGGATCAAAAAGGGCAACTACCCTGGCCCCCCCTGACAGAGGGTCCCCTCCCCCTCTATACAAAATTATATAAAACTATATAACAGTTTGTATAAAATAATAAAAATAAATAATAATAACATAATATAAAATGTATAATTAAAAAATGATTTTATACCATTTTGGGAAGTAATATTTTGCTGGCCATCATCTGTAAAAGTTTTTGCTTTGGACTGGAATATTGTATCATTTTTAAAAATTAATTTTGGCAGCTTAAGCACATAGAGCACTGACTGTATGTGTGTGCACGTGTGACCTCATAAAGACGTTGTGTCATGCATTTTAAAAATGTGTGACTGTCACTGAGAACGTAAACCAACTCTGTGTATAAGGGACCCCCAGGTCTAAATCTGGCCATAACTCTGTTTATGGAGCAGCAGGACCTCCATATGTAATTAGCACATGTGGCTGCCCTCCCGTTCACTTATAATAGAAACAAGGTTCAACAGCTTTAACCTGTTCCCGCCCAGCCTATGGTAGAATGACAGACAGGCAGGCCTCTCATCCCTCTGGGAGGGTGTCATATGACTTTGTCCCAGCCACGCCCTCTCGTGCGCACTTCAGGTGGTGTGCAACATGCTGATCACTTGTCTGCTGTGTTCCATGTACACAGCGCTTCCCTGATGTAGGTAAACAGCCAATAAAATTGACTGTTTACCATGTGATCGGCTGTGTTCTATCACAGCCCATCACAAATGTAAAAAAACAGTGGTAACTTGTTGTTACCATTTCTGCTCATACACTGATCCTGTGTGAGGAGGAGAAGGGAACAGTGAGCTACAGCATACATTACTGTACACCACACTGCCCTGATTACCCTGTGTACACTCATCAGATCTGTGTACCTGTCACAGCTGTCCATCAGTGTACCTGTCGCCAGCTTATCAGTGTACCTGTCGCCAGCCCATCAGCATACCTGTCACCAGCTCACCAGTGTACCTGTCACCATCCCACCAGTGTACCTGTCCCAGATCACCAGTGTACCTGTCGCCAGCCCATCAGCATACCTGTCACCATCCCACCAGCGTACCTGTCACCATCCCACCAGCGTACCTGTCTCCAGCTCACCAGCGTACCTGTCGCCATCCCACCAGCGTACCTGTCGCCATCCCACCAGTGTACCTGTCACCAGCCCATCAGCGTACCTGTCACCATCCCACCAGCGTACCTGTCGCCATCCCACCAGTGTACCTGTCGCCAGCCCATCAGCGCACCTGTCGCCATCCCACCAGCGTACCTGTCGCCATCCCACCAGTGTACCTGTCGCCATCCCACCAGCGTACCTGTCGCCAGCCCATCAGCGTACCTGTCACCATCCCACCAGTGTACCTGTCACCAGCTCACCAGTGTACCTGTCGCCATCCCACCAGTGTACCTGTCACCATCCCACCAGTGTACCTGTCGCCAGCCCATCAGCGTACCTGTCGCCAGCCCACCAGCATACCTGTCACCATCCCACCAGTGTACCTGTCACCAGCCCATCAGTGTACCTGTCGCCAGCCCATCAGTGTACCTGTCGCCATCCCACCAGTGTACCTGTCGCCATCCCACCAGTGTACCTGTCACCATCCCACCAGTGTACCTGTCACCATCCCACCAGTGTACCTGTCACCATCTCACCAGTGTACCTGTCGCCATCCCACCAGTGTACCTGTCGCCAGCCCATCAGCGTACCTGTCGCCATCCCACCAGTGTACCTGTCACCATCCCATCAGTGTACCTGTCACCATCCCACCAGTGTACCTGTCACCAGCTCACCAGTGTACCTGTTGCCATCCCACCAGTGTACCTGTCGCCAGCCCATCAGCGTACCTGTCACCATCCCACCAGTGTACCTGTCACCAGCCCATCAGCGTGTCTATTGCTATCCCATCAGTGTACCTGTCCTGCAGCCTGTCAGTGTACCTGTCAGTACAGCCCATCAGTGTACTTGTCAACACAGCTCACCAGCATACCTGTCAGCACAGCCCATCATAGTACCTGTCAGTACAGCCCATCATAGTACCTGTGAGCACAGCCCATCAGTGTACTTTTCATGCAGCCCATCAGTGTACATATCAGCACAGCCATCAGTGTACCTGTCAGTACAGCCAATCAGTGTACCTGTCAGTACAGCTCATCAGTGTACCTGTCAGTACAGCCCATCATAGTACCTTTCATGCAGCCCAGCAGTTTACCTGTTTGTACAGCCCATCAGTGTACCTGTTGTGCAGCCCATCAGTGTAACTGTCAAGCAGCCCATCAGTATACACCTGTGCAGCTTATTAGTGTACCTGTCATCAGTGCAGCCTAATTAGTGTACCCATCATAAAGCTACCATCACTGCCACCCATCAGCAGTGTACTCATCACAGTTGCCTGTCATACAGCCAAGATGTAAAAACAAAATTAATTAGTGAGGAGGCTTTCAAAATCCTAAGTATGATGGATGAGAGCAGCGGGGAGCTCTCACCACCTGATCCTCATTCGGAATACAGGCCAGTAGAAAGTAGTGGATCGGTGACCAAATCAGAGGATGAAGCAGTCCCTCGTAAAAGAGTAAGATGCTCTGCAGCGCCATACACCCCAATCGACAAACACCAACGGAGCTAGACCCCAGGATGAAAGGCCCAGTACCAGCACTGGAGTATCACGCCACACCCCAAAGTCAGGACCTAAACATACCTCCCAGATGCTCTGGAAAACCCTTTATGGCTACCATCCAGCTCAGGATCAGCTACAATCCCCCCTTTCACTGCACAGCCAGGTGTGCAGACCAACACAACATATTTCCTCCAGTGTTTTTTTTTTATTTATTTTTCCCTGATAATTTCCTTTAATTTATTGTGGACCAGACTAACCTGTTTTCCCAACAATGCATTGTAGACAACCCCAATTCATGCTATTTCCGTCCATTTGAATGGAGATGCCTAACAGTAGAGGAGTTTAAATTGTTTTGGGCCTTACAATCAACAAGGGACTTACAAAAAGAAAAACTAATTACATTCATATTGGTTCCCCCACCCCATCTATCACATTCCCATCTTTTCAGCTGTAATGTCTGGGCCACTCTATGACATGATAATACACTGCCTGCATTTCAGTGATAATTCCCAGTTCCCTCCCCGGCTATGACAAACTTTATAATATTTGCTGAACTTTATGTCCCTGACCAAAATATTTGTGTGGACGAATCTTTTGTCCACTTTACTCGCCAGCTGGGAATCAAGCAATACATTCCCAGTAAAAGGGTCAGGTATGGACCAATGCTCAACAAGCTCTGTGAAAGTGCCATGGGACTCCCAGCTCCAGCCCCCTGGGTGCCCAACCTACATTGGCACAAGTGGAAAATTTTTCTGGGACCTGGCTTTTCCACTTTTCCAAAAGGGGTATCATATCTACCTAGACAAGCCTGTCCTTTTTCCGCCACCAAATCTAGTGAACACAATGCTACAAAGGGGGAATCTGCAAGTCTGAGGAACGAGGAAGTGCTAGGGAGGGATAGGATTGATGTTTACACACTGTCCACCATCCACAATGGCACCTCGGTGGAAATTCACGGAAGACGAAGTCCCATCCAAAAGCCAGAGTGTATCTACAATTACATTTCGTGGAGGGGGGGGGGCGGATTTATATGATAAGATGCTGCAGCCCTATTTATCAACAAGGAAGTCCCTCTTCAGGCATGAAAAAGTTGCAATATACTTTTTCCATATGGCCATTTTTAATGCATACATCACCTATCAAAAGTCAATGGAAATACCTACCACCTTCCTCAAATTTATAATTTATATATCGTCACTGCTTTAATCTATCAGCAAGGATCTCCACCACAAAGCATTCACTCCGATTGTGTCAGCAGACGTTATGAACGCAATTTCCCTGAGAACATTCCACCATCAGAAACAGGAAGAAGACACCAAAAAAATGTAGGGTATGCAACAGAGGGGGAGTTAGGAGAGACACCAGTTTTCATTGTCCCCAATGTCCTTTCCAACATTGGAGACTGTTTCCGACGTTATCACATGTTACTAAATATTAGTTCCCTTTATTTTTAACATCCTTCCATTTCCCAATTTTTATTATCTCTGCTGATCTTTTGCCTGCTGCCTTGATTGACCATGCCTCTGCCTTCCACTTTAACTGACCCTGGCCTGTTTACCAACAAAGCCTCTGCCTGCCGTCTGGATTGTTTGTAAACCACATTTCTGCCTTCCACCTGAACTGACCCTGGCCTGTATATTGACTATGCTTTTGCCTGCTGTCTGGATTATCAGACACGTGTATGCCTTCTACCTGGACTGACTTCGGCCTGTTAAATCGACAATGTTTTTTGTTTGCCACTTGGATTGATCTTTTGCCCTGCTACTGTAGTAGTGGGATTCAAGATAACACAGGGGCCTCACATATGTGAAGGGCTTCAGAGTAGAGTTCTGAGTAGAGAAAACCAGTTTTTGGTATTCTCCAGGTTATGTAATTCCTAGAACAGGGTCTGTTTGTCTGGAGGCTTCGAAGATATTGGGTTGGACAAAGCCTCTACCCCAGTCCTACCTGACCGAGGCCCTAAGCCTGATGTTCCTGCCTGCTGCCTGGACCGGTACTTTGGCTATGCTGACAATATCTCCTCTGTCTGTACTGACCCAAAACGTTTTATGGACCATGTTCCTATCTGCTGCCTGTTCTGACCCAGGCCTATTTATCCACCATATTACTGCCTGCTGCCTGGATGATTCCTGTGGCTGTTGCCTGCTTCCTGGTCCAATGTTCTGCTCTACTAAAACCACAGGTAATCTTTTGTTTAATCTTTCTTCAGCTAAGCTGTGAAAAAAAGTCTCACATGTGGTATTGTCATATTCAGGGGGAGTAGCAAAATGTATTTTTGAGCATAATAGAAATATCTTAGAAATTGACAACTTTGAGTAAAAAAAAATACCATTTCATTTTCTTTCCACATTTTCAGAAAACTTGTGGAAAAAAATGACATGTTCAAAAGACTCATCATGCCTCATAGAACACACGTTGGGAGTGTTTGCTTTCCAAAATGGGGTCATGTTATGGGTGTTTCCACTGTCCTGGTGCTGCAGGGCCTTCAAAACTGTGATAGGTAGTCAGGAAATTAGATGTGTAATTTATGCCCTTTATGCTCCTAGAACGCCTGAAGGTACTACTTGGATGTTTGGTCTCTGTATGTGGCCAGGCTGCGGATAAGTCTCACACATGTGGTATCACTATACTCAAAAGGAGTAGCAGAACATATTTTGGGGCATAATTCTTGGTACGTACATGCTGTGTGTTAGACATATCTTATAAATTGACAACTGTGTGTGAAAAAAAATGTTTTTTATTTTCTTTCAACATTTTCTAGAAACTATTGGAAAAAAAATAACATGTTCAAAAGACACATTATGCCTGGTAGAATATACTTTGGTATTGTTTCTTTCCAAAATGGGTTTATTTTGTGGGTGTTTCCACTGTCCTGGTGCTCCAGGGCCTTCAACACTGTGATAGGTAGTCAGGAAATTAGATGTGTAATTTATGCCGCTTTTATGCCCCTAGAAAAGTCCCACACATGTGGTATCGCCATACTCAGGAGAAGTAGCAAAATGTGTTTTGGGGTGCAATTGCAAGTATGCATATGGAAGGTGTGAGAAATAACTTGTTAATGTGACAATTATGTGTGAAAAAAAAGTCTTCATTTTCCAAAGAATTGTGAGAAAAAATACAACTTCAAGAAATTCCCCGTGTCTCTTACTAAATACCTTGGACTGTCTACTTTCCAAAAAGGGGTCATTTGGGGGCTATTTGTACTTACCTAGCATGTTAGGGCCTCAAGAAATGTAATAGGCCCTTAGTGCATCAGGTGTGATCAATTTACAGTGATTGGTACCATAGCTTGTAGACTCTTTCACAGAGACTATATAATATACATTGATTTGGGTTATTTTTACCAAAGAAATGTAGTGGTATAAATGTTCCCCTATATTTATGAAGAAAATATTCTTATTTGCAACATTTAATAATAGAAACTGAGAAAACTTTTTTTTTCAATATTTTCAGATTTTTTTTGTTTGTAGTGCAAAAAATTAAAAACCCAGTGGTGATTAATTACCACCAAAGAAAGCTCTATTTGTGTGAAAAAATGCTAAAAATGTCATATGGGTACAGTGTTCCATGACCGTGCAATTGTCATTCAAAGTGCGAAAGCACTAAAAGCTGAAAATTGGCCTGGGCAGAAAGGGGGTAAAAGAGCCCTGTAGTGGTTAAATTAAAAAGAATCAAATAGATTCTGGTCCCTATTTAAAGAAGAACTCTGGGATAGGCATAGAAAATCACTCATTAGTAAACCCCCCTACACAAAACACTGAGTAGTTAATACATTTGTGAAATTACTTATCATTTAGGAGGAAAGTCTGATTGAATTTTCATGACCTTATCTCTATAATTCAAAAGATAACAGCATCTGCTCTGCCAAGGAGGAGGTGTAACAGCAGAAATTACATCATATCCTCTCCTCTCTCTGCAGTAAAAGGAAACTACAGTTCCCATCAACCACAGAGAATTGTAGGCCTGTACATGTTGAATGTGTCTGAGAGTCCCGGTCACTACAAGTGGGGCTGAATTAATTACTGCTTCCTGGAGAAAGGAATGTGTCAAGACCAGTGGCTGGGGGAATAGGAGGCGTAGCAGCCTCTGGTCTTACCAACAAGAAACCAAAGAGAATTAATAGTTTGATCTGAAAATGAATAGACTATTTCAGAGCAACTGATGAGTGAACTACAAGATGGATGATATATTCAGTGAAGGTAGGAAATCAGTAACAACAATGTGTAAATAAGTTTTTGCCCTGAGTTCTGCTTTAATTCACAATCTTTTAATGACTAGGGATAGCCACAGATTTTTTTTTTCTGATTCTATTAATCTTTATATAAATCAATGCATGTTGCGTGCATAAGGAATAATGTACTTTCTATCGTATTTTAAAAAGATATAGGAAGTCAAAGAGCTGTTTCATGACATGACCCATGCTTCAAAGGCTTACTTTACACATTTAAAGGAAATCGCAACCATGACACCACCTGCCTGGAGTTTGCATGTTCTCCCTGTGCCTGTGTGGGTTTCCTCCGGGTACTCCGGTTTCCTCCCACACTCCAAAGACATGCTGGTAGGTTCATTGGATCCTGTCTAAATTGTCCCTAGTATGTGTATGTATGAATGTGAGTTACAGACTTTAGAGTGTACACCCCTTGAGGGTTAGGGACTGATGTGAATGTACAATATATATGTAAAGCGCTGCGTAAATTGACGGCGCTATATAAGTAACAATAATGATAATAATGGGTTTGTGCTAATTTTATAAAGTTTTAATCTAATATTTTATACTTGTTTTTAAATAAATAAATAAACATTTTCCATGTGACAAGGAACTCCCAGAGCTGAAGAGACGGCACAGCAGTAACAGCCTGTCTTGAGGCTGGGTTTTTCCGCATTGAGACACCCTGCTCTGACTCACTTCACTATTTTACTAACAGGAGGTAAGGCTAGAAAGGGAAAACATGTGAAAGGGAACAAAAAGCCCCACCTGCTGACTAAAATGAAGACACAAACTATTTTACACTCTTCTTAAAGTGGAGTTCCAGCCATTTTTGTGTTTATTAAAAGTCAGCAGCTACAAAAACTGTAGCTGCTGACTTTTAATAAACACACACTTACCTGTCCCAGGGTCCAGCGATGTGCTCACCCACGCCATCCCTTCTCTTCTTTTTCTCTCCACGGCACCGGCATCTCAATTGTGGGCACCAGGCTGTGACAGCCAGGTGTCCACTGTGCATGCGCAAGTCGCGCTGCACCTCCTGATTGGTCTGGCAATCTTTTGGGACCTGTGAAGGTTCCCAGGAGACTGCAGAAGAAAGAGGGGGCTGAATTTCCATCTCATTTTGCCGTGGTGAACTGAGCCGGAACTGGGAACGGGTACCTGTCAAACCAAAAGGTGCCAAATGTGGCAGTGGAGAGGGGGAGGCAAACAAGCAGAGCTTCCACTTTTGGGTGGAACTCCACTTTAAAAATAAAAGAACAAGATATAGAAAGTAAACCATATGGTTGATCATGTGTTGTTTAAAGCTCAGTACCAGTCAACCTTAGTTTTCAGTTCTGGACAGAGTGGGGAAGGGATAGACACTGTGTCAGGTTTTCAATTGTACAAACAAGTGGCAACCACCCCAATCTACAACTAACCTTTGCAGTAAGGTGCACATGGAAAGGTAACAACACAAACATAAATTTCCCGGCACACTTACCAGCTAGCCTGCAAAAAACACTAACTGGCCCTGGGTAACAATTCATGTTAAAGCAGAGGGTTTAATTTGTACACATTTGCAAATATATATGTAAGCCTCAATGCCTACATCAAGGCTCCTCTGCATACTGTGGTCCTAACTCTAATTTTGCGAGTCTCCAAGTTAGAGCAGTGGATAGATTAAGGGCAGGTTTACCTGGAGGGAGCCTCTGTTTTTAATGTGAATTCTTAGACAAAGACAATTTATTTATTTTTTGCAGACTGGGAAACCTTAGTTTGAGTGTGATGTGCGTTGCCCTTCCATGTGCACCTTGCTGCAAAGGCTACTTATAGGTTGGGGTGGTTACCACTTGTTTGTACAGTTGGTTGAATTTGATGCCTTCAGCTTCCATTGTGCCCTGTTGGGTGTCTTATGCATCCATGTACCTGTAAGGAGGGGTGGGCTCCATCCAGACAAACCTGCCCTAATCTATCCACTGCTATATATGGTCCAACTTGGAGACTCTCAAAACTATAGAGTTAGAACCAAAGTATACAGAAGACTCTTGACACGGGACCAGGAGCATATTTGCCATGAGGGGTTTGCCTTGGGCAGCATTTTTCAGGGAGGCAGTGCCGCACCCCGGAAATAGGGGTGCTGGTTTTTCTGCATTGCGATAAGGAGGCTCTGAGGGGCAGTGGGGCTGGGTGGCAGGGGGAAGAGCAGAGTGAGGGGAATCAAGAGAGCTGGTGGGAGATTCCATGAAGGAAGCCAGGATTCTGGAAAGCTGTGTTAGGGATTCTCTCTCCTTTTCTTCTGGAGGGGAAAGGGTCATTGGTGTGCGGGGGGTCGCAGGTTGGGGGGCTGGGGGGGTCGCTTACTGTGGCTTCCGCATGTGTTTGGAAATGTGTGCAAACTAAACGCTCTGTTATTAACATGGGTTGTTAGACAGGGTTAATTTGTTTTTAGTTTTTTTTGCAGGATAGCTGGTAAATGTGCTGGGAAAACTTTGTCAGGTTTTCAATGGTCAGTGTGTGGTAATCTCATTGGAGAGATTTCCCTCTCACTTTTTATCAAGACAGGATAAATTAAATACTAAAAGGCCTCATTCACACCATACGTACAGAAATATGGATAGAAATGGACTCCCAGATCTCCCTTGCAGAGACATCAGTTTACATCAGTGTTCATGTGTGCTGTTGCAGATTTCGGTGCAGAAAAAAAATCTGTTGTGCCCTTGCAAAACATGCAGAAAAACTGATGTCTTTGCACCATGGTGTGAACAAGTCCTAAAGTAGATGAGTTTAGTTCTGCTTTAATTGCCTGGCCTGGTAATTATCTGCCTGTAGGTGGCTTTTTGATTGTGGCACAGCTCTGTACATATGTGCAGGAATGAGGAGAAAGGATGTGATGGGAAATCTCTCCAAATTGGGACAGAGACCGAAACAAAACACTTTCTGAAGGAGGGTTAGAAATGGTGTCAGAGTATTAACATTGTCCGTGTCTTCATGTCCCTGCATTTCTTGTCCTGCCCGGGCACAGAAAGTGAGGTGAAATCACCCCGGAAGGGACACAAAGAATAATAAAACCTTTGCAAAAGTATTAAAGCAGAACCAAAAACAATCATTAAAAGATGAAATGAAAAAGTAGCCTTTTTATTAAATATTCAACATTAATCCAGAGATCTCCCCAGCAGTACTTGTTTTCCCACCCCAAGATGCCCCCCAGTCTGATAGCCAACATCTTTCAACACACTTCCCCTGAGCCCAGATTGTCCAGGATCCGCTCCAGCCTGTGGCTGAGCAATAAAATAAAAATCAGCACAGCGATGAGCTCAATATTGTGTCACATTGCCCTCTATTCCTATCAGCTCATGAACTGATTGTCTCCTGCTTCTTCTTCCTCCTACTTTCCAGCTCTGCTATACAGTGACCTGATATCAGCTCAAATTCAGAATTATTAAAGCGGAGTTCCAGCCGTTTAATTATTTTTTTTCTAAAGGCATCCACGTGAGAGTGGCAGCCTGGCAATGCAAGTTGAGATCACCTGTACTTGTAATCCTTTGCTTTCCTTATAAAAAATACATTTATTTACTGCACGCTCATATTGTGAATGCTGTCATCCTAAGTGTGGGTACCTGAAGCTCGCTCAGACATTCTTCCGGGAAATTGTGCAGCTGGCTACCCAGCATGCACTTCCCGTTTTCGCTCCTGCACAGTGTGAAGAAAGAGCGATCTCTCACCTGCGCAGTGTGAAGAAGGAGCGATCTCCCACCTGCGCAGTGTGAAGAAGGAGCGATCTCCCACCTGCGCAGTGTGAAGAAGGAGCGATCTCGCACCTGCGCAGTGTGAAGAAGGAGCGATCTCCCACCTGCGCAGTGTGAAGAAGGAGCGATCTCCCACCTGCGCAGTGTGAAGAAGGAGCGATCTCCCACCTGCGCAGTGTGAAGAAAGAGCGATCTCGCACCTGCGCAGTGTGAAGAAATCCCCGCGATCGCGTCACTTCCGATCTCATAATAACACAAGATTTTGGTATCAGGCATTCCCTAGGACTGCTGGGATAGATGACGCCGATATCCTAGAAGCCCTAAGTAATGCCTGATGATGTAATCACCGAGGTGGCCAGGACCGGAAGTGGAGTCAGAAATTATCAATAAAAAGTATTTAGGGAAAAAAATATACATATACTGTAAATCGCCAAAACGGACTGTGAAGAGGGAGACCATTGTCTTTCAAGGGAGAAAAAAAAAGGCTGGAACTCTGCTTTAAGCTGCTTGTTTTAAAAAAAAAATGCATTTCTATTATACAGTATCTGCTTAGGTTTCAGCTTTAATTCTTCCAAGTCTATCCAAAACTAAAAATACTAGTTCTGCCTTTAAAATTATTTTAAATTTATTATTTATTTATTACAGGTACTTATATAGCGCCGTCAATTTATGCAGCACACATACTGTATATATATATATATATATAGTACATTTACATTTAGCATTTTATTGATGGAGGAAAGTCTCGGTATTTTCCAGGTGCAATGTGGTAGGTCTGGAACGCTTCTGTTCCATGCACCTGCACCTGCACCTAAAATACACATAGCCTTAGCAGGTGTGAGTATATAAACACCTTGAGTCACATTACTTGTCATAGCATTTTACTCTTTTATCTTTAGCTTACCATGGAATAATAATAAATGTTGTTCCTCTGGTGCTGCTATAGCCTGTATTTACCCTGAGTACATAAACCTCAAGCATATCATTATACAGGTGCTGAAGACATGTTATAAGTCAGAGGCTTCCACAACATAGCTCTGGAAAAGGTTCTGTGAAAATCTTCCGAATGTTGACAGCCAGTTCCCGTCACAGGATCTAAGGTTTTATCCTATTTAAAAAGCATGGAGACTTCCTGTTGGTATTAACAATATAAACCTGCAGTGTGTGTGTTCCTTGTCATCTGAAGATAAAATATTGAATATAAGATTATGTTTACAGTAACCACATAGATATTGAGCTTTCTAAAGAACAGATGACTACAAAAGAGTTCATGAAATAGGAAAGATAAATGCTTTTATAAATCAGTAGATGCTCCAGCTTTGTGATGTAACTTGATTACTTTCTACTGAACTTCTGCACTACCTAATAGTAACCACAGTATAGTTACCAGCATTAAAAAAAAATATGAGAGGGCACCTTTCTTGGTTAATGGCACACAACATGCAAGCCAAAATGTGATTGTGGTTTTAAAGCCATATCTATGCCAAATACTTAAGTAAATGATCATTGTGAGATATTGTGCGGGACGGTCCTAATGATTTGGGATATATTGCAACTGTGCCATAGACTTAAACAAAAATAATAAACCTTTCTGTGTCCCAAAGGTATTACCCCTGACTTGGCCATTGTGAGTGCTCCAATGGAACATTAAATAATGAGTAAATAACACTACTCTAAATCAACAAAAATATTAAAAACAACCAATCTCACTGTTGCATTCATCAAATAATAATATGTGCGCCCATTTACATTGATAGGTGCAGCACAGTGGCTAAATGTTTAGCACTTCCGCCTGGTAGGTCGTTGGTTGAAATCCCAACCATGAACCCACCTGCCTGGAGTTTGCATGTTCTTCCTGTGCCTGCGTGGGTTTCTTCTGGGTACTCCAGTTTCCTCCCACACTCCAAAGACATGCTGGTAGGTTAATTGGCTCCTGTCTAAATTGGCCCTAGTATGTGTATGTATGAATGTGAGTTAGGGACCTTAGATTGCACACCCCCTGAGGGTTAGGGACTGATGTGAATGTACAATATATATGTGTAGAGCACTGCGTAAATTGACGGCGCTATATAAGTACCTGAAATAAGTGACAATAACACTCATTATCCTTAAAGTGACAAAAATAATATAAATGACATAAAATTGTCCACCACTTAAGTCCCTTTAATTGTGCTTTCTCCAAAGCAATGAGAAACATGTCTTCTTTAAACCTTCACATGCATCAACAGCATAAATAAGTCCCACCACCATTCCCCATGTGCTCTCACCTAAACTTGTGGACCTATTAGTGCACGCAATATATCAAAAACACCTTCCCCTTTAAGGGGTCTATTCCCAGGGCTTCACCTCTCTCTCCCTCCTGAGGATCTCTCCACTGGCTCCTGTGTGAATCACCACCACTATGCAGCCCCCATGTGCTCTTCTGCTCAAAAAAGTAGGAATAGCATAGTGCTTTACTGTTATAACACAAAGTCCCTTTATTAAAAAAGCCTAACGTCTTAACGCCGGTGCCTCCTGGCCCTTTAAGACGTTTTTGATGTTTTGGAGTTGGGGCGGGGTTTATGATCATTAGCTTTCACAGCAGTCACAAGCAATCAAGTAGCGATCAAGAGCTTTCAGCACAGGTGTTTTTAAATATTTGGGGACACAAAAATGCGGCCTCTCAGCATCAAGTCCCACCGGCCAAGAGGCCGCATATTTCCATACTCTCGACACAAACAGATTCAAATATGTACACTCACAAGATGTACGGTTAGGTCCATATATATTTGGACACAGGCACAATTTATATACTTTTGGCTCTGTATGCCACCAGAATTAATTAAAACAAAACAATCCAAATGAATTTGAAGTGCAGACTTTCAGGAATTTTAGAACTGCAACCATTTTTATACACAGTCCATATACATTTGGACACAGGCACAATTTTAGTTTTTTTCAGATATTTACCAAAAAAAATTCAAGCCACAGTTATATAATGGCTATTGACTGAAAGTGCACTCTCAGGTTTAATTTGAGGGTATGTACATCCAAATTGGAGGAAGGGTTTAGGAATTACAGCTCTTAAGAATAGTTAGCCCCCCTTTTTCAAGGGACCAAAAGTAAATGGACAATTGAATTAAAAGCTGTTTCATGGCCAGGTGTGGGCTACTCCTTCGTTATTTCTTCATCAATTAAGCAGGTAAAAGGTCTGGAGTGTGGTATTTGCATTTGGAATCTATTGCTATGAGCCTAATAATGAAGGAACCTGATAATGAAGGAGTAGCCCACACCTGGCCATGAAACAGCTTTTGATTCAATTGTCCAAGTACTTTTAGTTCCTTGAAAAAGGGGAGGACACAGAGTGAAAACAGCTGGGCTGAGCACAGCTCTGGACCCTGGGAGAGGTGAGTGGCTGTTTATTAAAAGTCAGCAGCTACAGTTTATATGGATACTGACTTTTAATTTGTACACAGGAGACTGGAGCTCCACTTTAAACTGGCCATACATTAGCAGATTTTCAAACGCCCCTCAGGCATAATTTTTATTTGAAAACAAATGTCCTTTGAATGGACTTCAAAATTTTGTTTGCTTTAACATTTGATTTTGGAATAAATGGACTTTCCTGAATGAAAAGCAAAACACAGAACGTGTTTGTTCAAGAAACATTTTCCATCTTTGCTCCTTTAAATTTTCATTACAGTTGAAAGTGAACATCGATTTGACCCCACTGAGAGTTAGAAAATCAAACGACATTCTTAGAATGAAAAATTTAGGCGAAATTCTGTGTCTATCCAGCTTTGGAATTAGTACAGGTGTGGCCTATTGACGTTTATGGGGCTTTAGGGTGCAGACAGGTGGTCTTCTGTTGGAGGAGATAAGAACAGTTCTGTGGAAGTGGTGGTGAGATTTACCTGTGTGTATTGAGGGGCTAGGACCCCTGACTGGGGAGGAGTTTGTTTAAAGGCGAACTGTCTGGGTAGAGCTCCCCATTCCCAGCCCTCAACTTATACTTACCTGAGCCCCATCTTAATACTGCAATGTGTATGAGAGCAGCAGCTCTCCTGGGTCTCTGTCTAATCATTGGCTCACACAGAAGCGGGAGTCATTGGCTGCTGTCAATCACAGTTAGTGAGCCAATCAGGAGAGAGCGGGGTGGGGCCAAGTTGTGCTCTGTGTGTGAATGAACAGGAGCATGGCTCGGGAGTGAGCCTGCTTGTGTGCCCCCATAGCAAGAGGCTTACTACTGGGGGCACTTGGCAGGGGGGGAGGGCCAGGAGCACCGGTGGGGGACCCTTGAAGAGGAGGATCAAGGCTCCTCTGTGCAAAACCATAGCACAGAGCAGGTAATAACATGTTCATTATTTAAAAAAAAAAAAAAACACGCCTTCAGTGCCGTTCACATATCTGAAGAGCGCGGTCCAGTTCAGGTGCAGATTACAGGCTACTGACTTCTAAGGGAACTGTTTCTAAATCGCATATGTGTGAACAAGATAAGATCCTGAGTTAATCCTGAACTGAACCCAATGTAAACCTGATGTAAACCGCTGAACAAATACTGTATCAATTGGCTGTGAAACCTGAGATTTAAGTTGCACTGCACATGTGTGAATCAGCTCTTAGTATTACTTGAAATTAAAATATTCTATATAATTTCATTGATAAAGATTAATTTAAGACACAGTATATTTTTTACATAATTACATTGGTCCAGCTTGGAGCAGTTTAAATATGCATATGCTATACCTGGCCGATCTGCCTGGATACTGGAAATCACTGCTACAGTGATTTCCACTTGCTTTTAGGTCCTGCACTGAAGGGTTGGCCTAGTGCATTTTGAACACAGAATGTCGGCTGCTCAGTACGGGTGCCATTCAGAGAATGCATTTCATTTTTTCAGAAGGAATGCAAAGCGTTCTCTGTTTGGACAAGGTGGTGATATCATGTTCGCCACCTCGTCCAATCAGAGAACTCTTTGCATTAATTCAGAAAATGCAAAGCCTCTCTTTTTTTTTTTCATCTCTTCTAACATTCTGCTAATACTTTGTGATTTGTATAGTACTGCTTGGACCTTGAAGAAGGGGACACTCCCCGAAAGCTTGTCCTCAAAATTGTATGTTAGTGCAAACAAAAAAAGTACCACGGACAGTACTCAATTGTTTCTGTCACAAATGCAACAATCACCTCAGTCAACAATCAACAATCAAACGGCCACAATCACCTCAGTTTATATAGTGAATGTTTGAGTTTGTAAAGAAGAATACAAACTGCTATTTTTTGAACAGTCTAATATTCACTTTTCTTCAATTTTTTTTAGAGGAACAACACAAATTTGATCTATTTTTCTTCATGTTTTGATTTGTAATAGAATGTGTAGTGTTCACAATGCATTTGTGTGTATGGAAATAAAAGCTATTAGAAGGATTTTGAGCTTTATTCACTTTTTTCAACACACTGCTATTATTTTGAACACAACTGTACATACATGTGTGCAAACGTTTAGGCAGGAGTGAAAAAAAATCAAGCAAGCTTTCAGAAATAGACATGTTAATAGTTTATATTTTATCAATGGGCAAAATGGAAAGTAAATGAACATAAGAGAAGTCCAAATCAAAGCAATTTTGGTGTAAATACGCTTTGCCTCCAAACCAGCATCAATTTTTCTAGGTACACACAGTGCTTGTGCACACAGTTTTTGAAGGAACTCATTAGGTAAGGTATTCCAAACATCTTGGAGAACAATGCATAGATCTTCTGTGGATGCAGGCTGCCACAAATCCTTCTGTCTCTTCATGTAACCCCAGACAGACTCCATGTTGTTGAGATCAGGGCTCTGTGGGGGCCAAATCATTACTTCCAGGTCTTCTTGCTCTTTATGCTGAAGACAGTTCTTAATGACATTGGCTGTATGTTTGGGGTCATTGTCCTGCTGCAGAATACATTTGGGGTCAATCACACGCCTCCCTGATGGTATGGCATGGCATGATGGATAAGTATCTGCCTGTATTTTTCAGCATCGAGGGCACCATTGATCGGTCACACCAAATATTGATTTGATTTAGATTTTTTTTCTATTCACTTGCTTTCCATTTTGTAAATTGATAAAAATGAACAATTAAAGTATATACTTTTGAAAGCATTCTTACTTTACAGCATTTCTTCACACCTGCCTAAAACTTCTGCACAGTACTGTATAATTTTATATATTTATATATATATATATATATATATATATATATATATATATATATACACAATATATATATATTTTATATATATTAAAAATAATTGTCTGGCTGTCATGCCAGTGCTTTGGCTTCATACTTAGTATATGCATACTTAGTATATATGTATATACCATTTGTACCAGTGGATACAAATTGTGTTTTCCATGCTATATTGAAGGTGTAGGTTAATATTTCTATGATCTGTAAGTAAGGACAGTTCGATTTTACATTACATTGAACAGCGTTGGAAAAGTTTCAAAATTGTTGCCCAGGTGATGGTAAATATTGAATCCCTTTACGTTGAAATGTATGTAAACCCCACATCTGTTTTTCAGTATGATTGGCATCACGACTCACTGCGCACAAGTTTCTTAAGCAAATCTGAATCTGTCTTAAAGTTTCTTACCTGGAGATCCTGCCAGCAACAGTACTAGTTGTTGAAGGTTGACAATTAGCAGCAGCGTTGTCAGAATTTTGTGCATGCTTCTTCAGTTGACTTTAGGCTGCCTGTCAGTTCCGCAGGAGGCATGTGCGACCTGATAGGCAGCCCAATTAATTTTTCATATGAACTATAAATGACCTGCTTCTATAACTGTATCAAGGGTATACAGTATGTTAGCTAACATAGAAGACTCTATGAGACCAATTAAGATGTCTTAATGTCATTTAAAGTGGATATATCATGACAGAATTATTAAAGCTGCCATTGTTATCCCTCTTTTCAAATATTAGCTATCTAGCTGTGCCTGGCTTTAATACTATGCTAGCCCAGAACAAAATCAGAGGAAGCTCAGATTTTCTTGTCTGTATACTTTTTTGCAAGTGAGTGACTAAGTATGAAGCCATGCAAGTATGAAGCCAAAGCACTGGCATGGCAGTCAGACAATTATTTTTTTAAAAAAAGGAGAGTTCATCAAAGGCAGCCTACTTATGTTTCTCATGATTTGTGTATTTTAAAGGAGAATTAAACCCTAACTCAGTGTTTCTCAAACTTTTTTCAGTCAAGGCACCCTTTAAAGTTATGAACAATCTTGAGGCAGCCTTTAAAATTCTGGACATTCTCAAGCAACCCCATTCTAAAATGTAAAAAACTATTCTAATAGTTTTACGTAACACAGCAACACCCACACATGTAGGACACCCAAAGTTAGTGGGGTTTATTCTTCTAAAGCAAATACATGTTTGTACACAGATACTGAATAGTATTCCAATGTTTCTCTTTTCCCTCAGTTCCTCTCTATCACTCTGCTAATGTGACCCCATTACTTACAGAGAGGAGCAGGGGACGGTCAAACAATAATGCCGTGCATGTGACCAACATCCTCCATATCAGCTGATGGCACCATTGGTTGTTAGGAGGCTGGCAGCTAGACGGTTGTAATAGCAAACAATGAAAACCTATGGTTGTGTGTAAATAAAAGGCAGGCTTGATCCACCTGTTGGCTTGGATACAGTTTTTGGGCAATTTTTAGGCATTTTGACAAGGCACTCCTGAAGAAACTTCAGGGCACCCTGGTTGGAAAAGGCTGCCCTAACTAAATGACATCCAGTTTGCTAAAGCACTGTCTATTATAATTAACTGCCATTTTATTTTTACAAAATATATATTTTCACCTTTTGTTTTTACATCTCAGCGCTGATCTCCTGCTGTCCTGATGGCCACATGGCATATCTCAAGGTGGGTTTTATATAGTAAAAACAGTGGACCAAACCATGAAACAGCTACTTGTAGTTTCTATAGGAAGAGTGACTGGGTGACAACACAGGAGCACAACTGGGAGACAGGAACAGAACATTGTCTCTTTATAACAAGAAGTACCTAAATAAGGACCTTCATGTCAGAATCACCAGGTATTATTTTAAAGAAAGCTGCAGATTTAAAATAACTGAAACTGACTTACATCAACATGCTAACATTGATAAGATTGGAATGATTCAGGCCAACCTTAACCGCATGCCGCCCAGCAACTGTACATATACGGCAGCAGGGCGGCACTCACAGGCAAAACCACGTTTTAAGATGTGTGTTTTGTAAACAAATAGGGGGCGCGCGCGAGGCGTGCCGCCGCCCTATTTGGCCCGCGGATCACCGCCGCAGATGTCAGTCGCCGGGTCACAGCCGCTCGTTAGCGGCTATGTTCCGGCGATCGGCGGCAAACAGTGACAGACAGCACACCTGTTTTAAAAACACACGTTTTAAAATGTGCTTTTGCCCAGCCGCCATATTTCTACAGTGGCTGGGCGGCATGTGGTTAATCTAGACCAGAATGAGAGTAAGAAAAAAGTGTGGAGAAGGCTTGGAACCGCTTATGATCCAAAGCACACAACGTCATCTGTAAAACATGGTGGAGGCAGTGTGATGGCATGGGCATGCATGACTTCCAGTGGCACTGTTTAGAGATATATTCTTGGCCCAGATTCAGCCAAATGCAGCAAAGTTGATTGGATGGTGCTTCACAGTACAGATGGACAATGATCCAAAACACACTGCAAAAGCAACCCAGGAGCTTTTGAAGGAAAAGAAGTGGAATATTCTGCAATGGCCGTGTCAATCACCTGATCTCAACCCAACTGAGCATTCATTTCACTTGCTGAAGGCAAAACTAAAGGCAGAAAGACCCACAAACAAAGAACAACTGAAGACAGCTGCAGTTAGAGCCTGGCGAAGCATCAGAAAGGAGGAAACCCAGTCTTTGGTAATGTCCATGGGTTCCAGACTTCAGGCAGTCATTGCCAGTAAAGGATTCTCAACAAATATTATAAATGAACATTTTATTTATGATTATATTCATTTATCCAATTACATTTGAGCCCCTGAAAATGGAAGGACTGTGAATAAAAATGGTTGCAGCTCCTAAAATGTGTACTTGGTATTTATGATCAACCCCTTGATATAAAGCTGAAAGTCTGAACTTCAAATTCATTTGGATTGTTTCATTTTAATTTATTCTGGTGGCACACAGAGCCAAAAGTATGAAAATAGTGCCTGTGTTTAAATATACAGTATATGGACCTAACTGTACAACCACTTTAAATCTAGTTTGTTGAAGGTATTTAAAGCCATGGTGCTAGATTCAAAAGGAGAGGAGTGGTGACTTAAAAACAGAACGCTACAAAAGAGAATATGTCTCACATTGTTTTGAAGGGTAAAAAGCGGCAAAATTGTTGAGAACAATGTAACGGGACAGAAGGGACAAAACCACATGTTATATATACTTCTGGGGGTGTTACATTATAGGGCTGAATGGAACAGCAGCATCAAATTCAAAGAGTGAGTAAACTTGGCCCTTTTTATTTCAAAGAAAATGTTTCAGCAGGAATACCAATGAATCATTCACTTGTGGAATAATTGCTGCTTGTCAAATGAAAGAGGGGAACAAACTTTTGGCAGAATATTAATAAATATGAAATTATAGTTTCCCAGGATGTAGTACAAAGGAGGTTTTGGACAATAATAGGACAAGCTGTAACTGTAAGAAGCCGTATTGTCCATGGTGTATGTGCATGTTGTGGAATTTATTGCACATGTTGAGCAGTCAATTTAGTACAAGCACAAATATAAAGGTAAAATACTTCTTTGTATAGCTGAAGGATATAAAAGACTGGATCTGGCTAGATACAACACATAAATGGACATTGTTATCCATTTGTATCTCTGCAGGTCAGGTCCAAAAAGTGTTTCATATAAGCTGGTTTCTACAGACCAGGTCCTTACACTTAGGCTGGCCATACGTTAGACAATGTTCTTGTACAATTTTCCTTTAGATTTACCAAAACCATATAATATGAGCTCAACCCGGAACACTTTCAATTTGTATGCAATCTAAAGGACATTGAATAAGAAAATTGTATAATGTATGGACAGCCTTACCTATAAAAAACAAGTTGGATAACAAAACGTAAACACTGCTGTGCATTTGTTTTCAGAATTGCCCTTCCAAATCGAATTGGTGCGTTTGTATTTTTTTTCCAAGAAGACATTTCGATTACCAGCAATATGAGTCATGGGACTCCAATTTCCTATTGTTACTGCTTCATGACTTTGCTTCATATTCTGCACTGAACCCTTCTCTATAAAAGGTCATTTTATAAAGCCTGGCCCATACATGCTCTATAGACAAAACCATTATTTACATTTCTGTTACTAAGTATATTTGGGAAAAAAAAGAAAACGTGTATTGTGGACTCATCTTCTTCAGGAAGGGCTTCTTGGCTTAGGTATTTGAGCTATCATTGGATCTTGAGTCACATACTGTATACAATATATTGCCAAAAGTATTGGGCAAGCCCTCCAAATCATTGGACTGAGGTATTCCAATCACCTCCATGGCCACAGGTGTATAAAATCAAGCACCTAGGCATGCAGACTGCTTCTACAAACATTTGTGAAAGAATGGGTCGCTCTCAGGAGCTCAGTGAATTCAAGCGTGGTACCGTGATAGGTTGCCACCAGTTGCCATCCATCTGTCCGTGAAATTTTCTTGCTACTAATTCCATGGTCAACTGTTAGTGGTATTATAACAAAGTTGAAGCAACTGGGAACAACAGCAACTCAGGCACAAAGTGGTAGGCCATGTAAAATGACAGAGCGGGATCAGCGTATGCTGAAGCACACAGTGCGCAGAAGCACACAGTGCGCAGAAGCCGCCAACTGTCTGCAGAGTCAGTAGCTAAAGACCTCCAAACTTCATCCAGAGTCCTGCCCTCAACCCAATAGAACACCTTTGGGATGAATTAGAGTGAAGACTGTGAGCCAGGCCTTCTCGCCTGACATCAGTGCCTGACCTCACAAATTCGCTTCTGGAAGAATGGTCAAGCACACACTCCTAAACCTTGTGGACAGCTTTCCCAGGAGAGTTGAAGTTGTTATGGCTGCAAAGTGTGGGCCAACTCAATGTTGAACCCTACGGACTAAGACTGAGATGCCATTAAAGTTCATGTGCTTGTAAAGGCAGGCGTCCCAATACTTTTGGCAATATAGTGTATGTAACACAGTACGTAACTGGCAGGAGGGGCGCAGCCACAGTTTCACTGTGCTGTTGCTACTCTGTGTGTGTGTCCACATGGACTTCTACACAGTCAGTGTTATTTCTGCCTCCATCCACTTTAGGGCTCCCAGGGAAACATCAAGTACAAGAGTCACTCTGAGGAAAAGAGTGGAGGATTGTGGGAAGTGTAGTTTACCATAGTAGTATAGTTTAAGATAGACTGGTCTATTACCACAGGTTGGCTGGAAAACTACAATTCCCAAAAGAGAGACATTAAAGGGGAGGGACAGCAGTTACTTTCCCATGTGGAAAGAGAAAGAAGGGTCTGTTTCTGTGGGAAGACCAATTATGATACAGACCATAACTCTCCTGAGTGCAGTGAGCGGGGCATACTTTCCTGGAAGCAGAGAGGTTGCTATCCTTGAGGTTTGGATCGTGCCCTGGACTGTGGGAAGCCTGTTCTGCAGTAAGGAGCCACAAGCTGAGGATACCATCAGAGAGAAAGAGGGAAGCACTTTGCACCTGGTACTCGGATAAAAAGCCTCTGCTTATACTGGACTGGTGTGTGGCCGCTGGCCAACAACACACTGTAGCCTAAGAGAGGAACAGACTTGCTGCACAAAAACAGAGGACCAGGACCCACTTCAAGGGTAAATGTTACATACAGTTGTGCTCAAATGATTGCATATCCTGACAGAAATCGGGAAATTTTGACGTTGATATTGAAAATATGACGATCATGCCAAAAAAATTGTAATTTAAAAAAAAAAAATAGCAGAAATCACCCAAATAGCCCTGATCAAAATTTTACATACCCTGGAATGTCTGGCCTTGGTACAGACACACAAGGTGACACACACATCTTAAAATGGCAATTAAAGGTTAATTTAACACATCTGTGGCTTTTTAAATTGCAGTTAGTGTCTGTGTATAAAAAGTCAATGAGTTTGTTAGCTCTCACGTGGATGTACTGAGCAGACTAGATTCTAAGCAATGGGGAGCAGAAAAGAACTGTCAAACGACCTGCATAACCAGGTAATGGAACTTTATAAATATGGAAAAAGATATAAAAATATATGCAAAGCCTTGAATATGCTAGTTAGTACTGTTCAATCACTTATTAAGAAGTGGAAAATTTGGGGATCTCTTGATACCAAGTCAAGGTCAGGTAGACCAAGAAAGATTGCAGCCACAACTGCCAGAAGTAGTTTGGGATACAAGAAAAACCCGCAGGTAACCTCAAGAGAAATACAGGCTGCTCTGCAAAAAGATGACGTGGTTGTTTCAAGGAGCACAACATGACGTTACTTGAACAAAAATTAGTTGCATGGTTGAGTTGCCAGAAAGAGGCCTTTACTGTGCTAATGCCACAAAAAAAGCTCAGTTACAATATGCCCAACATCACCTTGAAATGTCTCACAGCTTCTGGCACACTGTAGTCTGAAGTGATGAGACCAAAATAGATCATTATGATCTCAACCAGAAGCACTATGTTTGGAGAGTGATCAACAAGGTCTATAGCGACAAGAATACCTTTCCCACTGTGAATCATGGTGGCGACTTATTGATGTTTTGGGAGTGTGTGAACTCTAAAGGCACAGGGAATCTTGTGAAAATTGATGGCAAGATGAATGCAGAATGTTATCAGAAAATATTGGTAGACAATTTGCATTCTTCCACATGAAAGCTGTGCAAGGGACACTCCTGGACTTTCCAACACGACAGTGATCCTAAGAACAAGGTCAAGTTGACCCACCAGTGGTTACAGCAGAAAAAGATGAAGGATATGAAGTGGCCACCACAGTCTCCTGACCTAAATATCATTGAACCACTCTGGGGAGATCTCAAAAGTGTGGTTCATGCAAGACAAACAAAGACTTTGCATGACCTGGAGGCCTGTTGCCAAGATGAATAGGCAGTTATACCACCTGCAAGAATTTGGGGCCTCATAGACAACTATTATAAAACACTGCACACTGTCATTGATGCTAACGGGGGGGGGTTATACACAATATTAACCACTTGCCTACCAGGCACTTTTACCCCCTTGTTGCCCAGGACAATTTTCATCTTTCTGCACTGTCGCACTTTGAATGACAATTGCACGATCATGCAACACTGTACCCATATTAAATTTGATTTCTTTTGGTAATATTTAATCACAATTGGGTTTTTGATTTGTGCTATAAATGAAAATTAGTTTTTTGTCATTTCTGCTACATTTCTTTGGTGAAAATAACCCAAATCAGTGTTTATTATGTTGTTGGTAGTTAAGTTATAGAGTCCATAAACTATGGTATACAGTATATCTAAAAATTGATAAATCCTGATGGACTGATGGCCTATCTAATTTCTTGAGGCCCAAAAATGCCAGAACAGTACAAATACCCCCTAAATGACTGCTTTTCGGAAAGTAGACAGTCGGAGATATTTAGTAAGAGGCATGGCAAGTTCTTTGAAGTAATTTTTTTATAATTTTGCGGAAAATTAAGAATTGAAAAAAAAATCTTTCACAGTTTTTTGTTTTAACATACTGTCACCAATGCAGTAAAGCACCATCATATAACTGGTGCAATGGTGATCAGAGACACTGACTGGCAACAGTATGTAAAAAAAAATAAATAAATAAAAAATAAAGTTTTTTAATTTTCTATTACATTTTCTAATGATTTTTTTTCTATTCCTGTGTCCATAGTAACATTGGACTACTCTGGGCAAGTGCTCAAGATTTTTTTTAAACTTTTTTTTTACACATTATTATTGCTTATACCAACGAATTTCATTGGTATTGCATTGGTGTAAGCAAACATTTTTACTGAATGAAACTGATTCATTCAGTAGATTTTCTGATCAGCTGTGATTCGCCACAGATGATCACGTGCGACAGATGGGCTGTGATTGGTCCAGTCTGTACATGTGACCACTGTGACCAATCACAGCTAGCAGCACAGTTGTAAGCAACGAATGGTATGAAAGGAAGCCATTCATTGTTTTCAACTGCCATGTGTTCTGCTCTGATTGGTCACAGCGACCACATGACACTGGCAGCAGACTGTTGTAGTGATCTGTCATTGGCCGAGTCACGTGGACACAGCCAGTGACAGATTGTGCCAGAGCATGGCCTGTGGGGTATGCATGAGGCGTGATCCTGGGAGGGCGTCATATCACATCCTCCCAGGGTATAATGGATCCCACTTGGCCACCACCTTACAATAGGCCAGGCGGGAAGGAGTTAAGAGCGAGGAATACGCAGACAGGGGTAATTTCATTTGTTTACTTGTTGCCATGTTTTGTTTTATGATTATGCCATTCTTTTATGACCTACAGTTGAATATGAATCCCTTAAGAAATAAAAGAAATGTGTTTTGCCTGCTCACTCAGGTTTTCTTTAAAATTAGTACTGTATATTACCAATTCTCCAAGGCTATGCAGACTTCTGAGTACAACTGTATATATTTAAAAGGAATGAGAAAAGATAAGTAGATTTGTTAGAGCTCATCGTTTAGTTGTGCACAAAGACATAGCCATGTAGAGATGGTGTGAAGCAGATTATACAATGCATTTACATCTGCATCAGAGAACTGCGCTTTGTGTAATAAATAAAGACATTGTAATAGGCAGTATTGCAAAAACTAACATTTTCAGCTCAGTTCAATAAAATCTTGCACACGGGGGTCAGAAGACTATATTTTACAAGCATCACAATATTAACACTGCTTAGGAAGCATGCGTCAAGTGAAGAGTACACACAAGCAATCAGTAATGCACTTTTCCAATGTTTAAATGTAAACCTAATATCTACATTTTGGTCTGCTCTCCAGAGGATTTACCCCCCTTCCTGACAAAGCCATTTTTTGCGATACGGCGCTAACAATTGCGCAGTCATGCAACACTGTACATAAATGAAATTTATGTCCTTTTTTTCCCCACAAATAGAGCTTTCTTTCAGTGGTATTTAATCACCTGTACATTTTTAATTTTGTGTGCTATAAACAAAAAAAGACTAACAATTTTGAAAAAAAAACCCCCAATATTGTTGACTTTTTGCTATTAAACAAATCCTGTAAAAAAAATGTAAAAAATCAAATGTCATCATAAATTTAGGCCAAAATTTATTCTGCTACATGTCTTTGCTAAAAAAAATCCAATACGTGTATATTAATTGGTTTACCTGAAAGTTATAGCGTCTACAAATGGCGGTATGTATACTGGATTTTTAATTATTTTTTTATACTAGTAATAGCAGCAATCAGCAACTTATAGCGGGACTGCGGTGGGCATTTTGACACTGGGGGGGAACTAACTACCACTGACATCCCCACTGACACTAATCCACTGATCAGTGCTAATAAAAAGCACTATACATACAAAAGGGTGCAGCGCTAAATGTACATAAAGAACTGAGCATAATAGTACTAAAACGGCATAATAAGTAGACATAAAACTATAAAATAATCAATGATATAGAATCAAGTGCAAAGTCATAAATCACCCTACGGTGAAAAAGGTGAATGGAATGTCCCAAGGTATTGGAAAAAAGCCCACATGGGGATCCAATAGATCCTAATGAGTGTGTGGGGAGTAAATCCAGTGTAACAAACTATGAGTGTAGAATAAATGAAATGCGCACTCACCAGAAGTGCGTCAAAAATGCGCATGTGAGATTACCCTGTCTCATCAGGTAAGGTAATGGTCAACTGCTGCCAGGATAGGGTCAGGATCTTGCACCATCCAATCTCGTCAAGAGTAGGGTACTCCGGGGACCTTACTATGTATCTCTTTCTGGGATCCTTTATAACAGGTTCTGCAGGTGGAGGCTCTCAATAAAGAGAGCCCAATAAGGAAGACCACATAGTGTGATACCGTAGATACTAGTTTATTGCTTCAAGGTGTAACAAATACAAGAAAATAATGAAAATAGAAACTGACCATGTAAAACTCAGGATGGTCACCAGCGGTGGTCAGATGTCCAGAAACTGTAGCCCCCCTGAGACAGGCTAATATCACATTCGCATTTTTGACGCACTTCTGGTGAGTGCGCATTTCATTTATTCTACACTCATTGTTTGTTACACTGGATTTACTCCCCACGCACTCATTAGGATCTATCGGATCTCCACGTGGGCTTTTTTCCAATACCTTGGGACATTCCATTCACCTTTTTCACCGTAGGGTGATTGATGACTTTGCACTTGATTCTATAACATTGATTATTTTATAGTTTTAGGTCTACTTATTATTCCGTTTTAGTACTATTATGCTCAGTTCTTTATGTACATTTAGCGCTGCACCCTTTTGTATTTATAGTGTTTGGAAGGTTTGATTTGGTTGCCTTTTTTGGTGTTCTAGCAGCTATTTTTGGAAGTTACCATCCTTCTGTACTCTAATAAAAAGCACTGACACTGTACTAATGACACTGGGCATGAAGGGGTTAACATCAAAGGGTTAACTGTGTGCTGTTTTACTGTGTGTGCTTTTTACTAGGAAAACATACTGCTGTGTTTGTTACTGCTGGCAGGAGATAGACCTGTGTTGAGAATCTCAGGCCAGGACCCGGTGATCGACATCTGTAGTCGCCAATGTCAGCGCGTGTAGAGTGGAGTGCTCGCATTCCCCCACCCAGAAATGCAAAATCACATATATATATATACATAATTTTGTGCAATCCTGCCACCCTGTAGCAGTACTTCTGCTATAGGGCAGTCTGGAAGCTGTTATATATACCATTGGAAATGTTTCTGTTGTATCTGTTTGGCGATTACAAACAAAAATACCTGTTGATTCTGCCAAAACTCTAGTGAGCTGATCCCTGCGATCTCTGCCTCTGTTTACTGTTATCTATTAGCATTGGTTCCAGCTCTCTCTGTGGACTTCAGAACACGTCTATGGTATGGAGAAGAGGAAAGGGGAAGGTGTTCTGTAGTTGTTACACATGCCCTGTTGTAGAGTAAGTACAGACATTGCTGATCCTCCATACTGTATACACTATAGTGAGTGTTGTCACCCTAGGACAGAAAATGTGATATTGGCGGGATCAAAGGGGGGGGTATGCTTTAAAAACGGAATGCGCTATGGCATAGGTTGCTACTAAAACTGCAGCCTTCCTCCACAACACCTTTGCAGTAATGGGGCACTGTGCAGTGTAAGGCGCCATTCTGAAAAGTCTGTCAGTTTTGTGTGAATGCCAAAGGATTAAAGATATATTTTAGTAACATGCATATTGACCATTTTCTGCCACATTTTTAAATGAAACTGCTAAGTGGCGGATGGAAAAACTGATCTTAGAGGGAAATGATGTCTTGCAAGTAATTACATTGGCCTATGTCATACTAACCATGTTTTCTGTTCTTGAAGTTCATGTATTGCTTCCTTAGAAATATCCCGTGTTTTATTAAAAAAGGAAAATACATGACTATATTGTAGCAAACGTGCACACAGAGAAGGATGCGAACCTCCATTTTTGCAAAGGATCTTCCATCTTGTATCATTTCTACTCCCAAATCAGCTTTTCTCATACCCCCCCCCCTCTCTGTTGAGTGACATGTGGTCTGTTTGACACAGATCACAGGCAGCAAACTCATTGGGAGGGCGTCATGGTTATAAATCCCACACTATCTGGTGCCCCTATGTCTGCGAGACTCTTGCTGGAGAAGGGATCAAAAAAACATAACCCAAGCCCTCACTGAGCTTCAAGGACATTCCAGGTAGTCGTGAAAACAGACTTACATTTAAAAACTCACTTTTTCATATAATTTTATATCTTCAAATAGGACATAGTTACATAAACATGGAGTACATATTCGGACAGCTCACTTTAACACAAATCGCCTGATATATTACACCCCCTATCTGGCATATACAGGAAAGCAGAAAATTATATCTTCTTAACCATCCAAGCAGGTATATCATATTTCATATCTAACCGTTCAGCAGATGCGTCTGCATATTACTCTACTAGTGGCCAGGCTGCTAAATGCACCGAGAATAAGTTATGAACCATGACATCTACTGAGAGAGCTTTAGGTCATAGCTTGGGTCTCCGCCTGCAACACCCGCCCAAAATGAGGCGATTGGTTCTCTGCTTTAAGGAGACACCCTGCTGAGTTCCTAGAAAAAGCTGAGGTAAGCTGAGTTGAAAAAAGTTGAAGATTCTCCCTTTTAACATCGGAACTAACTTTGGGAGATAAGGCATCCTTTTGGCTCTGAAACCTGATCTGCTTAACCCAAGGCTGATGGCAAGTACTTTATCCCTCTAAACTTCTTTCTGTTATCTCTTTGCTGTGCTATTGCCCTTTTATATTTGTATATATATATTGGCTACATCTTTTTCTGTAAATATTTTTATTGCACCCTTTTGACCTTTTAGTAATAAATCTTACTTTCTGAAAGTGTTGAACTGTTTCTAAAGCTCTTTAATGCAAACTAAGAACCCCTGCCTCTGAAGAGCACTACTGTGTGTGTGTTTTAAACTTCGGTATATCTATGCTTGCGGTGACAGTGGTATACCGACCGTTATGCAAACATCATAGTGTTATTGCTGATATTGCTGAGTTTCCTCTTTCTCTGTACAAAAAGGAGGTGGTGGCAGTGTGAAGGGTTAATTGCGTAATTAACCTGACCCAGTAACAATCACTCTCAGGCTGCAGACACACAGATTGGGATCCATTAGCTGGAAAATCTTTGTGCAGGGTGCAGCTGGGTGTGGCATTGTTACGCACGTGACAGTGCAGTTTTAGATTGGCTAGTCCTTCGGTCACGAGTTTGGTGAGAAGGGTTGGGGTCTGACGCCGCGATCGTCACATATAAGTCGAAGAAAAAACACATTGACATTTACCTGGTAAAAATAAATAGGAGAAATAAACTCATAAAGGATCAAACATCACAGCTATCTGACCCTTTGTAAAGATTTTTAAACATTTCTTTTTCAGTGACTAAAACCAAACAGAGATGACCTGCTGCATTCTCTACACTGTGTTATATTGTATATGTATACACAAAGAATCCAGTTAGGTTAGGAGGACTATTATACAGGCGAGTTACACGCATCCGACTTATGTAAGTAAAGCGGAGTTCCACCTACAAAAAAAAAAAAGTCAGCAGCTACAAAAACTGTAGCTGCTGACTTTTAAAATACAGCCACTTACCTGTCCCTCAGTCCAGCAGTGTTGTCACCACTGTTGGTTTCACTGGCCGTCTTCTCTCCCTGGTGCCGGCATCTTCCGTGTTGGCGCCTGGCTGTGACAGCTTGCGCATGGGCGAGAAGTGCTGCACTTTGTGAATTGCCCCATAGTCTTCTGGGACCTATCACATGTCCCACAAGACTACACGGAGGGAGGACAACTTCTGCTGCCGATCGCCTAGGCGATCGGCAGCGGAAGTGGGAGCGGGTACCTGTCAAATTCGGGTACCCTCTCCCCAAAGATGCCAATCTGTAATGGGGAGTGGGGGACAAGACATTAAAATGGAGCTTCCCCTTTTGGGTGGAGCTCTGCTTTAGGAACGGAGGCAGTGTGATGTCCTGGAAACTACAGGGTGGCCATCTTGCTGCTCACCACATGCTACCACCTATTGTCAGATGGACCTGTCAGCAATCCCACATTACTCCATGGCCAATTAACTCTTCCTTATACTATCCAAAACTTATAAATAATGTTTTGGCTGGAGTTACACTTAAAAAATTTACCTGTTCTAATTTACATACAAATTCAACAATTTGTATGTACAATTTGTATTTGTATGAGCAAACCTACAGAACCTATCTTGTTCATAACCCATGGACTGCTTATAATGGCCTTGATGGGTAGGTGGGGTGGGTGACATATGCAGAGACACACAAAAATCTGACCTGCAGCTAATCAACATTGAGATTTTGTCAACATTTTGGCTCATTGTGCAACTCCACTTTTGTTGAGAAAAAAAAGTGTCTCCTGGACAATTCTATACATTGTAGACCTTTTAGCAAGTTTCATAGCAGAGTTCCACCTGCTGCCATTTATATTGATGCTGATACATGGGATTGCATTATTATAGACAAAAAAATCTGTTATTGTGCAAGGGAACATTCACTTACTTTAAGGAAAGTGGTGAAAACTCACTTGAAATTAATACCTAACAACACGCAAGGAAAAAAACAGTATTATAACTTGCACGTGATTGGATAATGGAAATCAGAAGTGCTCCACCTCATTCATTAAACTAGGGGAAGATTCTCATGCAAAGTTTAAATTCCCTTGCAAATGTTAACAGCCTATTTGCCTAGTAAATCAACCCCTGATTCTCAATGCTAACTGCAGGATGGGAAGGTCTGCTTTTCCATAGTCACATGATCAGTCTCAGTGTTTGGCTTACAGTAAATCCTTGTCTTAGGGGCATAGGATGAAATAATTCAGGCACATTGGGTTTTATGGTTACCTTCAGAAGTTTGGATGCTGGCAAAACAAAGCTGTAAGAAAAGCCCAGTATAACTCCTCCCAATCCCAGCTTGCCTAGGTTTAGTTAGCAAGCAATAACAGGAGTGTATCAGAGGTCAGGGTCCCATAATATCTCCCAAGAAATTCATGGTGAACTCAAAACATTTTTTTGATAAGGCAAAAAGCCTAAATTTCCTAATGGTACATTATGGGACAATGGCTGTAACCCCTTAAGAGAAGAGTTGTGCTAGAACAGCATGAAGGCTTGCCAGTCTTTGGAACAAATGCTGTCAAGTTTGACTTCATGAGGTAGGGTGGAAACCAAAATTTTAGTTTGTAGCTGTCACGTACCTGATTGGAGACTGAAATGACGAGGTCGGCCTCACTTGTGTCACTAGCCCTGACCCCACTGGAAGTGGAACAGAGGGTGTCTAAGGACCAGGGGGACAAGAGTGCCAGCAGATGTTGTATTGCAGCTCTTGCAGTTGGTGACCTTGGAAGACTGATGAACCTCCGATTCAGGCACAGTAGTAATATGCAGAGCTGGTATGGTAGATCGCCAGGTGTGCACCAGAGCAAGGCAGGAAGCTGGGATGGGAGACAGGAGCAGTGTCAAAGGAATAGCCAGGCGGACAGCGAGGTACCAAATCATAAGCAAGCCAAAGTCAGGAACCAGTATCAAGCAGGAGAGTAATCAGAGTCAGGTCAGGAACAAGCTGGGTCAGCAACAAGGAAATCACACAGGAACGAACAGGAAACAGGGAACAGCTGAGGACCAGTCAGCACTCAGCACAGGCAGAGGCACCTTTTAAATAGTCTGTCTGGCGCCAATCTTTGCCGTGCATGTGCACGTGCGTGATCGTGCATTTCTGTGTGCATGTGCACGTCTATTCACCAGCCGTCTCACGGAATTTACTTACAGTAGCCCATGGATACAACAATCTGGAACCACACATCTGCAATGTCCATAATGGCAAAGCCCTCACTCACCACGGTGATGGTGCGGTCCCCACTAATCAGGCTAGAGAGGCAGGCAGGATCCATGGAACAATACCTATCCAGACAGCCTTTGCCCCTCTGGAGGGTATATCCTAATGGAGTCTTCAGTGACAGGCTCCCACCAGGAAGCAGCACAGCCCTGAACATGTAAGACACTCTGCAGCTGACTCAGCAAATTGCACCATAAGCACCTAGAAAAGTACCCAGCGCAATATCCAATGCCAGAAGACACTTTACATTCTGGACCCACTTTTTCTTCTCAGCAGACTCTGGGTATGGTTTCAGTAGCAATGCCAAGGATCAGTAACTCTCAAAAACTGCAAAATTAGCCCCTCCAGGCTTTACAGCAACTGGAAAAATGTTCCAGATGAAAAAGAAATCCTAATAAAAGGTTTCTTCTCTGAGAAAAGACAATGTCCTTTTTGAGGGCAGCAGCATAACCCAATATACATGTGTCCCTAAAATTAATTAGGAAATTATATTTCTGAAGGAGTTACACACCACTATAATTGCTATAAGAGTCATGCCTGATTTTTTTCACTATTTTTAAAATACCGTAGCTGTTGTAAAAGAAATTTGTAAATTCTGTATAAAGTTGCATTCTATTTTGTACGCTTTGCCTATGTATTGCACACTGCACTCATTTTGCACACAGCACGAATAATGGTTTCATTACATGTTTGCATTCTTTCGAATCCTGATTAGAAATGAGCCTGCCTATGTAATGCCCTTTGTTACCATAAAACTACAATTGTATTATTAATGTGATACCTATGTAATCATGTGTATAAAAGACTTTTAATTGCACTGAATAAACAACACAGTTATTTGGAAAGATGCTGAGCGTATCTTTTTGTGTCTGTTCCCTTCTGCAGTAATTAATAATTGAAAAAAAAAAATATTAATTTTTTTCCCCCACACAGTCACCAGTCAGTCCCTTATCACTGCCACACCAGTTATATGATGCTACTGCAGTGCACTGGTGACAGTATGTAGAAAAAAAAAAAAAAAGGTGAAAACATTTTTTATTTCTTCATTTTCCAAAACAAAATTGTGACAAAAAATTGGTCAAAAAACTCGCCGTGCCTCTTACTAAATACCGCGGAATATCTACATTCCAAAAAAGGGTAATTTGGGGGATATCTGTATTGCCCTGACATTTTTGGGCCTCAAGAAATGAGATAGACTGTAGGTACAGAAGAATTCAACGATTTTCAGATATATCCATAGTTATTAGACTATATAACTTTCTTAAAGACTAAATAATATTCACTGAATTGGGTTATTTTTACCAAAGAAATATAGCAGAATACATTTTGGCCTAAATATATGAAGAATAATTATTTATTTGCAAGATTTTATCACAGAAGCAAAGAAAAACTTGTTTTTTTCTTTCAAACTATTCAGTTTTTCATTTAAAAAAACAAAAAACAACAATGGTGATTAAATACCACCAAAAGAAGGCTCTGATGTAAACAAAACAATAAAAATGTATTTTGGGTACAGAGTTGCATGACCGCACAATTGTCATTCAAACTGTGAGAGTGTATATATATTGGCCTGGGCAAGGAAGGCAATAAAAGTGCCTGGTATTGGAGTGGTTAAAAAACTTACCCTTTATATGTTATTATGCTCAGCTTTGCAGTAACTTGGAAAGTTCAAAGATGGGACTCTTGGTAGATGTAAATGTATGTATTTAGACTCAGGGGGATAGAACAAGATAGACTGAAGGGCTCTAAGGTTTATCCTAGCATTCATATTTTACAGTTGGCTGCATTGCCAGTGCAACCCTTATCATTTCCAATGTCCCCTCCTGAACAATTTCATGTCTACATTTCCAAAAATTCAGACCCAACTGATACATGGTTCCAGCAACTATATTTTCTGTCTCATTGCCATACACTAGAATAATAGAGAGAGTTTGCACAGCACAAAATCACGATAGATTAGGTAAAAATAGTTAATTTGTAGCTATTATTGGGGGCTGTCATTTTATCTGTTGGACTTTGTCAATGCAAAAGAATATACAAGGGCATGCAAAGGTAGGAAGGAATACCCCAAATTCCCAGCAGTAGAAGTGAATTGGGCATTATGACAGAGGGAGCCCTCTCTTGGAATATCTAAGAAGGGCTGGCTCAGCTTACTAGGTTCTACCTGTAGGCAGGTGCAGTCTACTTTCTACACCGCAGCTGGTGCTCAACTACAGTGGCATTGCAGAGGGTGAGGAAGTCAAGAGGAACAATTTTCCTCTATGGTTTCCTGGGTCACTGTGGAATCTATCCAGTTGGATGCTGCTGATGCCCCATGACTCTTGTGGTCATCTTGGGTCAGGCAGAGTCTCTTTAAGACCCTGGCTCCTGGGTTTGGCGGTCATTTTGTGAGTGGGTAGTGCAGAGACAAATCACCTGTGTCAAGGAAAGTGAACAGCGGTAAAGAAAAGATTCCAGAGGAGTAGGGACAGAATAGGGGAATCGCCATCCTTCCTGGAATTCTCCCATTTGGGTGTAGACTGACCAGGCCACATTCGAGACACATGGGGGTTTATTTACTAAAGCTGGAGAGTCCAAAATCAGACTCCCTTCTGCATAGTAACCAATCAGCTTCCAGGTTTCATTGCAAAAGCTTCATTGAACAAGCTGAGGTTAGAAGGTGATTGGTTTCTAAGCAGAAGGGAGTCTGATTTTGGACTCTGCAGCTTTATTAAATAAACCCCATGCTGTCAGCATGCACGAGACCTGCTCTGTTGTCCACTGCTGTTGCATCCTGTAAGTGTTCCTTTTTGGGTGCCTTCCCGCCGGGCTGTAAGTTGAATTTTGACTTTAACAAAAGTTCTGTTCTCACTGCTGCCACACCACCTAACATACTGTACCTACAACTAAGATATCACTCTTGGGTGAAGCTACCCTTAACAAAATACTGTAGTGGCAGCTGTAAAAGTACTCCTGTAATGATACAACATATCTCAACCCCTGTTACTGTCACTTTCCACTCAGTTTAGTCTGTGGGTAAATGCGGTGAAAAATATACAGATTTGTGAACTAAAGGAATTCATATACTGAATACCATCAATACATGTATTAGACACATAAAATTATCAGAATGCAATATTTTAGGTGAGAGTGGTGCTTTATTCTAGGTCTATAGAAGTTAGCCTTTACCACAAAGAAGTTACCAGTACATCAAGCTGTCCTCCAATCTCAATTCTTCTGCACAAGGTCCCTTTCACTGATAAATGAATCCAGATACAATGAACATTCCTTTGATGCTACAGCTATTTGGTAAATTGTTTAGAGAAGTCAGCTTGTTAGTATTGTATGCAGAGTGACAGGATGAAAACCAGAAGTGTTTTATACAGAGAAATGAATACATCTTACAGGATGTAATGTACTTGTAAAAACTCTAAATAACCCAGAACAGAAGGAATACCTAACCAAGCTACAGTATATGTATATATACAGTTGCAAGAAAAAGTATGTGAACCCCTTGGGATTACGTGGAGTTTTGCATGAATTGGGCATAAAATGTGCTCTGAACGTCATCTAAGTCACAACAATAGAAGAACACAGTCTGCTGAACATAATACTACACAAACATTAGATGTTGCCATGGTTTAATTGCACATAACATGTAAACATTCACAGTGCAGGGAGGAAAAAGTATGTGAACCTTTGGACTTAATAACTGGTTGACCCTCCTTTGGCAGCAATAACCTCAACCAAACGTTTCCTGTAGTTGCAGATCAGACCTGCACAACGATCTGGAGTCATTTTGGACCACTCCTCTTCACAAAACTGTTTCAGTGTAGCAATATTCCTTGGATGTCTGGTGTGAATCGCTCTCTTAAGGTCATGCCACAGCATTTCAATCGGGTTGAGGTCAGGACTCTGACTGGGCCACTCCAGAAGGCGTATTCTGTGCTGTTGCAGCCATTGTTTTGTTGAATGACTTGTATGCTTTGGGTCATTGTCCTGTTGCATCACCCATCCTCTGCGGAGCTTCAGTTGGCAGACAGATGGTCGTACGTTTTCCTGCAAAATGTCTTGATAAACTCTGGAATTCATTTTCCCATCAATGACAACAATCTGTCCAGGCCCTGAGGCAGCAAAGCAGCCCCAAACCATGATGCTCCCTCCGCCATGTTTCACAGTGGGGATGAGGTTTTGATGTTGGTGTGCTGTGCCTTTTTTTCTCCACACATAGTGTTGTGTGTTCTTCCCAAACAACTCCATCTTGGTGTCATCTGTCCACAGTATATTTTGCCAGTAGTGCTGTGGAACATCCAGGTGCTCTTTTGCAAACTTCAAACGTGCTGCAATATTCTTTTTGGACAGCAATGGCTTCCTCCGTGGTGTCCTCCCATGTACTCCATTCTTATTTAATGTTTTCCTTATTGTAGATGTGTCAACAAAAATGTTAGCATGTGCCAGAGATTTCTGTAGGTCTTTAGCTGACACTCTGGGATTCTTCTTTACCTCATGCAGCATTCTGCGCTGTGCTCTTGCAGTCATTTTTACAGGACGACCACGCCTAGGGAGAGTAGCAACAGTGCTAAACTTTCTCCATTTGTAGACAGTCTGTCTTACCGTGGACACAGGAACATCAAGGCTCAAGGAGATACTTTTGTAACCCTTTCCAGCTTCATGCAAGTCAACAATTCTTGATCGTAGGTCTTCTGAGAGCTCTTTTCTGCGAGGCATGGTTCACATCAGACAGTGCTTCTTGAAACCAGTAAACCCAAAACAGGTGTGTGTTTTTTAAGGGCAGGACAGCTCTCAGCAACACATCCAATATCATCACACTGATTGGAGTCAAGGTTGGCTCACTCCTGGCTCCAATTAGCTCTGGGAGAGGTCATTAAGCTAGGGCCTCACATACTTTTTCCTCCCTGCACTGTGAATGTTTACATGTTATGTGCAATTAAACCATGGCAACATCTAATGTTTGTGTAGTATTATGTTCAGCAGACTGTGTTCTTCTATTGTTGTGACTTAGATGACGTTCAGAGCACATTTTATGCCCAATTCATGCAAAACTCCACGTAATCCCAAGGGGTTCACATACTTTTTCTTGCAACTGTATATATATATATATATACACAGTAAAAGCTCCAAGGAGCAGGGCCCTCCTTTCCCTCTTGTATTGAACTGTATTGTTGCTGTATTGTCTCCCGTTATATTGTAAAGCACTGAGCAAACTGTTGGCACTATATAAATCCTGTATAATAATAATATATAGATATATACCTCTTATATTGTAAGCTCCAAGGAGCAGGGCCCTCCTATCCCTCTTGTATTGAACTGTATTGTTGCTGTATTGTCTCCCTTTATATTGTAAAGTGCTGAGCAAACTGTTGGCGCTATATAAATCCTGTATAATAATAATATATAGATATATACCTCTTATATTGTAAGCTCCAAGGAGCAGGGCCCTCCTATCCCTCTTGTATTGAACTGTATTGTTGCTGTATTGTCTCCCTTTATATTGTAAAGCGCTGAGCAAACTGTTGGTGCTATATAAATCCTGTATAATAATAATATATAGATATATACCTCTTATATTGTAAGCTCCAAGGAGCAGGGCCCTCCTATCCCTCTTGTATTGAACTGTATTGTTGCTGTATTGTCTCCCGTTATATTGTAAAGTGCTGAGCAAACTGTTGGCACTATATAAATCCTGTATTATAATAATATATATATATAGTTATATATAGTGTAGTTGGTAATTGGTACTGCCCTGTGCAGACAAGAAAAGTGTTGTAAGGAAATGGTATACAGTAGTTTCCTCTTTCACCCAGTTTTCTTCATCTACATTATGGAAAGCCAATAGTACAGATTGACACAGTTAATGATTATTGGTTGGTGTTTGCACTCAGAGTTAAAAAAACTTACAATTCTTGCCACTCAGCAAGAACCGAGGGATTATGGAATGTGATGTAAAGGGGGCTTTTACATCCTTCTTGATAGCATAAACCACACAATGTGGTTCATACAATTGTATTTACTATAAAATTCCACAGACCTCTTCTCCCATAATTCTTTTATTTAAAGGCCGCATATACAGGTGAAACTGACAAAATTAGAATATTGTGCAAATGTTCATTTATTTCAGTAATGCAACTTAAAAGGTGAAACTAATATATGAGATAGACTCATTACATGCAAACCAAGATAGTTCAAGCCGTGATTTGTCATAATTGTGTTGAATATGGCTTACAGCTCATGAAAACCCCAAATCCACAATCTCAGAAAATTAGAATATTGTGAAAAGGTGCAATATTCTAGGCTCAAAGTGTCCCACTCTAATCAGCTAATAAGCCATAACACCTGTAAAGGGTTCCTGAGCCTTTAAATGGTCTCTCTGTCTGGTTCAGTAGGAATCACAATCATGGGAAAGACTGCTGACCTGACAGTTGTGCAGAAAACCATCATTGACACCCTCCAAAATTGAAGGAAAGCCTCAAAAGGTAATTGCAAAAGAAATTGGATGTTCCCAAAGTGCTGAATGAAAGCACATTAATAGAAAACCAGAGTTAGACTTACCGGTAACTCCTTTTCTACGAGTCTTCCAGGACAGCCATCTGAGACCTTGGGCTCCTCCCTCCGGATCAGGAAACACACCATCCCCCATGCCTTTAAAAGGCAGGCCTCTGGGCCTCACATCTAGTTATTAAAAGAGAACTAGCGGAAGCCACTGAAAGACACAAATATAGGTAAATACAATTTTTATGCAGTCAACCTTAACTCTCTCGGTTGTACATTAGAAGGGTGGGAATTACCGGCTGTCCTGGAAGACTCGTAGAAAAGGAGTTACCGGTAAGTCTAACTCTGGTTTTCTCCCTACGTCTTCCAGGACAGCCATCTGAGACGATAAACGAGAACTTACCCCCTTAGGGTGGGTCCACCGCCTGGAGGACCTTGCGTCCGAACGCCTGTTCCTTATCTGACAGGATATCCAAGCGATAATGCTTCACGAAGGTGGAAAACCTCGACCAAGTGGCTGCCTTACAGATTTCCTCCGGCGAAGCCCCGGCCCTCTCCGCCCAGGACGCTGCCAAGGATCTAGTTGAGTGGGCCTTAACAAAAGGAGGCGGAATCCCCAAGACCTTGTAAGATTCCCCAATAGCCAGCCTAATCCACCTGCCTATCATGGCTTTAGATGCTGCTAACCCCTTTCTCTGCCCTGAAAACAACACAAAAAGGGAATCCGATTTCCTAAATTCCCTGGACCTGTCTAAATAAATTATAAGACTCCTCTTTACATCCAGCAAACCTAGGCTTTCTTCCTCTTTACCTTCAGAGGAAGAACAAAAGGTCGGCAGAACAATATCCTGCAACCTGTGAAAAGAGGAGGATACTTTAGGAAGGAATCCCGGATCAGTCCTAAGCACCACCCTGTCCTTAAGAATGGTCAAGTAAGGCTCCCTAATTGAGAGTGCCTGTAGCTCACTCACCCTACGGGCCGATGTGATTGCTACCAAAAAAACTATCTTTAAGGTCAAAAACTTGAAAGCTGACTCCTCTAAAGGCTCAAAAGGTTCTCGAACCAAAGCCCTTAGGACCAGAGACAGATCCCAACTCGGACAACCTCCCACCTTAGCAGGCCTGCCCTGGAGAGAGATCTAAAAAAATCAACTACAAAGGGATTTTGTTGCAAAGAGCACTGCAAAAAATACTCAAAGCAGAAGCCTGTACTTTCAAGGTGCTGATCGAGAGTCCTCTATCTGCCCCCTCCTGAAAAAAGTCCAAAACCATCGGAATGTCCAGGGGCCCTGGTCGGTCCGAACACCACGAGGCAAATCTTTTCCAGACCTTAGAATATATGGCTCTGGTTACCGGCTTGCGACAGCCCACAAAAGTCTTTATTACCTGATCAGAGAACCCCCTGGCTCTGAGGATCTGTTCCTCAAGAACCAGGCCGTCAATCGTAACGTCCTGACTTGCGGATGCAAAAGCGGACCCTGCGCAATCAGATCTGCCCTTTCCGGCAAGGGATATGGGCAAGCTGATGCCAGCCTGTTCAGTAGGGAAAACCATGGCCTTCTCGGCCAAAAAGGAGCGATCAAGAGTAGATCCGACCTTTCCTCTAAAAATTTTTGCAGGACCGCCGGAATCAGCCTGATTGGAGGGAACGCATAGGCCAGCCTGAAATCCCAGGTGGTCGACAGAGCGTCTATCCCCAAGCTCTGCTCTCGCGAGTTTAGGGTAAAGAACTGGTCGACCTTCCTGTTCTCCCGTGACGCAAAAAGATCCACCTCCGGTTTCCCCCACCTGGACACCAACTCCTGAAACACCTCTTGGTTGAGTGACCAATCGTCGTGGGAGAGTGGCCGTCGGCTCAGGAAATCCGCAAGCGAATTCTGAGAACCCTTTAAGTGTACCGCCGAAATTGAACGCAGATTCTGTTCTGCCCAGGTCAGAATATCGCCCGCGATCCTCTGCAGCGAAGGACTCCTTGTCCCCCCCTGTCTGTTCACATAAGCTACCGTTGCCATGTTGTCTGAACGAACCTGTACATGAAGGCCCCTCAAGCCTACCTGAAAAACCTCCAAGGCTTTCCCGACCGCCAACAGCTCCCGCTGATTTGAGGGCTTTAAGGAGTCCTCCTGGGACCACCTCCCCTGGGCCGTTCTCCCTTGTAGATGAGCCCCCCAACCAAAACTGCTGGCGTCTGTGGTTACAATGAGTGGATCCGATGGCCTCCAATCCAGACCCCTGGTCAAGTTTCTCTCCATTCGCCACCACCACAGAGATCTCTTGACTCTGGACGGAAGCCGGACCTGCCGCTCCAGCTCTGAGACATTTCCGTCCCATTCCTTTAACAAGAAGTCCTGGAGCGGTCTCTTGTGAAATCTCGCCCATGGAACCGGAACCGGATGTCATAAGACCCACTGCCCCTGCGACCTCCCTCACCGAAACAGGCAGGTTGCACTGCAACCCTAACAACACCCGATTCATCTTCTCGAACTTTTCCCGTGGCAGAAAAATTTTTTCCTCTACAGAAGAGATCTCGTACCCTAGGTAAACCACCCTCTGTGCGGGTACCAGAGACGACTTTTCCCTGTTGATAAGCCAGCCCAGACCCTGCAGGAGATTCTGGACTACTGCAAGTCGTCCAGGTAAGGAACCACCAAGATTGATCTCAGCCTCAGGGGAACCAAAGCTTCTGCTAAAACCTTTGTAAAGATCCTGGGAGCTGATGCTAGACCGAAGGGCAAGGCCCGAAACTGCCAATGGAAGGTCTGCGACCCCATCCTTATGGCCAACCTCAGGAACTTCTGACTTGCCTGGTGGATGGGAATGTGAAAATAAGCATCTCTCAAGTCCACTGTGGCCATGAAACACCCCCGGAACAGGATATTCTTTACCGAATATATTGATTCCATTCTGAAGCGTTTGTATGTTAGGGCCTGATTTAGGGAGCGTAGATTCAGGATTAACCTGAATTTTCCTGAAGGCTTTCCCACCACAAAGAAGTGTGAGTAGCACCCTGAACCCCGCTCGTTCTGAGGCACCTGCACCAGAACTCTCTGGTCCACCAATTCCCCTATAAGACCGCATAACGCCTGAGACTTCCTGCGGTCCCTGGGAAGATCTGTAACCAAGAACCTGTTTGGAGGGCAGTCCCCAAACTCTATCCTGTAGCCTCCCTGAATCAGGCTCCAAATGAAGGGGCTCGGGGATATAGAAGCCCACTGAGGGAGAAAGGACCCCAACCTTCCCCCTACCGGGCCATCCAAGTCATTGGGGCTTGGAGGATCCCTGAGGAGGATTGAATAATATCCCTCCCCGGCCTCTGTTTTTATGCCCTGTCCAATGCTTCTTTGGCTGAACTTCTCTATTCGGAAGCACTTGGGTTCTAGGCCGAAAGGGTTTCCTAAGAAAGACCTTTTTTCTACTCTCTGGGAAGGCCTTCTTCCTATCAGCCGTACGCTCAAGAGCCTCCTCCAGGCCTGGGCCAAAAAGGTTATCCCCCAGGAATGGTAACGCGCATAAACGCAACTTGGACGCTGAATCCCCCGCCCAGGTTTTTAACCACAAAGCTCGCCTAGCGGAGTTAACCAGGGCTGAAGACCTGGCCGCAAGCTTGACCGATTCTGCCGAGGCATCCGCCAAAAACCCCGCCACTTTCAGAAGCAACGGTAGTGATTTTAGGATCTGCTGCCTCGAGGTTCCTGCCGCTAGGTGATTCTGTAGTTGGGCTAACCAGCACTCCAAATTTCTGGCCACACAAGTTGCCGACAGGGCAGGTTTCAAACTGACTGAAGAGGATTCCCAGGCTCTTCGCAACAAAACTTCCCCCCTCTTGTCCATAGGGTCCTTTAAGGCCCCCATGTCCTCAAAGGCCAGATCTGTCCTTTTCGAAATCCTGGACAAAGGGGCATCTAATTTTGGAACCTTATTCCAGGGTTGTGAGGGGTCCTCTTCAAAGGGGAATCTCCTCTTTAGGGCACCGGAAAAGAAGGGCCTCCTCTCCGGGCTTTCCCACTCCTGTCTGATAGTTTCAACCAAGGAACTATGGACCTGAAAAACTCAGGCTTTTTTAGCATGAAGCCCCTGATACATGAGATCATGCTTCGACAAGGTCACTTCTTCCTCCTCTATCTCCAGAGTCTCATAAATTGCTTTCAAAAGCTCGGCCACCTCTTCTAGGGCCAATCTATACTTAGAGCCTGAAGAGGTGGGGGCTTCCTTCTCCTCGGACCCTGAACCTAACTGGGAGGATGTCCGAGATCGAGGAATATCTTCCTCCTCTTCCGGAACTACCTGCCGGGAGGGCATGATCCCCAATGCAGACTGCAAACCAATCTCCAAAGGAGACTGAACCCTATCCAGAAGGGACCTAAACGCCTGAAAAGTTGCCAACATATCCTCTTTAATAGAGGACAAAACTTTATGGCATGTTGTAAAAGATTTGTCTCTAACAAGACTATCAATGCAGTTGCGGCATAAAGGCTTCTCATATCCTGCGCCTAACTTGGCCGCACACACTGCACATCTCCTCTTTAGGGCCTGTACCGGGGTCCTGTCCTGTGTTTTAGTCTAAAGAAGAAATGACAAAAAAAAAAACAGAACTAGGCACTTGAGAGGAACAATATCCCAGGACCCCCACTGCATTAAGTAATGTGGAAAAAATTGCAGCGTGCCCTAACACCCACAAACTTGGGGACTTAAGGGACCTCCTAAAACCCCCCCCCCCAGGAATATAGCATAAAGGGGAGCCTCCCCAAGCTTACCTGGGAGGAGCCGGTACCGGGACCGGGGTCAGCCTGAGAAGGTCCTGCTTTCCATCGTCCCCCTGGCCTGGAGACAGCGCCGCCGCTCCGCACGCCCACCAGCTTTTTAATTCCCCTGGTGGTGCCTGCGCCTCTGGAGATCGGAGCCGCGTCTCCGGCGCCCGGCGCTGACGTCACTGGTGGACTTCCGGCCTGTGGAGCGCATCCGCCCGCTACTTCCGGTTGCTGGAACGCAAGGCCGCGCCCAACCGGAAGTCCCGCCTCTCCCCTGCACATTCAACTGAATGCCGGGTCAGAGGAGAGGGCACGATCGGGGCAAGCCCCAGTGACATGCGGCAGCACCGGTTACCCACCTGGGCCTGAAGGACACCACCAGATGCCAGCCCCACCACGTGGAAGACACCGGGGACGGAGGTACAGACCGCACCACACCCTTCCAGGCCAGCCTTTCTGAGGGTGCGAGGATCACCCTGGCTCCTACGGCGTGCATCCTTCCGGCTCAGGAAACACAAAAAACTGGATGTGAGGCCCGGAGGCCCGCCTTTTAAAGGCATGGGGGATGGTGTGTTTCCTGATCCGGAGAGAGGAGCCCAAGGTCTCAGATGGCTGTCCTGGAAGACGTAGGGAGAAAGTTATGTGGAAGGCAAAAGTGTGGAAGAAAAAGGTGCACATGCAGCAGGGATGACCGCCGGCCTGGAAAGGATTGTCAGGAAAAGGCCATTCAAAAGTGTTGGGGACTTTCACAAGGAGTGGACTGAGGCTGGAGTCAGTGCATCAAGAGCCACCACACACAGACGGATCCTGGACATGGGCTTCAAATGTCGTATTCCTCTTGTCAAGCTGCTCCTGAACAACAAACAACGTCAAAAGCGTCTTACCTGGGCTAAAGAAAAACAGACCTGGTCTGTTGCTCAGTGGTCCAAAGCCCTCTTCTCTGATGAGAGCAACTTTTGCATCTCATTTGGAAACCAAGGACCCAGAGTATGGTGGAAGAATGGAGAGGCACACACTGCAAGATGCTTGAAGTCCAGTGTGAAGTTTGCACAGTCTGTGTTGATTTGGGGAGCCATGCCATCTGCTGGTGTTGGTCCACTGTGCTTCATTAAGTCCAGGGTCAACGCAGCCGTCTACCAGGAGATTTTGGAGAACTTCATACTTCCTTCCACAGACGAGCTTTATGGGGATGCTGACTTCATTTTCCAACAGGACCTGGCACCTGCCCACACTGCCATAAGCACCAAAACCTGGTTCAATGACCGTGGGATTACTGTGCTTGATTGGCCAGCAAACCCACCTGACCTGAACCCCATAGAGAATCTATGGGGCATTGCCAAGAGAAAGATGAGTGACATGAAGCATCCTGGTCTTCCATAACACCTCCAGCAGTGCCACAGGCTGATAGCTTCCATGCCACGCCGCATTGAGGCAGTAATTGCTGCAAAAGGGGCCCAAACCAAGTACTGAGTACATATGCATGCTTATACTTTTCAGAGTCCGATATTGTTCTACAATCCTTGTTTTATTGATTGCATGTAATATTCTAATTTTCTGAGATTGTGGATTTAGGGTTTTCATGAGCTGTAAGCCATAATCATCACAATTATGACAAATCACGGCTTGAACTATCTTGCTTTGCATGTAATGAGTCTCATATATTAGTTTCACCTTTTAAGTTGCATTACTGAAATAAATGAACTTTTGCACGAAATTCAAATTTTTCGAGTTTCACCTGTACTATAACTGATGATATGATCCTACAACATATGAGACATTCTACAGCTCTTGGAAAGATAATTTTCTTGCTTAATTGAGCCTTGACATTTTTGTTTTGATGGTACCAATAAAACATGATGTATGGATAGACCAATCCAACATGAAATGGAATAGAAAGTTGGTGCGGTGTTGGACTAGACACACTAACAGATGCACAATTGATTAATGTCCACTTGTATCAGTGAAATACAAGTTTGGTACTGTGATCTTCTGTTCACTTGCCACCTTAATTCCCCCCTACCCCAGACAGAAGCGCCTCTTCTCAACACCCACTCTGATGCACACTGCTCCAGTGCACACCAATGAGTATAGTCATTCATATATTACAATACCTCTTTCACCTAACCAGTTTAATCCATCTTTCACCCATCCAAAGCCTTTAGTAAGTACACCGTCCCTCCGGTCTCAAATTCAACAATGCCATTCCCATTTTCATGCTATGACCTCATATTATCCAATGATTAGTAATAGGTTTGTCTGATGTATTTTACTTCATCAATTGTATCATCCATCATCAAATGCCACCTGTCACCTCTCACTCTTATCTCCAGTTTGCGTCTACCATGCCATTCTCCATCCCATACAAAGTTTTTCCTGCAGTGCCCTCTATCCACCCTAAAACAACTTAGAATGGTGGGGCATGCAGTAGGCTTTCCTAAAATTACTGCTATATAACAAACTAAATGTGGGCTTTTATTATGGATTACACTTAAAGTGTTCTTTAGTGCTTCTAAAATGCGAGTTATTAATGCATTGTACTCACAGTCTATTTTTGCAATTCCTAAAATCTGAGATGACTGTGGTGTTGTTTTGCTAAGTTGACAACATGTAAATAAAATTACCATATGCCCTTGCATGGCATTCTTCACTAAAAACATGATTTCAAATTGTTTAAATTAAAACTTGGCTTTGTTTTTAAACCGACACATGGATCCCATAGTTCTTTTAGCATCCCAGAAAAAGTGGGTTTGCCAATTAAACACAGATGGCCTTGTGGTTATTGTTCTGTTGTAGCATCTGTTCTTGCTATATTCACAAGCATAATTCCTGTTCCAGATATCCCAATTATATTTGGTAAAAAGTAAAAGAAGTCACATGATCCCACACAGTAGACATTTGTGTTTTAAACGTGATTTCCTGTTTTTCACTTCACTGTTTCATTAAACCCTTTTTCTTCATCAGTTTTGTATATCAGTAATTTTATTTCTATGGGTTTTTTTCCACAAATCTGGAGATCAGTTTCCAATTTCCCTCACTCTTTCCCACTCTATACACATATACAGTATATACACTACTGTGCAAGAGTATTAGGCAGGTGTGAAAAAAATGCTGTAAATTAAGAATGCTTTCAGAGATAGAAGTGTTAATAGTTTATTTTTATCAATTAACAACAGAAAGTAAATGAACAGAAGAGAAATCCAAATCAAATCAGTATTTGGTGTGACCACTCTTGCCTTCAAAACAGTACCAATTCTTCTAGGTACACTTGTATACTTACACACACTTTTTGAAGGAATTCGGCAGGTAGGTTGTTCCAAACATCTTGGAGAACTAATCACAGCTCTTCTGTGGATGTAGGCTACCTCAAGTCCTTCTGTCTCTTTATTCCAGACAGACTCCATGACGTTGAGATAGGGCTCTGTGGGAGTCCAACCATCACTTTCAGGACTCTTTAATCTTCTTTACACTGAAAATAGTTCTTAATGACATTGGCTGTATGTTTTTGTATTTCAATGTTTCTATTAATTTATAAACAGTTTAAGACAGGAGCAACAAAACATGCCGACGTAGGGGCTATCAATTGCACATAAAAAAAATAAAAAAACAGTGCTCTAAAACCAACAGAGCAAAAGGTGTTGTCAGGAATGGACTCAGCACTGGTGGTGGGACTCCCCTGCCGTGTGGGCTGCAGTACCAGAGCTGACCAGCAGGTGCTCTCAGCACTGGTGGTGGGACTCGCCTGCCGTGTGGGCTGCAGTACCAGAGCTGACCAGCGGGTGCTCTCAGCACTGGTGGTGGAACTCACCTGCCGTGTGGGCTGCAGTACCAGAGCTGACCAGCGGGTGCTCTTAGCAGCCAGAAGCTCACAATCAGCCAAACCTGGGGCTGATTACAGAAAGGTGTATATAAGGCATGACCAGGTCTGTGCTCTGGGCCTTGGTGTATGTTTTCCCATGAGCCTCTGTACCTGTATCCTGTGTTCCTGCTTCGTTGCTGACCCGGCTTGATCCTGATCTCTGTTGACCGTCTCCCGTTCTGACTACTGGCTCATCCCTGACTATTCTTCTGCCTACTCCTATGCTGTTTGACCTCCTGTTGCTGTACCTTGGCTTGTGACCCGTTTACTCTTTGCCTGCTGCTCTGTACTGATCTGCCTCCACCGTTACCGACCCGGCTTGTCTGACCACGCTAACTACTCTGCCATCCATCCATCCTGCACGGATCCAGCCGTACCTGCACATACCTCTGGCGGATCCCCCTACCACTAGCAGGTGTACTCAGGGGCCGCGACCTGGTCTCAGTCCTGCGCCAAGTCCATCCCCACCATCAGGGGCTCTGGTGAAAAGGCAGACTGGGGCTTAGACTCCGCGCCCTGGGGAATCCTGCCCTGAGGACCACTAGAGGTACCACCAGGCAGTCGTTACAGAACCCTACGGCCGGCCTGACCATTTCACCTCTCCAGCCCTGACTACGCCTGTGTTCCTGCACCTCCTAAGATTAGTGGAAGGTTAGTTTGTTCACTGTGCGTTTATATAGATATATATCTGGGTGGCTAATAATAAACTGTATTATATTACCTGCGTTTCCCTGTGTCAGTCCACACCTTTCTGGCCATTCCTTGATTCCTGACAGTTGTGCCCACACAGGGGCTATCAATGGCACATAAATGATAAAAACATTAGTATAACACCAACAGTAACTCAAACTAAAGGCAGCTATCCACTGCCACACCAAAAACAAACAGAAAAAGGAAAGAGGAGTACAAAAGGAAAAAGATAACAAGACCAAGAGCAGGGGTCCGAGAACACCAATACTGAGCAACATCACAACCCCAGACTAGCCAGGGGGAGCGTGGGATGGCTGTATGTTTTGAGGTAGTTATCTTGCTGCAGAATAAATTTGTGGCCAATCACATGTCTCCATGATGGTATGGCATGATGGAAAAATACCTCCCCGTATTTCTCAGCATTGAAGATGCCATTGATCCTGGCCAAACCTCCAGCTCTATTTGCAGAAATGAAGCCCCAATCTTGCAAGAAACCACCATGCTTCACTGTTGCCTGCAGACATTCATTATTGTACCACTCTCCAGCCCTTCATGACCAAACTGCCTCCTGCTACAGCCAAATATTTCACATTTTGACTCATCAGTCCAGTTATCTGCTGCCATTTTCCACACCTCAGTTCCTATGTTTTCATAATTGAGTTGCTTAGTCTTATTTCTATGTCCTTTGCAGGGCTCTGGTTGTACATACATATATACATATAGAGTGCTACCCCCTTGAGTGCCGCTGAGTATTTAGGGGTTCCCTCTCTGTCCCAAGCCAGCTTTGGAGGCTTGACCCTTGCTGTCACCACCTCAAACCTCTGGCTAGGAGGATCCCCTGACTCTAACCATGGAAATAGACACAAACACAGCGTAGGGTGAACCGATATTTTGGTTATATTGAAGTCAAAATATAAAGAATGAAAGCACAATACAATGATACAAGTATATGTGCATGGGGTAAAAGTCAAACACTCTGAGATTCAACCAAGTTTGGTAACACAATATCACTAAGCAATTCTTGAATGTCCTACAAAGATCAATCTCAGCTCCTGATATATTTCTCCCCAAGTGTGCTGGAAAAGAAAAAAACTATTAAACGGTTAGACTAACACTGGTTTCTCAGTAACTGGTGACTGGGTTTAACTCTGGGGGTGGATTCTTTTATTAAATGCATCAATGTCTCTTTTGTTTGTCTCTAACACAGAGGTGTCCAATCTTCTGTGTTATCGATGGGGGCCTAGTTGGTGCACATATAGGTTCAGATTCTTTCTGGTTCAAAGGCAGGATTCCCTCAACATAGTGCAAATATAGAGGGAAGGGTACTCCTTCTTCAAGGGATGTTGAGTTCAAAAGATAACTCTTTAACACAAGGATTGAAGTAGAAGATTCACTGAGATTTGTTGAAAGGGGCAGAAGTAAACTTCAGCAGGGTGCAATGCCTCATCAAAAGGCAGCAAACTAGTGTGATGAAACAGTTCCTTTAAGGTGACAATAGGCTGGAACTGAGACACTAATGTGATTCTGGCAGCAAGATGCATATATTGTAGCAAAGTCCTGCAGTCTGAAATTTGTAAAATGCAATATGTAGTGGCAGGGCACTCTGTAAGCAGACCATAGTGGGTGGGTGGTCTGTGAACAGTATGTATTTGCAGGGCGATCTGTGAGCAGTACATAGTGGCAGGGCAGTTAATGAGTAGTATACAGAGACAGGGCAGTTGGTGAGTGGTACCTGTTGGCAGGAAAGTCAGTGAGCAGTATGTAGTGGTAGGGCAGTCAGGAAACAGAACGTAGTGGCAGGGCGGTCAGTGAACAGTACGTAGTGGAGGGTGGTCAATGAGCAATGTGTAGACGTTTTACAGTTTTTATCAATTTGCTGCAGCATCCCTGAAGAGACAGTACTCCAGAGTGCTATGGCACCCTGGTGAGAAAGGCTGGTCTAGAATATTCATGGTGGATAGTGCCAGAACGTGAAGTTTTGCTCAAATCATAATCTGGTTGACTTTATTTTGAGCTACAAGACTTCTGATTTCTTCTTGGTGATTGATGTGTACCACTGTCATGGCATTGCCTGTCTGAATGAAGATTAAATATTTGTGAAGTCAAGAGGTCCAGCATAAGAGGGAAAACTGAAATACTGATGAGAGACAAGCTGATTTTTCTACACTTCCAAATGGCATATTTGCTTGCGGTAAATGCACATATTGTCCTTGGGTACAAACTGACGTACAATTTACTTTACCTAATGGAAAGATTTTGATTCCCAAATTTCATGCTAACTGTACAACTAGGGGAGTAATATATCTCATAACATGCACTTGTGGGGACTACTATGTGGGTAAAACCATATGTTAGTTTAACCAGAGAATACATGACCATTTTTATTACTCATCAAATGGCAAAATGCTTACTCCCATTAGCCGTCATTTGGGACTTTATCACAAATTTGATACTACGCATACCAGATTCACTGTATTGGAGGTAGTTACGAAAGACCCACGTGGAGGCAACTGGGACAAAAAAAATCCTCTGCAGAGAAACAATGTGGATCGAATGCCTTAATACAGTAAATCCACAAGGCCTCAATGAAATTCTATCATACAAATCTTTTTTATGAGCTGAGGGCATAGATCCATAAATATTATTTGTGATCACTCTTGGATCTTGGAATGTTAATACATGATGCTAGATATGATGATGGAATGTGTTTAATTCAGTAAGTAGTGAGAGATATCTTTAGGATAGCAACATATATTGTTTCTGTTCTCCTAGTCTGGTCTATAGGCTATGGAGTTGTTTCTTGATGTAATTACCATTGGATCTGTGCCTTACAATGTCCTTGGTATACTCTGTGGCCATTTTTGTCAGATGTATATTGTGTATATATACCCAGTCTTTTGCTATTGTAAATGTTTTTGTATATTGTACAAGGTGTGCATTGTTGTCACAATGGGCCCTCTAGGGGCGCCGGGTGTCCTTGGGTCCCATTGGTGGGGGCCCTTTATTTTGGTCGGGTGTGTGGCCATTGTTTCTTGGGCCGGCAGTCCCATGTCTACTCCCCCCATGGCCATTGTGCACCTGGGGATGGCAGTGGCTGCCGTACCGGTTCACCCATGGATTGGGGAGCATTGGATCTCCCCAGATCCTTTCTTATCCCCATCTGCACGTGCGCGGGTGGTCCCGTGGTCATGAATTGTCAGGTTGGGCTCTGCGTGTGTGCAGGACTCGCGTGCGTGGACTCTCCTGGCCAGGCTGGGATTGTGTAGCACGCCCAGTCGCGGTGTATATAAGTGGTGTGGGCTGGTGTACTGCCTCTTGGGATTCCTGTACCACTGAGCGGACCTCATCGGTGACCCCACAGACTTTGGCCTTTTTTTGTGGTTACAGGTAGATTACATCCCTTGGGGGGTGATAAATACTATAGATGGTTTGAGGTTATGAATAGAGATGAGCGAATTATTCAAAAATTCGGTTCGGCTGATTCGCCGAATTCGCCAAATAAATTCGCTTCGAGCCGAATATATTCGCTGCGAATTTAACTTATAAAAAGGGTGTTTCTAGGCTTCAGAGAGCCTTTATATTAGTGCAGAACACTGTACCTTTAATTTAAATGCCCTTGGAGTCTGCTGGGGAAGAGAAATAATACTGTCAGTCAGTATGACATGCAGATGAGTGCCGTCGATCTTAGAATCACCGCACACTTCACTCATTTGGGCAGTCACGGGGCCAAAACCAGAGTGTGGAGCCACAGTGTGGCGGTGGAGGCAGCAGCAATGGGAGGCCATACAGCACCCTATGACAAAATGGAACCCACCAGCAGTGTGAGGAGACCTGAAAGTGGCACATGGCAGAGTGTGGCGATGGAGACAGCAGCAATAGGAGGCCGTACAGGGACCCATGACACACTCTGGACCTGGCAGCAGCATGAGGAGGCGGTACAGGGGCCCATGACAGTTTACGGGCCTGGCAGCAGCATGAGGAGTCGGTACGGGGGCCCATGGCAGATTACGGGCCTGGCAGCAGCATGAGGAGGCGGTACAGGGGCCCATGGCAGAGTGGCGGAGCGTAAGCAGCTAAAATTGAAGGCCATACAGAGGCCTATGTTAAAAAGTCCCCCCAGCAGCAGCGTGGGGAGACGACTATCAAGAGTCCAATGGCAGAGTGGCGGAGCAGAAGCAGCTTCAATTGAAGGCCATACACAGGCCTAGGTTTAAAAGTCCCTCACAGTTAATTCCAATAACGAACTCTACTCCTCCGTGCAATCTACTTACGAGACCCTGGGCAGGTCTGGGTCCAATTTGTGGTAGAGACTGGTTTTGTTCAGCCATGCTTGAGCGAGTAATAACAGGTCTGTGCTGCCCTTTGGTGTCTGGCTTAATGCGCACAACACTGAACGTCCCAGCTTTTGTCAACGATTTGCCGTTAAGTGATGCAAACCCGCTGAACCACGTTCATGAGGAGCCGGTACAGGGGGCCATGAATCAGTATGGACCTGGCAGCAGCGTGAGCAGACGACAGAGGCACATGGCGCAGGGTGGCGGTGGAGGCAGCATTATTCTGAAGCCACACACAGGCCTCGGTTAAAAAGCGGAAGCCGTCAGCAGCGTGAGCAGACGACAGAGGCACATGGCGCAGGGTGGCGGTGGAGGCAGCAGCAATGGAAGGCCATACAGCACCCTATCACAAAATGGAACCCACCAACAGTGTAAGGAGACCTGAAAGTGGCACATGGCAGAGTCTGGCGATGAAGTCAGCAGCAATGGGAGGCCGTACAGGGACCCATGACACACTCTGGACCTGGCAGCAGCAAGAGGAGGCGGTACAGGGGCCCATGGCAGAGTGGCGAAGCGTAAGCAGCTTAAATTGAAGGCCATACAGAGGCCTATGTTAAAAAGTCCCCCCAGCAGCAGTGTGGGGAGACGACTATCAAGAGTCCAATGGCTGAGTGGCGATCCGGGAAGTCAGCGTTGTGATTGCAGATGCAATGCAGAGATTCCATGAGGTGATGAGTAACGATTATGTGTCCCTGAGTAACGATTCTGTGTCCCTGAGTAACGATTCTGTGTCCCTGAGTAACGATTCTGTGTCCCTGAGTAACGATTCTGTGGCCCTAAAGTCTCTGTGGCCCTAACTCTGTCCCTTAATACACACAGGTCTGTCTCTCTTGAATGACCGGAGGCTAATGGAGAATTCTAAGATGGCCGCGATTTATAGCTCCACCATTACACAGTGCTGGCTGGCTGCTGATTGGCTAATGCGATCACATGTCATGAATGCATTATGGGTCAGCGCGCCTTGTCTGCGCGCCTTCCCAGAGATCCCCGCCCCATCTTCTCTGTCCATTTTCTCCGTCGCCACACATGTCGCCTCCATTTTTGGAAAAATTCGATTCGTGCATCCGAAGTTTGCTAATCTTCGGATTCGTCGCGAATAGAATTTTTCCAAATCTTCGGAACGAATTCCACTTCGTCATGTTCGATTCGCTCATCTCTAGTTATGAACATAGAGGGGAGTCACACTAATGGGGGCACCTTGCTTTCTCCTAGGCCAACTAGTTTCTATACCTATTATTGGAGACAACCTATTGTGGGCTAAGTTAGAGCTGTTTGCCTTTTACTCCCTAGTGAGGGATTGCATACATATTGGACTCCATGATTGATACATCTTTTCAAGCATAGAGGTAAACTCTTCTTATGGATTTGGTCCTATGCCATAATACCCGCGTTTCAGCAGGATACTAGCCAATTTATATCTATGTATTATGGTCTTTCTTAGGCCCATATTGTTTTGGCATTATCAACCCAGATGTGGCTGGACTATTATACGGAGGTTGTAGACCACCAACCAGCACTTCTGTTTGACAATCTTTACCTGCTGATTGTCTGGGGAGTCTCCCTCTTCCCTCTTGCAGCAGCTGAAAACCAGCTTTTCCTCCTCTTCCTTCATTTGCTGCAAGGGGGAACTACAGAGGACCGGTTAAAGTACATGCTGCCTCTGCTGCCCCTCCTTTCCAGCTTCCCCTCCTCGTCCTCCTGCTGGCTGCTGCGGAGTTCCTTTCATGATGAAGAGTGTGGAAAGGGGCCAACAAATATGTAATTTACTGGGTTCTTCCTTTTCTGAAGGAACACAGTGAGTGATCAGTACCAATTACTCTGTGTATTCATTTGTAACTGAAGCATAGTAAACTGTGTTTACTATGTTTCAGTTGGTGAATGAACATGGAGACTGTGGACACTGTTCTACTGACATTGTTCACACACTGTCCACTGCTCTTCTGACACTGTCCACACACCGTCCACTGTCCTACTGAAACATTCCACTGGTCTTCTGACTGACACTGTCCACTTTTAAGGTAGGTGAACTTTATATTTTTTCAGTGACATTTGTTTTATTATATTTAACCCCTGTAACCTTTGATCTCTTTCATGTTGTTTAGGTAGATCTCCACCTCTCAAAGGATGCCTACCCCTAATCCGTTACAACATCCAGAACCTTATCGATTATTAACTCAGCCCACTGTTCTTCTAGAATGTATGAAACTTACATGTTTTAGGCCCCAAGAGCATAACTTTACATTTATCAACATTAAATATAAACACTGGTATGTCCTCAAAAGGAAAGGCCATGTACCGGCACCTGCAAGGATACCACATTAGGAGCAGCGGCTGTGTCCATGTAGCCACTGCATCCCAATTGACAGCAATGGGACTGCCTGCATGGGGCTGCACAGAACACCTGGCCACTTCATTAGGCACACATATTCAATTGCTTGGTAACACAAATTGCTAATCAGCGAATCACATGGCAGCAACTTAATGCATTTAGGCATCTAGACATGGTGAAGACTTGCTAAAGTTCAAACCGAGCATCAGAATGGGGAAGAAAGGGGATTTAAGTGACTTTGAACGTGGCATGGTTGTTGGTGCCAGATAGGCTGATCTGTGTATTTCAAAAACTGCTGATCTACTGGGATTTTCTCGTACAACCATTTCTAGGGTTTATGGCAGGGGTGTCCAAACTATGGCCCTCCAGGTGTTGAGGAACTGCAAGTCCCATGAGGCCTTGCAAGACTCTGAAATCCACAGGCAAGCCATCCAGAGGCAGAGGCATGATGGGACTTGTAGTACTTCAACAGCTGGAGGGCCATAGTTTGGACAACCCTGGTTTATGGAGAATGGTCCAAAAAAGAGAAAATATGAAAATATCAAATGAGCGGCAGCTGTGTGGAAGAAAATGCCTTGTTGATATTAGAGGTCAGAGGAGAATGGGCAGACTGGTTCAGCTGTGACATTCAGATGGTAGGGTCAGAATTTGGCATATACAACATGAAAGCATGGATCCATCCTGCCTTGTATCAACAGTTCAGGCTGGTGGTGGTGGTGTAATGGTGTGAGGGATATTTGCTTGGCACTAGCAAGGTGTACCTAATAAAGTGGCTGCTGAGTATATGCATCTGTATGTGGGTAAACAAAGCCCTCACATGGGGGACTGATTCATATGCCCCATGTAAACAATGCCTATGGCTAACAAGGCAAAGCTGTGGAGCAACCAATCTGGAAAACTGCAAAAGGAGCTCTCATGTTTGCTTTTACTTTTATCTTAGGAGAAAAGATGTCCGTTCTCCTAGGACGATAGAAAAAGACTCAAGCATGTTGGGAGTGGGAGGGTTTGTACTGCCAATTCAACAATTTTTTTTTCAATTCTGAAGGGGGCAGAATAACCCATTGCCTCAAAATTTCTTTTGAACTTATGTCCCTTAACGAACAATTAAGAAAACTATCAATTTCACTTGTTAACAGAGCAAACACTTTATAGAGCATACTAATTTACAAAGTGAACCAGTAATGATTTTGCCAAACTTAGTCTAAAAATATATGCTTACCATGTACACACTACAGTTTAGATTAGCTGGAAATAGAAAAATGAATACCCTGTTTCCGAATCCATATTTTTCCTAAATAAAAGCTTCACAAAAGCATAACAGACCCAAACATTTCCTTTTACTGCCATCTCACGTATGTTTTGAATTGCATGGCTATGATCCTTAAACACTAGCAGCGAACACCCATGGTAAGTGACGTCCTACGATTTATCCTATATACACACAAAATACCAGAAATTCTTCTTTACCATGAAAAAAAATCCATCTTAAGCACTGGTCTTTGTACTAGAGTCGCTTCTACCATATTAAGTAACAGCCGTGAGTTCAACAGTACAAAGCAAAGCAAAACATTGTCAAGTATAATGTGCCCTTTCCTGAATTTGTAAAATAGAAAAAAAATAGAAAAAACTGGTTCTCAAGGAAAACAAAAATAGGTTTTACTACTTGGCAAACCTGGTTATAATAAATACCAAGGTATGCAAGGTATGCCACAATACAGTAGTTTAAGGAAATTTATAAAATAAAAAGTGTTTAAATTAATATAAAATGAAATCTTCCAAACTATGGGAATGTTATTCATAGATCAACTATTATGCTATGGACACTGAAATAACACCATTGGTGGCTAGGCATACTACTGTGCTTGGTTACGATTCTTGGCTACAATGCTTGTACTCCCAACACTCACAGTGAGCCCTCTGTCTAGTGACTGGAGCTGAATGGTCTGCACGTTATACAATGTTGTGCACATAGAGATTGTTTAATTTGCAGTGGTTATAAAGAATACAGAAGCAAAAAGCATATTGATCCCAAAATCAATTACATTGTGATCAGACATTATATTGGTATAAATGATGTGCTCTTAAAACAATTTACCCGCTTCCATACAAGGCATTTTTACCCCCTCCCTGCCCAGGCCATTTTTCAGGTTTCAGCGCTCTCATACTTTGAATGCCAATTGCGCGGTCATACAACATTGTACCCAAACTAAAATTTTAGCATTTTCTTCACACAACTAGAGATTTCTTTTGGTGGTATTTAATCACCACTGGGGGTTTTATTTTTTGCTAAATTAACAAAAAAAAGACTGAAATTTTTTTTAAAAAACCCACGTTTTTCTTTGTTTCTGTTATAAAAGTTTGCAAATAAATAATTGTTCTTCATAAATTTAGGCCTGTCACAGATCCTCCACACGCCACACCCACAGCGACTAGCTAACCGAGGCACGCACGTGCGGCCGTGACAGGGGGGTACAAGGGAATAAAGGGGACTTAACTTTGAATATATAAAACCATATATAAGATCAGCCATGATATCCTTCCACAGCCCGCACTACCTTTTGGCCACCACCAGATGGAGACTCCACTCCAATCCAGTTGGTCGATCACACACTGGCAGATACAAACCTTACATACAATCCGGTGCACTGATTAGAGTTGAGGACCAGCTTAGTAATTACACACCCTTCTAGAGTCCTTCCAGCTACCCTACAGCTTGAACCCCAGTGTTAATCACCCTTCCACTGTCCTCACCCCCCCCCCCCCGGCACCAGTCACACCACAAAAGGTAGCCTGCCACCACCCAACAGTTTATCCGCAGAACGGTCTGCTGGGACACCCCACACACACAGATCTCCGTTTGGCTGATCTGTTACCTTTTACAATTTGCATGCAGTATGCCCACACACAGTGCAATTGCATACAGATTGGCAATGAGCTTGACCGAGCGTTTAAAGGCACTAAAATACAATACAATTTAATCTAATACAATCTAATCTCTCCAATCCAATCTCTCCAATGTAATCTCTCCGAAGATATGAGCACGTGCTTAAATACACAGAAGTCACTAATTAATTTTAAGATTTAAATTCCTGAAAGTGGGCAGTGCATAAAATATGTACAAAATATAAAAAGTTACAGAAATACAAAAATTACAAGAAGACACACAAATAACTATTCACTATAAAAAAAAAGGGAATAAAAAACCGAGATAAAACTTTTACCAAGATCTATCCTGCGACTGGAGCAAGTCAGAGCATCAGCAATCCGTCAGTCAAATCGAACTGGCTCCATACGAATCACAAATGTTCCAATGCCCGGGTACACCTTTTATGGGGATATGGACGTAGGCGGGACATTAGTTCTCGGCCAATTGACTATGGGGGGCTGCTCCTGTACGTGCCCACAGGATGTTCTGGATACTGACCTGCCCAAGTTCAATTGGACTAAGACCGGCTTGAAACACCAAGTTGGGGATTGGATTTCCGACACCAGCGCATCGGCCCGATCGTGACAGTACCAAATACCATTCGACTGTCGCAATCCAGCACCACCTAACCATTTCCTGCATTTTCCTGGCCTTCTACCTAAGCCACAAATATGATTTTTTAGGTGTCGATGTGGCGCACAGAATGCCCTAGCAGAAGGGAACATGTTCATCTCTCTGCAACTAATATTTTAGCTTTTATGAGAGATGAAACATACCCCTTTTGATGTATGGATATACTCCTTTTAGAGCTTCCAATGTCAGGCAGACAACCTGTCTGGAGCCACTTCCTCCAAACCGGTTTTCCCAGAAGGTGACAACCTTATTAGCAAAAAGGTGTCACTTCCAGAGGAAGCCAGGCTTTTCAGAAGCCAATTGATGCTAATTGATGACCACTGTCTGAGTACCTCATTTCCTCAATGGCAAGGACTGAATATACATCCTTAATGACAATGGAATGCCCCTAAGGTTACGATTACATATTGCTACCAATCGCATCTTATCTACTCAAATCTGTACATTTACGTCACATGTACGTTACATGATGTCACATGTACGTTACAAGGCCAAAATGTATTCTACTACAGGTCTTTGGTGAAAATAACCCAAATTAGGATGTATTTTTTAGTTTGTAGGAAAGTTATAGAGTTTACAAACTATGGTATAGATCTGAATATTGATCAAACCTGAAGTACTGACAGCCAATCTAATTTCTTGAGGTCCAAGAATGTCAGAACAGTACAGATATCTCCCAAATGACCCTTTTTGCAAAAATAGACAGTCCGACGTACTTCATAAGAGGCATGCCGAGTTTTTTGAAGTTGTATTTGTTTTGTCATAATTTTTCGGAAAATGAAAAAATGTAAAAAATTATTTTCACTTTTTTTTTACATATTGTCACCAGTGCAGTACAGCATCATCATATAACTGGCATGGCGGTGATCAGGGACACTGACTGGTGACTGTATGAAAAAAATAATAATTTAAAAAAAAAAAAATTATTATTTTTTTTTAAGATTTTTTTTTTCATATTTCACTATGACCAAAGTAGTACAATGTTACCATAGTAACATTGTACTACTTTGGGGAAGTGATCAGTATTTTTGTTTTTTTTACACAATTTGCTTATAGCAAAGAATTTCTTTGCTATAAGCAAGCATTTACCTGAATGACATCGATTCATTCAGGGTTTTTTTTTTTTGTGCTTAGCTGTGATTTGGCCACGGCTAATCACATGACACAGCTGGGCTATGATTGGCCCAGCTTGTGCATGTGATCACTGTGAGCATTCACAGCTAGACACACTACACCCTGTTCCAAATTATTATGCAAATTCTATTTAAGTGTCACAAAGATTAAATATTTTGTTTTTCAGTTGAACTCGTGGATGGCATTGTGTGTCAGGGCTCTTTTGATCACTGAAAACCATCTCGGACACCTATGATAATTAGATTAGCCGGTGAGCCCAATTTAAGGAAAAACTACTAAAGGAGGGTGTTCCACATTATTAAGCAGAGCACCATTTTCAAGCAATATGGGGAAGAAAAAGGATCTCTCTGCTGCCGAAGAGAGTGAAATAGTTCAATGCCTTGGACGAGGTATGAAAACATTCGATATTTCACGAAAACTTAAGCATGATCATCGCACTATTAAGAGATTTGTGGCCGATTCAGAGCACAGACGGGTTCGTGCAGATAAAGGCACATTGAGGAAGATTTCTGCCAGATCCATGCATCGGATCAAGAGAGCAGCTGCTAAAATACCATTACATAGCAGCAAACAGATATTTGAAGCTGTTGGTGCCTCTGGAGTCCCACGGACATCAAGGTGTAGAGTCCTCCAGAGTCTTGCAACTGCGCATAAACCTTCTATTCGGCCACCAGTAACCAATGCTCACAAGCAGAAATGGCTGCATTGGGCAGAAAAATACATGAAGACTAATTTTCAAACAGCCCTGTTCACTGATGAGTGCTGTGCAACCCTGGATGGTCCAGGTGGATGGAGTAGTGGATGGTTGGTAGACGGCCACCCTGTTCCAACAAGGCTGCGACGTCAGCAAGGCGGTGGTGGAGTCATGTTTTCGGCCGGAATCATGGGAACAGAGCTGGTCGGCCACTTTAGCGTCCCCGAAGGTGTAAAGATGACCTCTGCAAAGTATGTGGAGTTTATGACTGACCACTTTCTTCCCTGGTACAGAAGGAAGAACTATGCTTTCCGTAATAAAATCATCTTCATGCATGACAACTCACCATCTCGTGCTGAAAAGAATACCTCTGCATCAATGGCTGCTATGGGGATAAAAGGAGAGAAAGTCATGGTGTGGCCTACATCTTCCCCTGACCTCAATCCTATTGAGAACCTTTGGAGCATCCTCAAGCAAAAGATCTATGAGGGTGGGAGGCAGTTTACATCCAAGCAGCAGCTCTGGGAGGATATTCTAACATCTTGCAAACAAATTCAAGCAGAAACTGTCCAAAAACTCACAAGTTCAATGGATGCAAGACTTGTGAAGCTGCTATCAAATAAGGGGTCCTATGTTAAAATGTAACGTGACCTGTTAACATGTTTAAAAAGTTAAAATGTTGTTAAAAGTTTGATTGAAATAGCTTTTGATTTCAGTAAATATGCTGCAAACACAACAAATGACAATTTTCAGTTCTTTACAACCTATAAAGTGTTTTGAAACTTACTGTGCGTAATAATTTGGAACAGTGCATTGGAAGTGTTTTATGTTTAACAAAAATACTGTTATCATTAGGAGGTTTGTTCAATAAAATTTGAATTGTACTCTTAATAGTTGATAACATGAGAATTATGCTGACTTTTATTTACATCAATTATTTAGGTAAATGAGAAAAATATAATTTGCATAATAATTTGGAGCAGGGTGTAGTATACAATGGATGGCATGAATGAAGCCATCCATTGTATACAACTGTCATGTGACCTGCTGTGATTGGTCACAGCAGGTCACATGGTACCAGCAACGGGGCCGGTACTCAGATTTGTCATTGGCCATGTCCGAGGTACACGGCCGGTGACAGATCACGCCGCTGCACGGCTCTGTGGGCATGCAAACTGTGGGCATGCGGGAACCTGTTAAGAGAAAATGTACAGAGAAGAAATTAAATTCATGTTGTAAAGTGTTGCACAAACTGTTGGTGCTATATTAATCCTGAATAATAATAATAATAATAACCACCAGGCTGCTTCATACATAATGCTTCAATATTCCCATAAATTAGGTGTTTACTAATTACTACTGGAATGTTCAGTTTCTCACTCCACAGATAGAATACCCATCTTAAGTACTGTAAGTACATTGCAAAATCATCTGTGGACAACTGTGGACATCAGGAGAAAATCTGGGATTCTTGCTAGATAAATCTGGCAAGCAAATAATTGTGAGACCCCACTTTGACTGTGAAAAAATTCAGATGACCACTAATGTATCATCTGGAAAATTAGACATCCGTAAAAACCACTTGAAGGATAAATACTTTCAAGAGCATCATCATGATTGGCTCACTCTATACTTGAATATACTTAAAGAAAAAGATTTGGTGCCACATCTTTTGCCAATGTCCTATTAGATTCTACTCCAATATATTTTATATCTTTTCTTTAACATTAAAGTGAAAGTCCTGTTATTCTACAAAATATATCAAAACTTTCAAAGGATTTGTAATTCTGTTCAATTAGTCTTGTATTTCACATGCTTCTACCACAGTACACAGCCAGGCACCTGACACCCCTGAGTAACCTACCTGCTTTATTGGACAGATGATGCCAATTCATTGTCCAAAAAGCTGAAAAGTTGAGCCACATACAGTTGTGCTCAAAAGTGTGCATACCCTGGTAGAAATCATTACATTTTGGCATTTATATTGAAAATAAGATTGATCATGCCACAAAACTGTATTTTATTTAAAGATCGTGATCATATGAAGCCATTTATTATCACATAGTTGTTTGGCTCCTTTTTAAATCATAATGATAACAGAAATCACCCAAATGGCCCTGACCAAAAATTTACATACCCTGAAATGTTTGGCCTTGGTACAGACACACAAGGTGACACACACAGGTTAAAATGTCAATTAACCTCCCTGGCGGTATTCCCGAGTGTAGCTCGGGGTAAAGTTTCAGCACCACAAGCGGTAACCCCAAGCTACACTCGGGAATACCCTGCAGCTCTGCTCCTGGATCTCTTTTTCACTTACCTTGTCCTTCGCTACTGCGACGTCCCCCCTGCAGTGTCCCCGGCAATGTCCTCTGGCCGATGCCGGAATCTGTCTTCTGGGTTCGGTTCCCTGCAACGTCAGGACACACGGGGGACGGAACTGGCGGGAAATTTGAAAGTTGTAAAAGTGACATTCACTAAAATCACATAGTAAAACATTACTGTATCAAACCATTTCACATACATTTTGTCCCTAGTGCTATGTCCTGTGCCCTGCCTGCATATTTATTGTTCTTTCTGCCTGGAAACTGAGAAATGTCCATGGCGTCCAAAAAGCGTCCCTTTAGGTCAAAAGCGGTTTTAGACCAGCTAGAGAACAGCGATAGTAATTTAGAACTACTTGCAGAATTGAGTGATAATGATTTGTGGGAAAATTCGTCATCACACACTGAAAACGATTTTGCGACTTTGCTCAGTGATGTACGAACGTGGCGCTATATTTCAAATTTCAGTGTTTTTGGTTTGATTATATTATTTAATTAAATTTATTATTATATTTTTATGATTATTTATTAAATTATAATTTATGATTTCGCGTTTAAAATTTTAACATACCCGGGATGTTTACTAGACTCTTGTTCGGACAGATTTCAGTGAGTTATTCCTAAAAATTACAGGCCTACAATAAAAAAAATACATATTTCCATGCAAAAAAAGTACCGCTTTGAGCACAGAAATATGGACATAATCAGACGCTAGGGAGGCTACTGGTTAATTTTCTACATATGTGACTTTTTACATTGCAATTAGTGTCTGTGTATAAATAATGAGTTTCTTAGCTCTCAGGTGGATGCACTGAGCAGGCTAGATAATAAGCCATGAGATGCAAGAAAAGAACTGTCAAAAAACATGGTTAAAAAGGTAATGGAACTTTATAAAGATGGAAAGGGATATAAAAAGTTATCCAAATCCTTGAAAATGCCAGTCAGTACTGTTCAATCACCTATTAAGAAGTGGAAAGTTTGGGGATCTCTTGATACCAAGTCAAGGTCAGGTAGACCTGCCAGAAGAATTGTTTGGGATACAAAAAATAACCCAAAGAAAAGGTACCCTCAGGAAAAATACAGACTGCTCTGGAAAAAGATGGTGTGGTTGTTTCAAGGAGCACAATATGACAATACTTGAATAAATATGAGTTGTATAGTCGAGTTGCCAGAAAGAAGCCTGCACCAATGCTACAAAAAAGCCTGGTGAGGCGTGTCAAGATGTTGTCAGGCATATTGTAACTGGAATTTATTGTGGCATTGGCGCAGTAAAGACTTCTTTCTGGCAACTCAACCATACAGCTAATTTTCGTTCAAGTATTTTCATATTGTTCTACTTAAAAAACAAAAATAAAAAAACACACCGTCTTTTTCCAGAGCATCCTATAACTTATTCTGAGGTTACCTGTGGGGTTTTTCTTTGTATCCTGAACAATTCTTTTGGCAGTTGTGGCTGCAATCCTTCTTGGTCTACCTGACCTTGGCTTTGGATCAAGAGATCCCTGAACCTTACACTTCTTAACAAGTGCTTGAGCAGTACTGAATAATATATTCAAGGCATTCGACATCTTTTTGTATCCTTTTCCATCTTTATAAAGTCCCATTACTTTGTTGTGAAGGTCTTTTGACAGTTCTTTTCCGCTCCCCGTGGCTCAGTATCTAGCGTGCTCAGTGCGTCCACCTGAGCGCTAACAAACTAACTGACAATTTCTATACAGAGACACTAAATGCAATGTAAAAAGTCACAAATGTGAGAAATTAACCTTTAATTGCAATTTTAACCTGCGTGTGTCATCTTGTGTGTCTGTACCAAGGACAAATATTCCAGGGTATGTAAACTTTTGATCAGGGCCATTGGGTGATTTCTGTTATCAATATGATTTAAAAAAGGAGCCAAACAACTATGTGATAATAAATGGCTTCTTATGATCACCAACCTTAAACAAAAGAGTTTTTTGGCAAGATCAGTCATATTTTCAATATAAATGCCATAATTTCACGATTTCTGACAGGGTATGCAAACTTTTGAGCACAACTGTATAGGTATTGCAGCGATGTACTGTGTTGTTTGACTGGAGTTTAAAAGATTAAACCACGTAGGAATAAATGATACTACAATTAAGACTACAGTCAGGTCCATAAATATTGGGACATCGACACAATTCTAACATTTTTGGCTCTATACACCACCACAATGGATTTGAAATGAAACGAACAAGATGTGCTTTAACTGAAGACTGTTAGCTTTAATTTGAGGGTATTTACATCCAAATCAGGTGAACGGTGTAGGAATTACAACAGTTTTCATATGTGCCTCCCACTTGTTAAAGGACCAAAAGTAATGGGACAGAATAATAATCATAAATCAAACTTTCACTTTTTAATACTTGGTTGCAAATCCTTTGCAGTCAATTACAGCCTCAACTCTGGAACACATAGACATCACCAGACGCTGGGTTTCATTTCTGGTGATGCTCTGCCAGGCCTCTACTGCAACTATCTTCAGTTTCTGCTTGTTCTTGGGGCATTTCCCTTCAGTTTTGTCTTCAGCAAGTGAAATGCATGCTCAGTCAGATTCAGGTCAGGTGATTGACTTGGCCATTGCATAACAATCCACTTCTTTCCCTTAAAAAACTCTTTGGTTGCTTTTGCAGTACGCTTTGGGTCATTGTCCATCTGCACTGTGAAGCGGCGTCCAATGAGTTCTGAAGCATTTGGCTGAATATGAGCAGATAATATTGCCCGAAACACTTCAGAATTCATCCTGCTGCTTTTGTCAGCAGTCACATCATCAATAAATACAAGAGAACCAGTTCCATTGGCAGCCATACATGCCCACGCCATGACACTACCACCACCATGCTTCACTGATGAGGTGGTATGCTTAGGATCATGAGCAGTTCCTTTCCTTCTCCATACTCTTCTCTTCCCATCACTCTGGTACATTACATTACATTGAGTTTATATAGCGCCAAAGGGTTTGCTCAGCGCTGTACAATAGAATAGGTACAAGTTGATCTTGGTCTCATCTGTCCATAGGATGTTGTTCCAGAACTGTGAAGGCTTTTTTAGATGTCGTTTGGCAAACTCTAATCTGGCCTTCCTGTTTTTGAGGCTCACCAATGGTTTACATCTTGTGGTGAACCCTCTGTATTCACTCTGGTGAAGTCTTCTGTTAATTGTTGACTTTGACACACATACACCTACCTCCTGGAGAGTGTTCTTGATCTGGCCAACTGTTGTGAAGGGTGTTTTCTTCACCAGGGAAAGAATTCTTCGGTCATCCACCACAGTTGTTTTCCGTGGTCTTCCGGGTCTTTTGGTGTTGCTGAGCTCACCGGTGCGTTCCTTCTTTTTAAGAATGTTCCAAACAGTTGTTTTGGCCACGCCTAATGTTTTTGCTATCTCTTTGATGGGTTTGTTTTGTTTTTTCAGCCTAATGATGGCTTGCTTCACTGATAGTGACAGCTCTTTGGATCTCATCTTGAGAGTTGACAGCAACAGATTCCAAATGCAAATAGCACACTTGAACTCTGGACCTTTTATCTGCTCATTGTAATTGGGATAATGAGGGAATAACACACACCTGGCCATGGAACAGCTGAGAAGCCAATTGTCCCATTACTTTGCGTCCCTTAACAAGTGGGAGGCATATATGCAAACTGTTGTAATTCCTACACCGTTCACCTGATTTGGATGTAAATACCCTCAAATTAAAGCCGACAGTCTGCAGTTAAAGCACATCTTGTTCATTTCATTTCAAATCCATTGTGGTGGTGTATAGAGCCAAAAATGTTACAATTGTGTCGATGTCCCAATATTTATGTACCTGACTGTATATTATTATTATTATTACATTGAGTTTATATAGCGCCAAAGGGTTTGCTCAGCGCTGTACAATAGAGGGGGGGACAATACATGAAACATTACAGCAACTACATACAGCACACGAGGGGTTATAGGGCCCTACTCTTTCGAGCTTACAATCTAGGAGGGAGGGGGTAGTGGTACAGGAGGAAGTGGCTGTGGGGGATGGAGTGGTAGGAGGAATGAAGGAGAGCAGCAGTTAGGTGAGGGTGGGGTAGGCTTCCCTGAAGAGGTGGGTTTTCAGGGAGCGCCTGAAGGTGAGGAGGGAAGGTGACAGTCTGATGGATTGGGGTAGTGAGTTCCAGAGGATGGGGGAGGACCTGGAGAAGTCTTGCAGACGTGCGTGTGAGGAGGAGACCAGGGAGCAAGATAGAAGGAGGTCCTGTGAAGAGCGAAGGGTACGGGTAGGGTGGTACTTGGGAATCAGGTCGGTGAGGTAGTTAGGGGCAGTGTTGTGAATGGCTTTGTAGGTCAGAGTGAGTAGTTTGAATTGATGCGTTGGGCGATAGGGAGCCAGTGGAGGGAGAGGCAGAGGGGGGTGGCAGAGGTGGAGCGGGTGGTGAGGTGGATGAGTCTAGCCGCTGAGTATATTATGAATACATAATACTATAACTAGTAGGTATAATGGTGAGTCTTGTGTGCTGTATTATTTATGTCTGTATTAAGTTCAAAAATTAAAAATATCATATACAAAATCCCTTTGTCCTTTGAACACTTGTTTGACCACCAACCAGGCTGATGCAACTATATGATAATGTGACTATCTGTAGGGACCTGATGAAGCTAAGGTATGTCATAGAAGGTGCTGGTCACCAATCTTCTGGTGTTTACATGACAGCTGTCTTTAGTATTTGCATTGATGTGCATTGCATATACAGTGCATCCAGAAAGTATTCACAGCACTTAACTTTTGTCACATTTTGTTATATTGCAGCCTTATTTCAAAATGGATTAAATTCATTTTTTCCTCAACATTCTACAAACAATACCCCGTAATGACAACGTAAAAGAAGTTTGTTTTGAAATCTTTGCAATTTATTCAAAATAAAATACAAAAAAAAAAAAACCACATGTACATAAGTATTCACAGCCTTTGCTCATTACTTTGTTGAAGCACCTTTAGCACCAATTACAGCCTGAAGTCATTTTGAGTATGATGATACAAGCTTGGCGCGCCTATTTTTGGGCAATTTCTCCCATTCTTCTTTGCAGCACCTCTCAAGCTCCATCAGGTTGGATGGGGGGTGTTGGTGCACAGCCATTTTCAGATCTCTCCAGAGATGTTCAATTGGGTTCAAGTCTGGGCTCTGGCTAGGCCATTCCAGGACATTCACAGAGTTGGCCCATAGCCAATCCTTTGTTGGGCTGTGTGCTTAGGGTTGTTGTCCTGTTGAAAGATGAACCGTCACCCCAGTCTAAGTTCCAGAGTGCTCTGGAACAGGTTTTCATCAAGGATGTCTCTGTACATTGCTGAATTCATCTTTCCTTTGATCCTGACTAGTCTCCCAGTTCCTGCCACTGAAAAACATCCCCACATCATGATACTGCCACCACCATGCTTCACTGTAGGGATGGTATTGGCCAGGTGGTGAGTGGTGCCTGGTTTCCTCTAGACATGATGCTTAGCGTTCAGGCCAAAGAGTTCAATCTTTGTTTCATCAGACCAGAGAGTTTTGTTTCTCATGGTCTGAGAGCCCTCAGATGCCTTTTGGCAAACTCCAGGCGGGCTGCCTATTGCCTTTTACTGAGGAGTGGCTTTCGTCTGGCCACTCTACCATACAGGCCTGATTGGTGGAGTGCTGCAGAGATGGTTGTTCTTCTGGAAGGTTCTCCTTTCTCCACAGAGAAATGCTGGAGCTCTTTCAGAGGGACCATCCAGTGTTTGGTTACTTCCCTGGCTAAAGCCCTTCTCCCACGATCTCTCATTTTGGCCAGGCAGCCCGCTATAGGAAGATTTCTGGTGGTTCCAAATTTCTTCCATTTACAGATGATGAAGGCCACTGTGCTCATTGGGACCTTCAATGCTGCAGACATTTTTACATACCCTTCCCCAGATCTGTGCCTTGATACAATCCTGTATCGGAGGTCTGCTGACAATTCCTTGGACTTCATGGCTTGGTTTGTGCTCTGACATGCACTGTTAACTGTGGGACCTTATATAGACAGGTTTATGCCTTTCCTAATCATGTCCAATCAACTGAATTTCCCACAGGGGGACTCCAATCAAGTTGTGGAAACATTTCAAGGATGATCGGTGGGAACAGGATGCACCACAGCTCAATTTTGAGTGTCATGGTAAAGGCTGTGAATACTCATGTACGTGTTTTTTTTTTTTGTTTTATATTTTTAATAACTTGCAAAGATTTCAAAACAAACTTCTTTCATGTTTTCATTATGGGGTATTGTTTGTAGAATGTTAAGGAAAAAAATTAATGTAATCCATTTTTGAATAAGGCTGTAACATAAGAAAACGTGGCAAAAGTTAAGCGCTGTGAATACTTTCTGGGTGCACTGTACTGTACCTTTCCTAAAGGTGCAGCTATCATATGCAGTATATGGGAACCTTTTTAAAAATTAAAGATAACACACATACAATCTTTTTTAAAGGGGAAAAGGGTAACACTTGTTGAATGAGTAGTTTTTGATTGAAGTTCAACTAAGGGCTCCTGTATGACACTACACAAAACGAGACCAAAACCAGTTATTCTGTGCTGCACAGCCTCATATAGCTAACAAAAACTCCCTTACCTTCCCTGAATGAGCCAAATCCTCCTTAATTTGTGTCTCATATGCTCCCCTCCCAGATACTGCATCTCACAGTGGGAGGATTTCAGTAACAGAGGCAGTGCTATCAATACAGAAAGCAGTGGGCAGGACAAGATTTGGCATATAGAAGACAACAAGGTAGCCAAAGCTCAGGAATTAGCTACGTATATATACGTGATTATGCAGTTCTGGGTAGGGGGCATGCGTGGTCCCTTACCCGCGCCGCCATTCGCAGCCTTGGCTGTAAATCACCGCGTCCCGGGCGATGATTCCCCGCTGGCACCTGACGACCTCCGAGGATTTCCAACGGGGGAGAGACCTGTATGTAAACAATACAGATCTTTCTCCTGTCAGCTCCTGCGCGCTGCTTTATGTGGCATAGCAGAGCCATACAAAGCAGTGTGCTTACAGGGAAACACACACACAGCCCACATAGTAAAACAGCACACAGTTAACCCATTCTTGCCCAGTGTCATTAGTACAGTGTCAGTGTTTTTTATTAGCACTGATCACTGTATTGGTGTCACTGGGGATGTGACACCAAGTCAGCTCCCTCCGGTGTCAGAATGCTCGCCACAGTCTCGCTATAAGTCGCTGATCGCCGCCGTTACTAGTAAAAATAGATAAATAAAAATTCCAGTATATATAGCACCATTTGTAAATGCTGTAACTTTCAAGTAAAACAATTAATTTACACGTATTGGGATTTTTTTGTAGCAAAGACATGTAGCAGAATGCATTTTGGCCTAAAGTTATGATGAAATTTGGTTTTTAACATTTTTTTGCTGGACATGTTTAATAGCAAAAGTAAAAAATATAGTTTTTTTTTCAAAATTGTCGGTCTTTTTTTGTTTATAGTGCAAAAAATTAAAAATACACAGGCGATCAAATACCAAAAGAAAGCTCTATTTGTGGGAAAAAAGGACGCACATTTCATTTGCATGACTGCGCAATTGTCAGTTAAAATAACGCAGCACCGTATCGCAAGAAATGGCCTGGTCAGGAAGGGGGGTAAATCCTCTGGAGGACAAGTGGTTAATAATAACAATGTGTCATTTATTAAACAAATATTCAAACCTACATTCAAGTAAGTGAAGTGCTGCTTGGAAGTGGAGGGAAATGAGAGCATTGACAGTCATTTCCCTCCATGTCCATGCAGCACTTCTCTTACTTGAATGTAAGTTTGGATATTTGTTTAATAAATTACAAATTGTTTTTACTAATTCCTGTGCTTTTGCTACCTTGTTGTCTTCTATATGCCATTGAAGATTCCTCCCAAATCTGATGTGCCAAGCAGCAGAATTTCATTGGAGCTCTCCACATCCATCCATCCACCCATCTATCTATCCCTTGTCTTCATTCCATATGAACTACCATTAAGGCTGCTGAATGCTATTACCCACCATCGTGAGCCAGAATTTCGTTATATCATCGACTCTGGAGATTCCACCCATATGAATTGGGAATAAGTACTTTTAAAAATGTATTTGATTGTTGTTCATGTACTAAACTAAGAGCACAGAAAGATTTTTTTTTCCCGTTCAGGACAAGTTATGGGCAGGTGCTTTCTGATAACTGCACCTCGGGAAATTTTTTTTGATCATAATGCCTTTCTCAATCATTTTTCAAGGAAACCACCTGGTCTCAAGGAACCCCTGTTAATAATCACTAAAACTAAAGCTCAGACTACATTACCTGATGGTCAGTGGGAAGAATGCTTCTTATAATTGTAGACATTGGGAAGAAATTGTTCACTGCTCAAGGATTCCCTAGCAGCCTCTTGAGGAACCCTAGCTAAGAAAGGGTGCTGTAGAGCAAGCAGGAATAGCCTACATCAGAGTGGCAACTCTGCTCTGAATTCTCGAACAGTGCAGCATTGGTGCCACTGATTCCAGAAAGCTGCATGAGGTGGACTTTACTGACAGGCTGACTGGGCATTGGGGGGGGGGGGTACACAAATACAATTTCTTTTTGATGGGAGAAGACTATTCTACTTTATGTGGGGAAGGGTTAGGACATTTAAGTTTACATCTTTGTTCTGTGCTTCCACTAGCATTTTATCCTAACTTTCCGGTTGGTCTTGAGGATAAGAAGGGAGCAAAATCTAATTTTGTCATGTCATGTGCATCCAAGTGTTAATATGTGCAGGTATTTATTATGTCTCATAGACAGTATAGTACTCATCTTGACAATATGTTCTTCTGACACCTTGGTTCAGTCACCATTCATTGTCAGTATCTACTTCCTAAATTCAGACATTGACTCAGAGGTGACTCGATCATATTAATGCTGGTGTCTTGGCTATGACCACAAATGTGGGACACAGACCAAACATCTGCTTTTCAACCTGCTACAAGGTTAGAATGTTGTAGGCTGATCAGTGGAGAAAAGGAGATGGAATAAGTCTTTCCTGACATTATCTGAGCCTAGGCAAAATCACTGAGCTGGAGCTCAAGTGTTGCATTTTAATTATAAATTTACAGCCATTTTATAAATAACATATTGTTACTGCATATTGTGAGGATGGTAATTAATTTCTGTAAGCTTTTAAAGTTACTGAAGAGTCAGTTATATAAAAAAATCCCTAGACAGTTATTACCAGGGTTACTACACTGGAAAGCCATATCCTTACAAATTACACAAATCAGCATTACAATTTTGATGCATAAAATATACAGAGCAGAAATGGATCCATCAAATATTTCACATTATTTCTTCTAACACTTCTAACTAGCCCTAAATATCCACCTACAATTATCCTACTATCCATATATAAATCTACTGGCTGGTCCTGTTTTCTTACGCATGGGCCAGCAGGAGATATTTTGCATTATTCTTAGTTTTTGAGTGTACATGCACGTGCTCTGAAATGCTTGGTCTAGTGAGTGACTTTCATGGAGGAGCTGTACTGAAGAACGGGGTGGGATATGCATGGAGGTGCGCTAGGGCTGGGTGGAAGAGATTTTTACTAGAGGGTGCTGTATTGGTGGGGGTACTGTTGGGGTGAGATCTGTATTGGGGTGAGCTGTATTGGTGGAGGATTGTGTACTGCTGGGCGTGAGACCTGTACTAGGGGGAGCTGCACTGGGAGGGGGTGTTCTTCACTGGGGGAAACTGTACTGGTGGGAAGGGAGATCTGTACTGGGGGAGCTGTACTGATGGAGGAGATCTTAATTAATTAGTTCTTTATCCCTTTCTGCCAACCCCTCAAGAAATCCTAATGCTGGAGGTCTTTCAAAGACTTTTCAATCATGTGATCACTGTGATTGTCTATCACAGTGATCACTTGGTTGGAAGCCCATTCTTCCTGCTCCAGACCTTGTGACATGGAGCATTGGTGACAATGCAGTCAAAGTGCAGGGAAAGCACAAATGAGCCCACTCCCTACACAAAACAGCTGTAGTTATGGGAAAGCATGGAATAAAGCCCCACCCCTGTGCTCCCACTGATATGTGTAAAGTTGTCAGTAAAGAGTTAACAGTTTTCTTTTTTAGTCTCCCCTACCATTATTTTCATCTAGTGATCCTGCCAGTAACACATTTACTGTCCTAGGGTGACATTCACCAATCTTATCTTATCATGAAGGAGCAACACTGTCACATAGAAAGCATATTTGCATAAAACTGAAGAGTGCAAAATCTGGTACAGCTCTGGGCATACAAACCAATCAGTTTTTGTTTTTTGTTTTTTTGTCAAAGCTTAATTGAACAAGCTGAAATTGGAAGCTGATTGGTTACCATGCACAGCTGCACCAGATAGTGCACTCTTCAGTTTTATTAAATCAGCCCCTTTGTGTCCATGTACTTTATATTAATGGTAGGATGTGACTGACTGAAAAAGGGTAAATTAGGCTTTTATTTTAATAAACAAATCCTTTCATCTATGTTCTTTTTTGCTTTCAGACATAAGAAGCTCCTTTCTAAGGGAGGCATCTATGCAGGAATGTGGCAGAAGCACTAGAGCAGCAATGAGTCCTCTTCTGACTCCGATAACAAGAGGAAAGACAAAATCTTAGAGAAGCTACAGCAGCCCGAGCTGCCATAAGGAACCCCATCAGACAGCAGTTTAAGGCCACTTTGTGCAGCACAGTAGCTGCGGACAATGTTGGTTAGAGAAAAGATTGTTCTCAGCATTCTGTATGAAGTAAGAACATCAATGGAAGTGATCATATCTCCTATTATTAGCAGAGGCAGGAAGTGGCCGTGCTAGAAGAGAGCTTCTGCTTTCACAGAACCATGTAAAACCACCACAGTAACAATAATTTAACATTTAGCATCTTGCAGGTGCTAGAAGTGAAATTTGTGTAGCTCTTACAACTTTACCTTTTAGGACTGAAGCTCAGCCCAAACACTGAAATACTTGTGTTCACTGGCCCATTGTGCTGCATTAGGCCGCACATGGAATTACATTTCAGTTTTTAGTGGGCATTGGGGCTGGAGCACATCGACCCACCTCCAAATTTTTTTTTAGTTTGGATGTTTCCGAATTCTAAAGCATACACTAACATTTTAGATTTGGCCTTACTCAGTCAGAGTTTCTTCAGAGGGTTGCGAGGGGTTCCTAAACAATGAGAAATGTTTGCCTCTTAGATATGTTATCACTTGCACAAATAATCTTCATTTTTTTTTTTATCTATCTGTGGGGTGCATTTTTCCTACTGACTCCCAGTGTAACATCGCTTTCTTCCACTGACCGCGAATGTAAATGGGTCTTTCCTACACAGGCCACCTTTCTAAGGGATCCTTCTCTACTCACCAACAATATGATGGAGCACTTCAGTGAGGACCAGTGTAAGGGAGCTCTAAACGGATCACCAGTGTTAATAGTCACTTCAGTAACCATAGACTTAAGGGGGTACTTTTCCACTGACCACTAATGTGAGAGAGCACTACACTTTGAGTGGTAGATAACTTAATTATTGACAGTAATGTGTTAGGAACCTTAGGATGCCTCATCATTTGATGGAAATGAAAATTATCAACCTACAGAGGACTGAATTCAAAGACACCCCGAAAATCAAAGTGAAAAAATGATGCGGCAGGCTAGTCCATTTTGCTGAAATATTTCATTGCAGCAACTCAAAATGGTACTCAGTAGTTTGTATGGCCCCCACGTGCTTGTATGCATGCCTGCAATGTCAGGGCATGCTGCTAATGAGACAACGGATGGTGTCCTGGGGTATTTCTTTCCAGATCTGGACCAGGGCATCACTGAGCTCCTGGACAGTCTGAGGTGCAACCTGGCGGCATAGGATGGACCGGAACATGATATCCCAGAGGTGTTCTATTGGATTTAGGTCAGGCGAGTGTGGGGGTCATTCAATGGTATCAATTCCTTCATCCTCCAGGAACTGCCTGCATACACTCGCCACATGAGGCCGGGCATGGACGTGCACGAGGAGGAACCCAGGACTCACTGCACCAGCGTAGGATCTGACAATGGGTCCAAGCATTTCATGCCGATACCTAATGGCACACACAACAAACCTACTGGCAATGGCACATATTGATGTGCCATCCTGGAGGAGTTGGACTGCCTGTGCAACTTCTGTAAGGTCCAGGTATCACCTCATGCTACCAGTAGTGACATTGACCCTAGCCAAATGCAAAACTAGTGAAAAACAGTCAGAAAAGAGGAGTAGGGAACAAAATGTCAGTGGCTTCCACCTGTAAAACCATTCCTGTTTTGGGGGTCATCTCATTGTTGCCCATCTAGTGCATCTGTTGTTAATTTCATTACACCAAAGCAGCTGAAACTGATTAACAACCCCATCTGCTACTTAACTGACCAGATCAATATCCCAGGAGTTTAATTGACTTGATGCTATACTCTGATTAAAAAGTGTTCCTTTAATTTTTTTTGAGCAGTGTATATATAATTGCATGGATTATGCTGGCAGGCCCTCACACTACATTTCTGTAACAGAATCTGCCTGTGACCTGCTAGCTTTAGCGTGCATGTAGAGTGTAATTTCTGAACACCTCCACTTGCAGTTGAATGCAACATTACTCAAATGCATGTGTTTCAGTACAAAACCCGCACTAAAGGTTGTGCTTGATCTACTTTGCATATGACATGCGTTTCAAACACAAGAAAACCAAAATCCTCTGCATGGGTGGAAGTGGGCATGCTTTGGTGAAAAGCTGCTGTTACCTCAGGATTCAAGATTTTAGCTTGCTCTTTTTTAATTCAGGATTTGTATAATGATACAAGTACTTTGAAAAGGGTTATAAGTATTTTAGTTGACTTGAAAACAGTGAATTTAGTGAAGATGTCTGTTTTGTCATTAGCAAAGGATCAGTAGCTTTCATTTTTTTTCAATACATCAGTATAAATGACAAAGCAGCACACCAGTAGCTTTGGGCATCATGCTTTTTAAAATCATCCACATTTTAGAGAATCCAAAATGGTTTTGCTTTTATTTGTGAGGCTCTGCGTCCTCTATTTGTGAACAAGGACACTTTCATTAAAATGCACTGACACTAATAAATGTGGTTTGCAGTAAAAATATTTAATAAGAGTTAGATGATTGTGTGTGTGTTTTTTTTGTAAAACTTTAGTCAACATCCCATGGCAGATGAGGGGAGGGGGGCGGGGCGGTGTGACACTCAAAAGAGGTATGGGGGTACTCAAAATTTGGTGGCATGCCCAACTGTAATAGTGTGTCCAAGTCCTCTCAACAGCTCACATCCCAAAAGTCTTGACGGCAGAGGCAACCAACAATGGCTAACCCTGCCTGTATGTTATATATATATATATATATATATACATACATGCATACACTATATTGCCAAAAGTATTGGGACACCCCTCCACATCATTGGATTCAGGTGTTCCAATCACTTCCATGGCCAAAGGTGTAAACAAATCAAGCTCCTAGGCATGCTTCTACAAACATTTGTGAAAGAATGGGTCGCTACCTGTGCAATAAGTCCTTTCTACTAAATATTCCACGGTTAACTGTTAGCGGTATTATAACAAAGTGGAAGCAACTGGGAACAACAGCAACTCAGCCACGAAGTGATAGGCCAGTTAAAATGACAAAGTGGGGTCAGCCCATGCAGAAGCACATGCGCAGAAATCATCCCAAACTGTTTGCAGAGTCAATAGCTAAAGACCTCCAAACTTCAGGTGTTCTTCAGATTAACATAACAGTGCATATAGAGCCCCATGGAATAGGTTTCCATGGCCGAGCAGCTGCATCCAAGCCTTACATCACCAAGAGCAATGCACAGCGTTGGATGCAGTGGTGTAAAGCACACTGCTACTGGACTCTGAAGAAGTGGAGACAAGTTCTCCGGAGTGATGAATCACACCTCTCTCGCAAGCCATTGGATGCAGTGGTGTAAAGCACACTGCTACTGGACTCTGAAGAAGTGGAGACAAGTTCTCCGGAGTGATGAATCACACCTCTCTCGCAAGCCATTCCTTCTCATCCGACATCCGTGCCTAACCTCACAAATGCGCTTCTGGAAGAATGGTCAAACATTCCCATAGACACACTGCTAAACCTTGTGAACACTCTTCCCAGAAGAGTTGAAGCGGTTATAGTTGCAAAGGGTGGGCCAACATATTGAACCCTACGGACCACAAAGTTTCATGTGTGAGTAAAGGCAGATGTCCCAATACTTTTAGCAATATAGTGTGTGTGTGTGTGTGTGTATATATATATAGTGAAGGAAATAAGTATTTGATCCCCTGCTGATTTTGAATGTTTGCCCACTCACAAAGAAATGATCAGTCTAAAAATCGAATGGTAGGTGTATTGTAACAGAGAGACAGAATAGCAACAAAAAATTAAAAAGAAATGCATGTCTAACAAATTATGCACTGATTTGCATGTTCATGAGGGAAATAAGTATTTGATCTCCTTCACAAAACATGACTTAGTACTTGGTAGCAAATCCCTTGTTGGCAATCACAGAGGTCATACATTTCCTGTAGTTGGCCACCAGGTTTGCACACATCTCAGGAGGGATTTTGGCCCAATCCTCTTGGCAGATCCTCTTCAAGTTATTTAAGGTTTGGTGGCTGACGTTTGGCAACTTGAACTTTCAGCTCTCTCCACAGATTTTCAATTGGATTATGGTCTTGAGACTGGCTAGGCCACTCCAGGACCTTAGTGTGCTTCTTCTTGAGCAACTCCTTTGTTGCCTTGGCCGTGTGTTTTGGGTCATTGTCATGCTGGAACACCCATTCACGACCCATTTTCAATGCCCTGGCTGAGGGAAAAAGGTTCTCACCCAAGATTTGACGGAACATTGCCCCGTCCATCGTCCCTTTGATGCGGTGCAGTTGTCCTGTCCCCTTAGCAGAAAAACACCCCCAAAGCAGAATGTTTCCACCACCATGTTTGACAGTTGGGATGGTGTTCTTGGGGTCATAGGTAGCATTTCACCTCCTCCAAACACGGCGAGTTGAGTTGATGCCAAAGAGCTCAATTTTGGTCTCATCTGACCACACTTTCAAGCAGTCCTCCTCTGCATCATTCAGATGTTTAGTGGCAAACTTCAGACGGGCCTCAACATGTGCTTTCTTGAGCAGAGGGACCTTGTGGGCACTGCAGGATTTCAATCCTTGTCGGCGTAGTGTGTTACCAATTGTTTTCTTGGTGACTGTGATCATTGACAAGATCCTCACGTGTAGTTCTGGGATGATTCCTCACTGTTCTCATGATCATTGACACTCCATGAGGTGAGATCTTGCATGGTGCACCAGACCTAGGGAGACTCAGTTGTTTTGTGTTTCTTCCATTTGTGAATGATTGCACCAACTGTTGTCACCTTCTCACCAAGCTGCTTGGCGATAGTTTGGTAGCCCAGTGCAGTCTTGTGTAGGTCTACAATCTTGTACCTGACATCTTTTGACAGCTCTTTGGTCTTTGCCATGGTGGAGAGTTTGGAACCTGATTGTTTGATTGCTCCTGTGGACAGGTGTCTTTTATACAGGTAACAAAATGAGATTAGCAGCACTCCCTTTAGGAGACTGCTTCTAATCTCAGCTTGTTACCTATATGAAAGACACCTGGTAGCCAAACATCCTGCTGAATGATAGGGGATCAAATACTTACTTCCCTCATGAACATGCAAATCAGTGCATAATTTGTTACACATGTATTTCTTTTGAAATTTTGTTGCTATTCTTCCTCTCAATGTTACAATACACCTACCATTTGCTCTTTAGACTGATCATTTCTTGGTGAGTGGGCAAACATTCAAAATCAGCAGGGGATCAAATACTTATTTCCTTATATATATATATAGTTAGTAGATCCCCTCTTTCTCTTGTAAACAGAAAAAAAGGTTTGACCTTCGACATATATTATTTTGATGCCTCTGCAATGTATTTAGTTGATTTCAACTGAAAGTTGAATGCTTGGGGGCTTGATACTTGTGAGTGGCGATGTGAGGATCCCCCTAGTGAACTGTTTGTGTTGGTACCCCTCTTGGCACCAAAACACTGAGACTGGCTGGGAAGGGGTTAAGCATCTAGGGGTTAACTGTGTGCCTAGCTTTTTGTTTTGTGTAGAGTGTCACTGCTGACAGAACACAGCTCTGCCTTGTTTACATAGGCAGAGCTGTATTCTGTCAGTCTCCTCAATGATCAATGGGTTCCGGCACTCATCCATTAGCCAGCACCTGTTGATCGGCGTCTGCTCTGTCCAATCACAGCAGAAGCAACACGCGTGCCCCCTTCACCTTAAGAACGTCCGCCCTGTAGCAGTAAATCTGCTATAGGGTGGACTGAAAGTGGTTCCAAAAGGTAGAACATTTTCTGCATTAAGATAAAAAAACCTTGTGTTGTAGGCCCCCCTGCCCTCCCCCCATACTTACCTGAGCCTAATCTTGAACCAGCGCTGTGCCTGAGAACAGTGGCTCTCTTCACACTGATCATGGAGGCAGCAGAAGCCATTGACTCCTGCCGCTGTCAATCATAGCCTGTGGGCGGGGGCCGATCACTGTTTGTGTGTGGGATCAAAATTGCACCAGTGACCCCATAGCAAGTGGCTTGCTATTGGGGCAATTGGCAGGGGGAAGAAGCCAGGAGTGCCAGCAGAAAACCCCAGAAGGGGGTGTCACAAAAACTGTGCAAAACACAGTGAAGTACGCAGTTCAACCATTTTGTAGGCACCTCCATCTTAGTACGGAGTATATATTGTGTCTCTCATTTCTCATTCTCCTTCCCTTCCTGAGAGGCACAGTGACAGATGTGCGTGTGTTGAAAGTGTCACTGGCAGGTAGAGCAGCAAGGGGCCCAGAGCTACAAAGCCCCCCAAGAGAGACAGAGCCTGGCTGCCCCAGAACATGTGTAATCTCTCACCTCGTAACAGAGATAAGGCAGCTTTTCCCAGGAATTGAAAGAGATTGTAACCTCATAAAACCTAGCAGCTTAGGTGACAGAATTAAATGAACATTCCTCAAGTCAGTTTGTCCCCTATGTTTCATATCATGGATTATGAAGATGTTGGTTCTAATTCAGAGTCCGCCCGACGATCCCTCCCTAAACAGAGTATTGGTCAGTTACTCAGAGCCATCCCCCTGCTGGGGGACTTTAAACCACAGGCTAGCAGACCTAAAAAGTTAAGTTGAAGACATCTCCCAATTGTAGCATCAATATACCCCCTGGGGAGACCCTTTGCTCTGAAACTTGGATCTGCTTATGGCTAAGGCTTAATTGGCAAGTAACGTAACCCTTTAACTTCCTCTCTGATATCTCTTTGCTGTGCTATGGTTCTTTGTATGTATATCTTAGTTACATATTTTTCTGTAAATATTTTATTGCACCTGTTTGACTCTTTTAGTAATAAATCTTTCTTTCTGAAAGTGTTAAACTGTTTCTAAAGCGCTTAATTGCAATTTACTAATTCCTGCCTCTAAAGAGACGCTACTGTGTTTGTTTAATCCTCTGCCCAATCGGCCTGCAGTGACCGTATTGGACAGACGACATTTCAACCATTACAGTGTATATTTGATAAAGAGAGTTTCCCCTTTCTCTGTACAAAAAGGGGTGGTGGCAGCGTGAAAGGGTTAGTTGCGTAATTAACCCGACCTAGTAATAAGCGCTTCCAGGCTGCCGGCACAGATTGAAATCCATTAGCTGGAAAATCGCTGTGTAGGGTACAGTTGGGTGTGGCATTGTTACGCACGTCACATCGCGGTCTGGATTGGCCGGTCCTTCGGTCACGAGTTTGGCGAGAAGGTCTGGGGTCTGATGCCGCGATCGTGACAGGGGGGATCAGGGCTGCTCTGTGCAAACCCATTGCACAGAGCAGGAAAAAATAGCAATCAAAATCCCTTTAAAATCATTTTAAAAGCAAAGTTGACCTTTCCCATAATAGCGGACTGTCTAGGTATCCCAAGAAATGAATCCCTTTGGACCACAACAAAGCCAACAGAAGAGCCAAGACCTTTGCACAGACTTGGGGAGCTGTAGCTAAGCTGAGGGAAGAGGAAGAAGTGAACGATGTGGGGAAAGATCAGTGTGTTAAGTATGCATCCTTCATATCGATCAATGCCAAGAGTTCCCCCAGTTGAAGGGCCCCTATGAATGTCCTCTCATATACCATCCAGAACTTTGTGGGTTTAAATGATTTGAGGTCCAGTATAGATCTGACCTCCCTATTTGGTTTGGGAACTATTCTCTTCCCTGGGGACCTGTATTCCAACTACCTGAGCCTGAAGTTGGGATACAACTTTCAGCAAATCTGCACTGCACTGAGGTGGCATAGGCACAGTTGATGGCCAAAAAAGATGAGTCTGGTTCTGAAATTCCAGTTTGTAACCAGAGATTATGACCTCTTGTACCCTGGAGTCTGAGATCTCACGGCACCAGATGTTTGCAAAGGTCAGCAAATGTCCTCCCACTGGTCCCAGTGTGGGCACCCCTTCATTAAGGAGACTTGGGACCCAGTTGAAAGGGTCAGGAAGACCAGGATTTGTGGCAAAAGAAAGGACAACTTCTTGTGTGTTGAAGGACCCAGCTTTTCTGAGGAAACCCTCTTTTTTTTTTACTGGGAAGAAGCACACTCTTTCTACCTGTAATTCTCTTGATATAGGAAACCAAAGACTCCCAAAAAAGCATTTACCTTTAAATGGAAGCTTTTCCAGTCCCTTCCTATAGGCTGCCCCAGCAGACCAAGATTTTAGCCAGAAAATTCTCCACATTTATACAGACAGAAGTACAGTACGCAACAATTAAAGTGTTTCACTCATGCCATCCATGTAGTAGCATAAGGCTGCTGGAAACAAGTCCAACTTACTTTGGAAGGAAGGACTATCCCTAATACCTCTAGAGTTCCTAACCAAATGCCCAGACTATACTCAGAGTGTCTCTCAAAACACCATGGTGACCACAATTGGTCAGTCAGTCCAGATAGGGAATACAAAGCCTCGAGTAAAGTTTTAAAGTGCTTATTCAAAGGATCACTAAAAGAAAAAACATTTTTTAGAGAATTCCACGTGCAAGGGATATTATTGCGCAAAGCACTTAGAAGGATCATAAACCTTTTCTGGGAATTTCCAGCACTTGTACAAAACATCCTTGACTAAAGGCAACAACCGAAAAGGTATTAGAAGGTTTTTCAATTTTCTAGAGCCCATGCTGGTCACTTTGGTCCTCATGCACTATGGAGTCTAATTTAAGACATTTGTGGACATCCTCAATAAGCACTGAAATGATTCTTTGGTGATACTGTGGCAGATGGACCTTCTTCCAAAGACAAGGAAAAATCTGCCCTGGTTACATCCTCATCCTCTAAATCTGATCAGTCTGAAGAATCAGATGGCTGAGAGGAAACCAAGGGGCTGTGGGTCCTCTCCTTTTTAGGTGTTTTTTTTTTTTCTTAAATGTCCCTAATTCCTTCTTAAGAGAGAATATTTTGCAGGGGAATTCTTCTTTGTTCAGACAATGCTGATCCCAAGTCAGAAATTAGGGGGAAGTCCTGACCGATGTATGAGGTGAAACTCCTGTTTCGTGATCCACAGTGGCAAAAAGCACAATGTCTGCGGTTGCAGGAACAGACTGGATGTTCATCAGAGTGCGCCTAATTTCCCCAGGGACCTCCATGCTGCCCCACAGGGTCATCATACCCTCCTGAATAGTTAGTGGGTTTGCACTGTGACTGGTCCCAAGCAGGTAAACTGTCCACGTGTCCAGTTGTGCTGCCCCTTTGTACTGCTTGCCTCAGGTGGAACACTGTATGTATAACTGGGAGCCTCTGAAATGCTGCCAGTATCTTTGCACCAGTTTAAAATGGTGACCAAACATGCGCTGTAGCTGCTAAAATGATGGAAGCCCATGCTCACTTGATCCAAGATTGCTCCCACACATGCACTCAGTGTGCCCTAAGATGGCGCCCATGCATGTGAAATGAGTTGCATGGAGGGGCACTGACGAATCAAGGTCTGCCTAGGGAATTGGGCTAGACCTCCTGTTAGCCACCTAGGGATAAGGAGGGGCACAAAGTCCCTGACCACCCTGTTAGAGCCACACAAAACCAGTTTTAAAGGGCAGTTGCCTGCTAACCACTCCTGGAAAATGGTTAGGTTACATTTATACACTTCTGTCGGGCCTATCTCCCAAACATAATGCACTACATATGGTGCTGTTCACTTTAAAAGGAAACCCAACGCACAAATAGAGCAGCCAGGGACTCATGTTCTAGCTCACTACATTGCACATGCCTTATTAAAAAAAAAAAAAAAAAAAAAGTGCAGCTCTCATTATTGGTTAGTTAATACATATAAATATTATATACAAGTGTGTTCACGCATCAATCATCATGTATCCTACTACCATCGAGGAAGTCTCCAAGGTCCTCTCTGATGCCCGCCTCACCACCTGCCCCCTCGACCCTATCCCCTCACAACTCCTACAACCTCCTTCCCCTTCCATCCTATGCTCCCTCACCCACATCTTTAATCTCTCCCTCTCCTCCGGCACTTTCCCCTCTGTTCTGAAGCATGCACACATCACCCCCATACTTAAAAAGCCCTCCCTAGACCCCAATGACCTGAACAACCTCAGACCAATCTCCCTGCTCCCATTCACATCCAAACTCCTCGAGCGCCTAGTCTACACCCGCCTAAGCTCTCATCTCAACGACAACAACCTACTCGATCCCCTACAGTCCGGCTTCCGTCCCCTACACTCCACCGAAACTGCCTTACTCAAACTCTCCAACGACCTGCTAACCGCCAAAGTTAATGGCCACTATTCAGTGCTCCTACTCCTTGACCTCTCCGCAGTCTTCGACACAGTCGACCACCCCCTCCTCCTCAAAAAACTACACTCCCTCAGCCTCAGAGATTCTGCTCTCTCCTGGCTCTCATCCTACCTGTCACAATGCTCTTTCAGCGTTACCTACAATGCTACCACCTCCCCCTCACTCCCCCTCTCTGTTGGGGTCCCTCAAGGCTCCGTCCTCGGGCCCCTTCTCTTCTCCATCTACACCTCCTCCCTTGGCCAACTCATACACTCTCACGGCTTCAACTATCACCTCTATGCCGACGACACACAAATCTCTCAACCCCCCACCTCACCCCCTCAGTCTCCGCTCGAATCACACACCTACTGAGCGACATATCAGACTGGATGTCGCTCCACTTCCTTAAACTGAACCTCTCCAAAACAGAGTTTCTGGTCTTCCCCCCAGCTCGGACACCACCCCCCATTGACTTCTCCATCACATCCAACAACGCCACCATCAAACCCGCCCCGCAGGCCAGAGTACTTGGTGTCATTCTGGACTCCAACCTATCCTTCCAGCCCCAAGTCTAATCTTTAACAAACTCATGCAGACTCCACCTCCGCAACATCGCCAAAATACGCATGTTCCTAAACCCAGAAACCACTAAACAGCTCATCCACTCCCTCATCATATCACGACTCGATTACTGCAACTCCCTCCTTACTGGCCTGCCTCGCCGCTAGCTATCCCCGCTTCAGTCGATCCTGAATATGGCTGCCAGACTTATTCACCTTTCCAACCGTTCCGTTACGCCACCCCCCTCTGCCAATCCCTCCACTGGCTTCCGATTGCGCAACGGATCAAATTCAAAATCCTAACACTGACGTACAAAGCTATCCACCATACTGCCCCGAACTACATCACCGACCTAAAATCCAAGTACCACCCAACACGCACACTCTGCTCCTCACAAGACCTCCTTCTCTCTAGTTCCCTGGTCTCCTCCTCCCATGCTCGCCTCCAGGACTTCTCCAGGGTGTCACCCATCCTCTGGAACTCCCTGCCCCAATCCATCAGATTATCACCTACTCTCCTCTCCTTTAGGCGCACCCTGAAAACCCACCTCTTCAGGGAAGCCTACCCCACCCCCTGCTAACTTGCCGACCTGCTCCACTCTTCCTAACACTCCATCCCCCACAGCTTTCTCTTCCTGTGCCACCTTCCCCTCCCTCCTAGATTGTAAACTCGAAAGAGCAGGGCCCTCGATCCCCTCATGTTTTGCATTATATTGTATTGTTATTGTTCTGTCCCCCATTGTAATGTACAGCACTGAGCATTCATTAATTCAGCATTTATATTGAGACTATTCGAGCAGAATCAATTGTGTTCAAGGTAAAATACTACTGAACTATTACATTATTGCAAAGCATCTCCAACATGACTGTTCCGATAGATCGAATCCCAACCTGACATTTCCTGGCTACAATTTTCATGTTCTTCCCTGTGCTTGCATGGGTTTCCTCTGGGTACTGGTTTACTCCCACACTCCACAGACATGCTGGTAGATTAATAAGCTCTGTATAAACTAACTCTAGTATGCGGATGTATGAATGCAAGTTAGGGACTAGGGATGCACTGATATATTGGCCGCAAAAATTATCAGCTGAACATAGGGTTATTGGTGTTTTGCCAATAGAAAAAAAATGCAGATAATGGTCTTAGTCCCTTAGACTTCACTGCAAAAATGCACCATAGTGACTTTAATGTAAAGTCTGGTCCCCTAGATTTTAATGCAAAGTCACCTCCCATACACTTTAATGCAAAAATGCTCCTTATTGACTTAAATGCAAAATTGCCCCCTAGTGACTTCAATGCAAAAAACTTTCCCTAGTGACTTCAATGTAAAATCGCATTCCCGTAGAGTTCAATGAAAAATCCTGTCCCGTGGAGTTCAATGAAAAATGCCAGCCACATTAATTACATTTAAAAAAAAAAAAAAAAAAAAAACCTGTCCGTTTCAGTTTCCGAACAAGTGCATCCTGAATTTTCAATTTCGGCACCAAAATTTTCATTTCGGTGCACCATTTTTAGGAACCTTAGATTGTAAGCTCCTTGAACGCAGGGACTGATGTGAATGTACAATATGTAAAGTACTGTGCAAATTGTCAGCGCTATATAAATACCATAATAAATCTGAATTTTCTTTGCCAGGGTAGTTGTCCTCTCTGGCGGTCAGTTTACAGACACAGCTAATGCTTGAGCTTGAAAACTGTTGGAAATGATTGTTAAATCTATAAAATGTGTTTGGTATGCCATGGTGACCTTTGTAAGTAGTTAATCAAAAAAGGCTGTACTAAGTACTGTGTCAAGTCAATTTACACGGTTAATCCGTTCTCATCTTTGATGTTAATTTTTTTGCTCATGCACAAAAAAAGGACTTTTACGGCTGGTTGACAGCAGAATAAGGATGTCTGCTTATGTGGTATGTTAGTTTTGACAGAAAAAACAGATGCCATACAGCTGACGCAAAAAGGCAAGAAAAATGACTTCCTTTCAGACACAAACTTTGATCCATTTTTTATTTAAATGCATAATTCAAAAATGAAACTAAAACACACATAAAAAATAATTGTGAAGTTTTTTGTTAAGTCATTTGAACACTGACATCGACCAACAGCATCTAACAAACAAGGATACAGTTCAGCTTACATACTTCAGATACGTATACACCAATCAGCCATAACATTATGATCACTGTGTAAAGTGAATAAGATTGATCATCTGGTGGCAATGGCACATGAAAGTGGGGAGGATATATTAGGTAGCAAGTGAACATATTGTCCCTGAAGTTGATGTGCTGAAAGCAGAAAAGAAATAGGTGAGTGTGACGATTTGAGCGACTTTGACAAGGGCCAAATTGTAGTGCATAGCAACTCCAAAACTGTAGCACTTGTGGGATGTTCCCAATCTGCAGTGGCCAGGACCTACCAAAAGCACCTACAATAGGCACGTGAGTATCAGAACTTCCATTAGCAGTCTAGAAGGTGGCCTGGTCTGATGAAGCATTTATTCTTATTTATTTCAGGTACTTATATAGCGCCGTCAATTTACACAGCGCTTTACATATATATTGTACATTCACATCAGTCCCTAACCCTGAAGAGGCGTACAATCTAAGGTCCCTAACTTACATTCATATATACACATACTAGGGACAATTTAGACAGGATCCAATTAACCTACTTGTATGTCTTTGGAGTGTGGGAGGAAACTGGATTATCCAGAGGAAACCTACGCAGACACAGGGAAAACATACAAACTCCAGGCAGGTGATGCTGTGCTGGGATTTGAACCAATGACCCTAGTACTGCCAGGCGGAAGTGATAACCATTTAGCCACTGTACTGCCCTATTTTTTTCTTCTGCATCATGTGGATAGCCGTGTGCTTGTGTGCCACTTGCCTGAGGAAGAGATGGCCCCGCAATGCACTATGGGAAGAAGGCAAGCCGGCACAAGCTTGAAGGATTTGTTTGGTGGCAGATATTACAGCATACATTCAGAAGTCTAGTTAAGTCCATGCCTCATCAGGTCAATGCTGTTTTGATGACAAGGGGAAACTACGCAATATAAGTTGGATGGTCTTAATGTTCAGGCTGATTGGTGTATATTATAGCATCAAAGATGATGATTCACATATTTAATACAAAGATTACAGATATATAAAGAACATACAATGGTTTTTATATATGAAAATTTGGTATATTTCTATGCCATTTCTATTGTAAATCAAGAAAACACTGTAGCTCACACGACGGTATATGAATCAAATACTCTATAAAGTGATATCTAGGAGCACAGTAATTAAAAAAAAAACACTTGTAATAAACCTGTTTAAAATATAAGTGAGTAGGAAAGAAGTGCAGATCACAGCAGATTCAAAAAGTGTCATTATTATATGCAATATCTTTTATACTCGTCTATTTCAGATAATTAGGCTGTGAGGATATTGATGAATACAAATTTTTGGACAAGCCTTATATTACTATTGATACTTTTTGTCATTCCTACATAGCGACGTGGTGTTAGGAAAAATTTATGGGGAATAAAAAAAACTAATATTTCTACTTTATCTGTGACTTATAATTTTTGAATATATCTGCTGGGGCCTTTGGGTATGTTTTTGCTAGTCACTGAAATTTTAAACAGGTCTATTAAAAGTGATTTTTAATATTTATTGCGTTCCGAAACGCACTCTCTAGTATTTAAAAAAAAAATATATATATATATATATTTCAAACGATAAGGTGACACAGAGGGGGTTTGAAATTAAGCATTCAGGGATAAGGTCCATATACATATATATACACACACACACACGCACGGCTGGATCTAGGGCATTGCTGGGGTGGGCTGGGCTCTCCCAGATATCAGTTGCATTCCCATCATTGCCCACCCTCCTGCCTGAGCCTTGGTCCCATAAGGTGATCATTCTATATTAAAATACGTTATCCTGTTCACATGGTAAGCTACCTGGCGGACTGGGACTCGGGAGATCCCAGGCAATGTTAAGAGGGACTTAAGAGGATTTCAGCTACCCATTGGCTAAGGAGGTGGGCTGCTCCGCTGCCTCTTCTGCCAATGGGTACACTGGGTGTGCTGTCCATCACTGCAAAGCCTCGGGCTTCCTCTGTTGGTGTGGGATGGAATGGCTCTGCAAAAAAGCTGCTGTAAAGATCAAGGTGAGGGAGGAGCAGGCAAGAGAGTGTTTCCCCCTGTGGTAACACACACTGTAATGCCAACCCTATTGTCCTTTTAGCAGGGTGAAGGTAACTATAGACGGGCGGACTCAGCGGGGAATCTGTCACTGATACCTGCTGAGCAGGAAGATGGCAGGGCTGAGTCTGCTCCGCTTGTGCAGAGCAGACACAGCCCGCTGTTCTCCATGTAAACAGACCACCTGCCCATTTACACCTGATCTGCTGTTTTTAGCGGATAGGATTGGATGTTGGTGGGTGTATATAGACACATGACTGTTTACACCCACCACTCCATAGAGAACAATGGAGGGTCCAATCGGGTCTGCCTAAAAAACTACACGTGTAGCACAGGTGTCTGCTTATGTCACCATATTAAAAGGATAGCAATATGGGTTACAGTGACTGTTATTAGTCCAGGTTCACATTAGCCAATGCTCTGAAAAGCAATTCATGTGGATCGCTTTTTAGGCCTCTTTCACACAAGCAGCTTCATTGGGTCTGCCTGTTTTGAGGCAGTCCCAATCAGAGCTTCCATTCTCCTCTATGGAGTGATGGATGTAAACAGATATGTGTCAGTTTACACCTGCCTACCTCTGATCTGATCTGGGGAGTTGGGTGTAAACGGATAGCATAAGTGGAGTGGATATGGACCTGTCATTCGCCCATTCTGCTCAGCTCAGCAGGGGATCGGCGGTCAGATCCCCTGCTGAGAAAAACTCAATCTGGCCCATGTGATTGGGGCCTTGGAGTATAGCAAGCAGCCAATGTCAGACATTCAGGAAGCAATCCTGCCTGAATGTGGTTTTTTTTTCTTCTTTGTCAAACAGCAGTTTATAATGGGGATAGTGTGCCACAACTGTAAGCCAAGAGTTTTTGCCCATGGTTGTGGAATGGCTGAGTTTGACAGATGGTGTCACCTGTCAACTCAACATGCCACATTAAATTTGCTGCAGCATGTGAACAGCTTCCTCCAGCTGTATTTTAGACTTTATGTGGGAGGCTAGGGCATGGTGAATTGCAGCTCACCCACCTGTTTTGACCACCCCTGGCCGCCTATGTGAATGAGGCTTTAAAGAGGGCAAAATTATCTGTCTGTAAGTGCTGATCCTTTACAAATAGATGACCATGCATTTTGTGCTTTGCACACTCCGGACCCCTGCACTCTGTAGAGTACATATTCCTGAACTCCATTTACTACTAACCCCTGTACACTGCCCTACAAACCAATAGTCTCTGTACACTGCATTCCAAACTTCTTGCCTGGTACATTGCCCAACTGACCCTAAGATCTTCTGCCCCTCTGAAAATTTGTATTGCACCCCCACATTAGACAGGCTAGATCTGTGTGTATATATATATATACACACACACACACACACACACACACACACACACACATATATATATACAAAACGTACAAAAGTTAGGCTATTACAATTTTAATATCAAGTTGCAGTAAATGTGTGTTTTCAACAAGATTTTTTTTTTCTCAGGGGGTGGGGGCTCTAAGTGTACAGCTACAAACATTAGGGAATGATAGATTGTATTTTGTGTAACATAGTGAAAGATGTAAATTATAAAGCCAAAACTTAGGCTACGTTCACACTAGCGTTGTGTGCAAGTGGCAGAGAGGCATTTGGGAAGCGTTTTTACAGCTTCCCAAACGCCTCTGCCAATTCTGCACATTACAGCACATGATGCTGTTCTAACGGCAGCGTTTGCGTCGTGTCAAAATGGACGCCTCAGGTCGAGTCAGGAGGCAATGAAGCCTCCTATTCTAGTCTATGGTGCCGCTCCACAAACGCCTGGCCGGCGTTTGCGGTGCAGTTGCGGGGCATTTGCGGAGCGGTAACACCATTCAAACTGCATTATAGGCGTTTGTGGGGCATTTTTAATGCTCGGCAAACACCTAGCAACTTCCGCTAAACCGCGCATGCGGCGTTTGCCGACGTTAAAAACCGCTCCGCAAACGCCGGACCAATGCTTGCCCTTAGAGAAGCCTAAAAAAAACTCTCCCTTTTAGTGGGCATTACTCGCACTGCAAGGACCCTTTCACACAGGTGCTTACCATTTTGATCAGCAGGAGATCTGTCTGATGATTCCCTGCTGATTGGAGCACAGCAGGTGGATGACATGGACAGTGCCCATACTACTCTATGGGCGGCCCAAAGTAAATGGACTCAGTCTGTTGCCTCTGGTCCGGTTTACACAAACGGAAGGGGATGCAGTCCTCCATTTTTTTTTTTCATGGGCCTGATCACACCCAGAGGTAGGCAGGCAGGTCTGACACAAGTTCATTTACTCCTGCTGGTACACGGGAAAAATGGACCTTAAAATCAGGTCGCCTGAAAAGCTGACAGGTGGATGTGAGTGGATCACCAGTGTGAAAGGGCCCCAAAGGTTCATTACTTGATTATTCCAAGGTGCTCCACTATGCTCCTCCCATACCACTATCCCCTCCCTCCTAGATTGTAAACTCCAAGGAGCAGGGCCCTCGAACCCCTCGTGTATTGCATTGTATTGTTGTACTCTCTCATGTATTGCCTCCCATTGTAATGTACAGCACTGAGCGAACTATTGGCGCTATATAAATACTGTATAACAATAATAGTAATAATGCTCTGCTGGAGGACTGTTGAATAAAGGGCTGCAGACAATAGACCTTAGACCACCAGAGCATGGGGGAGAAGACGATGCATGGACCAGTCTAGTAGCGTGGAGGAGCAGAGGGCCAGGTAAATTAATCTACTTTTCAATTCCCCTATGCCTAAAAGGGCAGTTAACCCTTGCATTATGGACACAGCCCCACTTTCATGTATCCTGGAGTATGGCTTTAAGGCACTTTGTTCTTAGTGATGCTCTACTTCAATCTTAGTCCTGAAATACTTCAAGGAGCTTATAGATACTGTCATGACATATCATGCCAATACGAATTGTCTTTGCTGATTTATTTTTAAAAGTGTAACCCCAGGGGGTGTCACCTTCACCCTCTCTTTACTACCCCATCCTTTTTGCAGGTCACACAAAATATTACATAGGATGTTAACAAAATTCTTACGCCAAAAAGTCCAAGGATAAGTGCGTGCTCAAGAGATGGTCCCATATGGATATGTACTGTATTGTCACACCAAGGACTGGCAGCAGAATTTAAATATCAGAGGCTGCAGGCATGACTGCATGAAGTATGCATTTTGGCGCAGGGGTTTGTTTAGCATAGCAGAGGGTGACAAAAAGGATAAGTGCACTTGTAAAATCTCAAAATATCTGTTATTTTTAGATTATCAATTAATCTAAAATATTATCCTTTACATTTTTCTAACTTAATGAAATGATTTTGAGTTAACAGATTACTACAGATTAATATCTACCATTATTCAATAGAGTTCCAATTCCCAAGTACTAATTCTTATACTGAACCTGTGATTTGCCTAGGCAGGGAAAGGCAACATCCACATTCATTTTAATGCCCTCCTTTTCCATATAGTAAGTTTTTCTTCCATTTAGCCACTGCACCAACAATGTCACATGGGGACAGGGAATCAATCCCTAGCACTGTGTAAGTTTGTGCGTTCCTGTGTATGTTTCAACCATAGCGACTTTGAACTTTAGCTGACTATACATTAATAGAATTTTCTGACATTTTGTTTGATTTTCTCATCATTGGTGGGATCAAACAGACGTTTGTTTTAAACCAAGTAACAAGAAAATTTGAGGGAGTAGGATAAAGAAATTTCCAGAACAAACTAATTTCTAACAATGAATGTGGTTTTTGTTTGAGAAATGAAGTTCATTTCAAAATCAAATGAAATTTTGAAGTTGTTTTGAACGACTATTGTCCAATTATAGAATGTACAAAGAATTTTCATACGAATATCTACTAGCGCATACCCAGCTTTACACAGGGATTATGTTTTCTCTTCTTAAAAGTTAACACCACATGCAACTTAGACAATTTTAGTGACATTTTTGCCTTGCTAAAGTTCAAGTTGATCAAGTGACTCATTGCAGCCAATAAAAATTCATTTTGTACTGGTCTGACTTCAGCAGTGACTGGTTGTTATGGATTACCAAGTGGTTGCAGAGGAAGAAGTTTCTTTTACCTTAATGCATTTTTGCAACTCCTTTTCCCCCAGAGAACCCCAGAAGAAGAAGAGCAGGACTGCTCTGTGCAAAACCATTGCCCAGAGCAGGTAAGTATAACATGTTTGTTATTTTTAAAAAAATTTAGGTTTACAATCACTTTAAAAATAACTCTTTATACAAGAAGTGTGTTAATGTACCTGCATCATAACCTATTTGTCATAATTTTGGCAAGTATTCTTTCTTTTCAACATGGCAGAACAATTAAAAAATAAAGCTGCATAACCAGTTTAAATTTAATTTAAAAATGCTGGCGCAAATATAAAAATAAAATATAATAAATATTAAATATTTTATTTACAGTGGAAGAGCATGAAACAATGTGATGAGTAGAGTGTTCTACTTCATTCTGTGTCTGAAACCTGCGATGGGATGTTCTGCTGATTTTCTAGGCATTCTTTCAGTTTATCTTCTGTAAAAGTCAATCGACGCTCCAAGATGGAAACAGTCTGTAAAACAAAGCATATGATATTATTCTGTAAAAGTGTCACTAAGGAGATTCTTGTCTTTGTGAATTAAGCCTCTTTCCTCTAACCCTTCCACTTGACATTCTTTAGTAGTATAACTACCCTGAAAAAGAAGTATAATATATGCGAATACTAGTTTAATAAAAAAAACAACAAAACAACATATTAAAGAACACGCAGTTTACAAAAAATACATCTATGAAAACTTTTAAGGTAAAACTGATACATTAAACTAAATTAATGTACCTTTACCACAATTATTCTTACCTTTTGTCTCTCTGCTCTGCAGTACAACTCTATATACACTGCTCAAAAAAATTAAAGGAACACTTTGAAAACAAATCAGATCTCAATAGGGAAAAATCTCATGCTGGATATCTATACTGATATGGACTGGGTAATGTGTTAGGAATGTAAGGAGCCCCATCGTTTGATGGAAATGAAAATTATCATCCTAGAGGACTGAATTCAAAGACACCCCGAAAATCAAAGTGAAAAAATGATGCAACAGGCTAGTCCATTTTGCTGAAATTTCATTGCAGCAACTCAAAATGATACTCAGTAGTTTGTATGGCCCCCACGTGCTTGTATGCATGCCTGACAACAGCGGGGCATGCCTCTAATGAGATGACGGATGGTGTCCTGGGGTATTTCCTCCCAGATCTGGACCATGGCATCACTGAGCTCCTGGACAGTCTGAGGTGCAACCTAGCGGTGTTGGATGGATCAAAACATGATATCCCAGAGGTGTTCTATTGGATTTAGGTCAGGCGAGCGTGGGGGCCTGTCACGGATCCAACCCACACGCACACGCCCACAGCGACTAGCTAACCAAGGAGCGCACGTATGGCTGTGACTTGGGGTAAGAGGGAATAAGGGGGACTTAATCTGAATATATATACATATATAAGACCGGCCATGATATACTTTCACAGCCCGCGCTACATCTGGCCACCACTAGAGGGAGACTCCACTCCAATCCAGCCCTCTTACCACACACACAGGTAGACACAAATCTTACATACAATCTGGTACACTAATTAGGGTTGAGGAGCAGCCTAGCGATCGACACACCCTTCTAGGATTCCTCCATCTGTCCTACAAGCTAGAACCCCGGTGTTAATCACTCTTCCACTGTCCATACACCCCCACACCAGACACACCACAAACGATAGCTTGCCACCACCCAACAGTTTATCCGCAGATCTGTCTGCTGGGACACCACACACACACAAATCTCCGTCTAGCAGACCTGTCACCCTTACAATCTGCACGCAATCTGCCAACACGCAGTGCAATTGTATACAGATTAGCAATGAACTTGACCAAGCATATAAAGACACTAAAATACAATACAATCTAATCTCTCCGGAGATATGAGCCCAAGCTTAAGTACCCAGAAGTCACTTATTAATTTTAAGATTTAATATCCCGAAAGTGGGCAGTGCATAAAATATGTAGAAAGTATAAAAAGTTACAGAAAATACAAAAAATACAAGAAGACACACAATTGACTATTCATTATAAAATAAAAGGGAATAAAAAACAGAAATAAAACTTTTACCAAATCTTATCCTGCGACTGGAGCAAGTCAGAGAAAGTCCACACTCTGTCAGTCAATAGGACGGGCTCCATATGAATCACAACGTCCATATCTCAAATCCTCAATTTATGGGAATATGGACGTAGGCAGGACATTAGCCCTTGGCCAATCAACTCTGGGGGGTGTTCCTGTACCAGCCCACAGGACCTTCTGGGTGCTGAAATGCCCAAAGTCGATTGGACCAGGAACGGTTTGAATCACCAAGTCAGGGATTGAATTTCCAACACCAGCGCATCAGTCCGATCGCGACAGTACCAATCACTGTTCAGCTGTCTCCATATAACAGTTTTCTGCATTTCTTTGGGACCCTACATAGTCTACAAATACCGTTTTATATGCAGATGTAGCCTACAGTGTGTCCAATCAGATGGAAGTATTTTCACCTCTCTGCAACTAATATTTTAGCTTTTATGAGAGATGAAATATATTCCTTGGATCTACTGATATAATTTGTAGCTCCCAGACAGATCAGAGCCCTCCTGGTCTCCTGCAGCCGAAATGTCTGGCATCCCTCTTTCAAACTTGAAGAAGGTGGCAAAGTCTGATTATATATAGCTGACAAATCTTACTGGCATCCAGGTGTCACTTCCAGCCTAGAAGCTGCTCTGTCTTTTCAGATGCTAATGGGTGAGCACATGTCTCTGAATACATGACTGAATACTTCTTTAATAACAAGGAATGAAACTAAATTTACAATTACATATTGCTACTGATCACATCTCAGTCCAACCACTTGAGTCCCACATCTACATTACAGGGCCATTCAATGGTATCAGTTCCTTCATCCTCCAGGAACTGCCTGCAAACTCTCGCCACATGAGACCGGGCATTGTTGTGCACCAAGAGGAACCCAGGACCCACTGCACCAGCGTAGGATCTAACAATGGGTCCAAGGATTTCATCCTGATACCTAATGGCAGTTACAGTACCATTGTCTAGCCTGTAGAGGTCTGTGCGTCCCTCCATGGATATGCCCCACCCCCCCCCGACCATCACTGACCCACCACCAAAACAGTCATGCTGAACGATGTTACAGGCAACAGAACGTTCTCCACAGCTTCTCCAGACCCTTTCACATCTGTCACGTGCTCAGGGTGAACCTGCTCTCATCTGTAAAAAGTACAGGGTGTCAGTGGTGTACCTGCCAATTCTGGTGTTCAATGGCAATCGAGCTCTATGGTGCAAGGCAGTGAGCACAGGGCCCACTAGAGGATGTCGGGCCCTCAGGCCACCCTCATGAAGTCTGTTTCTAATTGTTTGGTCAGAGACATTCATACCAGTGGCCTGCTGGAGGTCATTTTGCAGGGCTTTAGCAGTGTTCATCCTGTTCCTCCTTGCACAAAGGAGCAGATACCAGTCCTGCTGATGGGTTAAGGACCTTCTACGGCCCTGCCCAGCTCTCCTAGAGTAACTGTGTGTCTCATGGAATCTCCTTTATGCTCTTGAGACTGTGCTGGGAGACACAGCAAACCTTCTGGCAAAGGCACGTATTGATGTGCCATCCTGGAGGAGTTGGGCTGCCTGTGCAATCTCTGTAGGGTCCATGCATCGCCTCATGCTACCAGCAGTGACTCTGACCCTAGCCAAATGCAAAACTAGTGAAAAATGGTCAGAAAAGAGGAGTATGGAAAAAAATGTCAGTGGCCTCCACCTGTAAAACCATTCCGGTTTTGGGAGTCATCTCATTGTTGCCCATCTAGTGCACCTGTTAATTTTATTAACACCAAAACAGCTGAAACTGATTAACAACCCCCTCTGCTACTTAACTGACCAGATCAATATCCCAGGAGTTTAATTGACTTGATACTATACTCTGATTAAAAAGTGTTCCTTTAATTGTTTTGAGCAGTGTATACATACAGATCAGTGCAGGGGTTCCTAAAGAAGGTATGGTATACTTTTGATTTTATTAATCACCTTAATGTTAACAGTAGAGGCATAATCTTACAGCACAAAGCAAGCAGGAATGAAATCCATTTTTTAGATTTAAAAAGTAGGATTCAGAGGAGTGTAATATGTCTACTTTTAATACGTATAATGTTGGGGACAAATCTTACTATAATTATTCTTTCTTCATACGTCATATAATGCTGTACCCAAACAAAATTTAGGTACTTTTTTTCACACAAATAGAGATTTCTTTTGGTGGTATTTGATCACCTGTGCGCTATTTTTTTGCGCTATAAACTTTGTGTGAAAGTTATAGCACCTACAAACTATGGTACAGATACTGCAATTTTTGCCATTTTTTGCTATACAGTGCGCTAGTTTAACTGACAATTGCGTGGTCATGCAATACTGCACATAAATTAAATGTATGTCCTTTTTTCACACAAGTAGAGCTTTCTTTTGGTGGTATTTGTTCACCTCTGGGTTTTTTTTGCGCTATAAACAAAAAAAGACTGAAAATTTTGAAAAAAAAAAATGTATTTGTTACCTCACATACATGGTGCAACCGCAGTTTTCATACTGGCACGGGGTCAAAGCTCGCAAGTGCGTGCGTGTGCGGGGGGCGGTCAGGGTGCTTTTTTTTTTATTTTACACTGTCCCTTTCATTTTTTAATGACTTTTATTGCTATCACAGGGAATGTATATATCCTCTGTGACTGCAATGGCCATGACAGGTATTCTATATATATATATATAAAAAAAAAAAAAAGAAGTCTGGGGTCTATTAGACTCTAGATGCCCTTATTACATCATCTAATCTCACCAAGATCGGTGTGATCAGATGCTTTTTACAATTAACAAATGGCGCGGTTTATATCCTGCGAAATTGAAGTGATGAAATGCTCATAGCTTCCGACTTCTTAGACTATAGAGATGATTGGAGCCATTCTAGTCTTCAATCAGCTCTTTGGTCCGCTGGCAGAAACACTGGCTGCTTTCTCAGGTTCCCCCGATGGCACAGGACTGCCCGAGAAGGCCGTGGGGGAAGGCGGCATCTTCTCCAGCTGCTGGTAAAAGCAATCCTGCAGCTAATTAGTCACTAGGATTGCTTTTACATGAAAGCTGATCGCTGGCTGAAAAAAAACGATACTGCAGGCATCATCCTGGTATAACGACTCAAACTCCAGTGATATATACCAGTATGTTGCTGGTCCTTGTTGGGTCTATATGCCATGTTCTTTTTTTTTTTTATTCAGCCCGTGGGAAATCTCTGCCAGAAAAAGTGTGTGGTATGCCCACCATTAGAATATACTGCCCTGCATTCACCCACTTCTAATGGTGGGCACACATGAAACGTTCTTTTTTTTTGTTGTTCAGCCCATGGACTGAAGGAAAAAAAAAAAAGAACTTAACAAGATTCCTCTATTCACATCGGTCAATGTGGATGAAGAAATCTCTGCCAAATTTTTTTTTTAAATATATATCAAAGCATAGGGGCCATCCACCCACTGGCCACCCCAGGCCCCCATGCTTCGGCATATACAGTGAAGGAAATAAATATTTGATCCCCTGCTGATTTTGATTGTTTGCCCACTCACAAAGAAATGATCAGTCTATACATCGAATGGTAGGTGTATTGTAACACAGAGACATAATAGCAACAAAAAAAAAAAAAGAAAGAAATGCATGTCTAACAAATTATGCACCGATTTGCATGTTCATGAGGGAAATAAGTATTTGATCCCCTATCATTCATCAGGATTTCTGGCTACCAGATGTCTTTCATACAGGTAACAAGTTGAGATTAGAAGCAGTCTCTTAAAGGGAGTGCAGTTAATCTCATTTTGTTACCTGTATAAAAAAAGACACCTGTCCACAAGAGCAATCAATCAGATTCCAAATTCTCCACCATGGCAAAGACAAAAGAGCTGTCCAAGGATGTCATGGACAAGATTGTAGACCTACACAAGACTGGACTGGGCTACCAAACTATCGCCAAGCAGCTTGGTGAGAAGGTGACAACAGTTGGTGCAAACATTCGCAAATGGAAGAAACACAAAACAACTGAGTCTGCCCAGGTCCAGTGCACCATGCAAGATCATGGAGTGTCAATGATCATGAGAACAGTGAGGAATCATCCCAGAACTACACGAGGATCTTGTCAATGATCTCCAGGCAGCTGGAACCACAGTAACTAAGAAAACAATTGGTAACACACTACGCCAACAAGGATTGATATCCTGCAGTGCCTGCAAGGTCCCTCTGCTCAAGAAAGCACATGTCCAGGCCCGTCTGAAGTTTGCCACTGAACATCTGAATGATGCAGAGGAGGACTGGTTGAAAGTGTTGTGGTCAGATGAGACCAAAATCAAGCTCTTTGGTATCAACTCAACTCGTCGTGTTTGGAGGAGGAAAGCTGCCTATGACCCCAAGAACACCATCCCAACTGTCAAACATGGTGGTGGAAACATTCTGCTTTGGGGGTGTTTTTCTGCTAAGGGGACAGGACAACTGCACCGTATCAAAAGGGACGATGGACGGGGCAATGTACTGTCAAATCTTGGGTGAGAACCTTCTTCCCTCAGCCAGGGCATTGACAGTGGGTCGTGGATGGGTGTTCCAGCATGACAATGACCCAAAACACACGGCCAAGGCAACAAAGGAGTGGCTCAAGAAGAAGCACATTAAGGTCCTGGAGTGGCCTAGCCAGTCTCCAGACCTTAATCCGATTGAAAATCTGTGGAGGGAGCTGAAAGTTCGAGTTGCCAAACGTCAGCCACTGTGTCTTCTTTCTTCTCTCTCTGGGACGGAATGTGCCCAGAGAGAGAAGTTTTCATCATTTCCTATACCTGTGTAAGTGTAAAACAATAATAACCCAAGCACAGGTTATTATTGTTTATATATGGTATATTTTTTGTACGTTACATTGGGTCAGCTTGGATCAATGTAGCTATGCATATACATCATACCCGGCCACTGCTCCTGGAAGTTGAAAATCACTAAAGCAGACATTGCTACTTCAGTGATCTCCACTTGCTTCCAGGTCCTGTGCTGAGTGGCTGCCCTGAAGCATTGTGAATAGAGGAGATCAGCCGCTCAGCATAGACGCCAATCAGAGAATGCTTTGAATTTATTAAAGGGAGAACTTTAGAGTTGATAAAAAACAAAAAACACACATACTCACTTCTGTGCTGCAGCTGTCCACTGTCGGCTCTAAGCCCGAGAATTAAGGGGTTCACATGACCACCGATCGCTCAGTTCTTGCTCAGCGGTGGTCAGTAGCCGCTCTCTTCTCTGGCCCTCCAGTGCTCACTGGAGTGCCAGGCTGGAGAAAGGGAGGATGCAGCTGGCTTTAGCTCTCAGCTGAGCACTGAATTTTTTGTACGTGTGTGTGGTGGGTAAGGGATGTTAAGTTTAATGCTTTGTATAAATTCTAAAGGGGCAATCAAATGATAAACTGCACAGGGGTGCATATCCGTACGCACCAAAGAGCCCACTATGCTATGCAACAGCCTTTGTTAAGGAATTTTATATATAATTGTAGTATTTGGAACTACCAACTCTTTGGACAGCTCCAAGCTGTAATATAAAAGTGACCTGGTGGCCGTATAGCCCCCCCCCTCAATCCGTTTTCTGATCTCCTCTGCCCAGAATGAAACTGGAATCGACAACGATTTAGTCATTTCTGGATTCAGAGCAGTCATTGTCTGGCTGATATACAGTAAATTTCTGCTCGGTTAGATGAGGGGAGAGGCAGGAGAGACATTGGGGTCTATTATAGTACTGTCACCTGCCTATTGGCATCACATGGGAGCTTGTTAACCCCTTGTGATAGAAATAATGTTAAATTAAAATTTTTTTAATAAAAAAAAATTTGTTCAAGAAAAATGTTAACAGTAACCACCACTGCCCTTCACACATCACAAATGCAAACATGCGCAAGTGTATGTAAACTGTGATCGCATCACGTGTGGTATTGCTCTGAACGTCAGCGTGAGAGCAATAATTCTAACACCAGAGCTCACATTTAACACTAAACTGATGAACTATAAAGGATTTTAAAGTGTCACCTCTGGGTTTTCTTTTGCGATATCACAGGTGCACGTAGTTTTAAGACTTGGCATGTTTGGTATCTATTTACTTGATGCAGTCCTAATCTTTATATTTTACCAAAAAAAATGGGTATTATATTGTGTTTGTGTGGACTAAAATTAGTTTGATTACATTTTTTCCTGAAAATATGCATTTGATAAACTTGTGTAAATATCATGTAACATAAAAAAATTGTAGGTAGTATCTTTTTATTTTATAAGGCCTCTGCTTTCAGAAAATATATAATGTTCTGGGAGTTTTAAGTAATCTTAAAGCCAAAAATGCAGATTTTTGCATGTGTACAAAAAATGAAAAAATTACTCTGGTGCCAAAGTGGTAAATTAAAGTGATCCAGCGATGTGCACTGGAGTCTCAGCTATCCCGGGCCTCCCTCTTCTCATTGGCAGAGACAGAAGCGGAAGTTATTGGCTCCCTCTGCTGTCAAGCACAGCCAGTGAGCCAATGAGAATAGAGGGGGCAGGACTGAGCCGCGGCTCCATGTGTGAATGGACCCACAGAGCAACGGGTGCCCCCATAACAAGCTGCTTGCTGTGAGGGCACCCGACAGGAGGGAGAGGCCAGGGAGTCTGCAGAGGACCCGAGAAAAGGAGGATCCGGGTTGCTCTAGGCAAAACCACTGCACGTAGCAGGTTTAAAAAAAAAAAAAAAAAAGCTTTTAGAATCACTTTAAATACCACTAAAGAAAAGCGCTATCCGTCTCACAAAAGGATATGTGTTACATGGCTGAGTAAAAGTCAGTCAAACTTTCACAGCACTGAAAACTGAAAAAAAATGACCTGGTAACGACGGGAAACATACAGGATAGTACACACGTGGTTAATATTGATTTATTAGCAAAAATATATATTTTGACTATGTCAAAAATTGTAAAAACCAAGAGGTGCTTCAAATGGTTGTAAAGGCTGAAGGTTTTTTATCTTCATGCATTCTATGCATAGAGGTAAGAAACCTTCTGATTGCGGCTCCCCCCTCACAGTGCCCTCTAATACTCACCTGAGCCCTCTCCCAATCACAGCCAGTGAGCCAATGAGGAAAGAGTGAAGGCTGGGGCCGAGCTGCGGCTCTATGTGTCCTATGGACGCACAGAGCGGGGCTTGGGAGTAAGCACACACCAGTGCCCCCATAGCAAGAGGCTTGCTATTTGGGGCACTGATCAAGGGGGAGGAGCCAGGAACACAGTCGGGGGTCCGGAGCAGAGGAGGATCGGAGCTGCTCTATGCAAAATCATTATAAAGAAGGTGTGTATGACATGTTTGGTATTTAAAAAAAAAAAATTAACCTTTAATATTTTCAAAATTTAAAAATCAGAATAGTGGTGCTGACCAAACGATTTTACAGTATAACAATAGGTGCACTAAAATATAAAGGGCACCTTTATTAAAATACAGGACTGCCTACAGAAGAGCTCTTGCTATGTACAAATATGTATTTATGGCAGACAAGGTTTCCTTAGCTGTACACTTCGCTTCTTGTAGATGTATGATTTTTTTTTTTTTTTTATGTATTTCTTCCTGTATATTTTTTATTATTTTCTCTTGTTTATCTTGCTGACACTAGTGTCTTGTATGTGCCTTCTGGTAACAGACTCCATGCACACTGGGCGTTTTAAGAACGCTGGTAACGTTAGCTGTGTAAAGTCATGTTAAAAACGTGAATTTTTTGGTTTTCATTGTTTTTGCATTAGCGTTTAGCCGCATTTTTTGGAGTTTGCGGTTTTCACGCTTTTTTTTTTTGCTCAAAAAAAGTCCAAAAACACTGGTTTGTCGCCATTTACTGCGTTTTTCAGCGTTAGAGCGTTTTTACAGCTAAAAAACTCCACTAGAAACCCACTAGTTCTGTTTTTTTTTTTTCCAGGCAAAAAACGCCCCTGCCAAAAAAACACTGATTACAGTCTGTGTGCATGGACACATAGGATAACATGCTGGGGAGTTTCCTGTCTGTAGAAAAAAAACATCAAAAGCCAAAAACAGCAGCTGTAAAAAACGTTCAGTGTGCATGAGGACTTAATGTGCATAAAATACACCCTTACAAGTTTTCAAGTGTTTATCTTAAAAATTTAAAGGCCTAAGTTTTATATGTAGTGTATTTCTTACGACTCACAGTAAACACAAGAACTCTGTTGTGTAATGACTGGTCATAAATGAAGTAGAGACCTTGTACAGAGCAACTCATTACTTTTAGAACTATAGGTATTATAGTAAAAGTTTTGTTCAGGTAGCAGGATCAATGGTCATACTTGCTATATGAATGAACAACAGACTAGTGTGTACATAACCTTATATGATTCTTACAAAAAAAGCACAGAGATAATCTGTATAAAAATAGGTCAAAAGGGAAAAGCTTGTATTAGAATGACAGGTGTGACAAATCCCATCCGCCTATCTTAGGAGAAACAGATACGCTCACCTGAGTCAACACATTGAGTTGATCTAAAATGTGTTCCAAAGTGCTAGTCAGTGAAGGGTGGGGAACTAATTGTTCATCTGTCAGAGGCCTTCCTGTGTGACCATGTTTTTTCATGCTGGTGCTTGGTAATGATAAAGGCACATGAGGCATGGCTTCACTTCGATTGCTACAATCGTGTTCCTATAGAAAGATATGGAAATATCAAAAGATGCACTGTAAATATAAAAGTTATTATTTCAGACGTCTTGTGAATGTGCCAGTGATAACGTTATACAGGGATGTAACCACCTTGAAACTGTAATGTTTACAGTAAAGCTGATCAGCGATGCACTTGTAATGTGGTTTTTAGTGTGTTATACACCTGTGATGTACATTTTATAGTTAATATATTTTTCTAAGTGGTAAAAGGAAAAAAAATACAGTTCAGAATGTTTGTAAATAAATTATGTTCAGGCAAGAAAATTATACATACCAAATGGCATATGTTGTTTCCTTTGAATTAAATTGAATAGGATTCTTACAGTAAATGTGGGTCATAAATTGCAAAAAGGAACATAGGGAAATGTACCAGTGGGAAGAAATGATGAAGGGGTATGCTGTAACATTCCAAAATTGTTATATGTAGAGTGTAGAAAAAAAATGAAGCAATATTATACCTTATTACTCTAAATTACTTTTATTAACTGACTTAAGCCCATTTCCTGTAGTTTTAGCTTTTGGGCTTTTGTTTTGTAACCATATGTATTTGTTTGCATTCATTTACCTTTTCTGCACAAAATAAAAAAATACTTTGTGCCAGAAACATAATTTGTGTGCCTTCATAAAATGTACAAATCACAGAAAAAAATGTGCACTTTTGATGAGTTATAAACTGTTTTCGGTCAAAGACTGAACAAACTTTGGTTATGATATTGTTAATGTTTTAACATGCTCATTATAAACACAATACACTAGTTTACCATGTAACAACACTCCCTATCCAGTTTGGCTTTACATGGAGTAGAAGGTGGCAGCTATATGACTGGTGGACAGTGGCTATCATTTGTCTTCCATGTGCTGGGCTGACCACTGCAATTGTGAACGTTCCATCACAGTGGGATGGGGCATGAAACATGGTTTTGGCCCTGAGAGTCAGAGGACCTTGTCCCAGCACTATATATATAGAAAGTGATAATTTTACTATAGATATAGATTTGTAAATATGTAACCATTGCCTTTTAACTAATTCATAGTCCCAGTGTCACTCCTTAGAACCCTCCTCTTCCGTTTGCTGAAATGTATCTGGTAGTTTTACCTTTAAAGACTTTCAAATTTCAAGGTAATTAGGATCTTCATGACTTGGCCAAATGTTGATAAGCACTAGTCTGCTTTCAATGAGGCTGCTTACTTGCAGCTATTTGTGGGAACCCCCCTGGGCTTCTTGCATATAATCGCAGAAAGGGTACACTCCCAAGTGTGAATGTACTCTACAGCATCCACACAAAACAATAATGCTGAGGGCATCAGTTTTAATTATTCTAAGAGAGCAGGGTTCTTAAAGACAGGTTCATGGTCTCTGGCAATTTAACATGGCAGCAATACCTGGGCTTCCAGATGCCCCATTAACAGAATACTTACAAAGAAGGAACATTCTCAATAGGAACTGTAAGGTGTTTTTTTGAGAACTGAAATTGCATGATCCACTAATGTAACAGCCCATTTATTCTTAAATTCCATTTCCATTGAGTACATTCCCGCAAAAAGCTTATGAGGAGTGAATGCCCTTTCAAGATTTGCCCAATTCTCAATATTTGCATGTATTAGAAAAGAACTTCTGGATGTAACACTTTTTTTTTAGCACCTACCGTATAGGGGCTTCTTTAGGCTGTGCAGAATCTGGTGCTTCTAGGCAAAGACTAGTGCGCACCTCTTTAAATAATGCACAGAAAACAGTATTTGGTGCAGAGCTGTAGCTTGTATTTCATATAAAGCGGTGGGAAAGGAAAATCTGGTCTCTGCTACAAAACGAACGTCCTAAATATTTTCCTCCATAATATCCTCAAGCAAAAGAAGTTCCACCTCTGAACCCTGAACACAATCATTGGGAAAAGAGGACACATAGTATTTCTAGCCTCTGGAAACCAAATATTTTAGATCCGACAAACGTTTTGCAAAGAATTCATAGTGGCAGAGAAATGTGCTTTTGTCAGATAAGTTGCATGGTGCATGCTTGAGAGGTAGCTAAAGTCAGGTAAGGGCAGAGCTGTCATAACAGGACATTGCTCCTGGACAAGAGAACAGCTATTACCTTAAGTGATGTCTACGTTTATAGTACTCAGTCTGCAAAATGCATGCTATTTGGCCATTTGGTCACTGTTCCTGTAAACCTGTGATATGCCATTGCTAAATGAGAGGATCCCCAGTGGGGTACTCAATAAATGGAGGTTGAAATGGATGGAGTTTTGCATGTCTAGATACAAGAGCTGCTATAACCCAGGAGCTGACTGTGTTCCTGTGGTTGTGTCTCTGTAGACGATGGTAGCAGGAGTGCAGTAACATACTGTGTGTATTTTTGGCAGAAAAAGTGGACCAGAATGTGTCACCTGGGAAGCTCATTCTCCTGGGACCTCATCCTTCTGAGACTAAGCTTAGATAGGAGGAGAGAAACAGAGTTTTAAAATGCTTGTCGAGAAATGATGACAAAATGGCAGGGGTTACCACAAATAAGTGAATAATTTCCAATTCCTCTACCTACAAAACCACATTGTGTACTGCACATTACGGATTGTATTAATAAAAGTCAGAAACCTGTAATAACATAGGGAAACCCTGTCACAACTTATCCAAGATGCTGGGCCTAGAAGGAGTCTAGGCTTTGCCTTTCATGGTGGGCATAATCCTGGGAGGGTTTTCAGGGTCTGGAAACCATAGAAATGTACCATGACCCTGGACATGTATAGCACCCTGCGGTTATCTACACACATTGTACTACGTGCCAAGGTGAGAGCCAGGCACAGGATCCAGTGCCCAAAGCAAACATTACGCCCCACATAAGCATGGTCTTACAAGAGACAACATACCAAAGGCAACTGGTCCAGGAAACTGCTAGATAGCCCAGGGCAATAAGCAGTCAGATCTTGATAGAGGCATCAGAGAAAAAAAATTGAATGGTTAAAAAAATTCTTCTCCAGAGGAGACAGATTCATTACCAAAAGACAAAAAAAAACAACCTGCAAGTGTCAAATCACCTGAAGGTAGCCTGAATATAGCCCATGGTCTATGAATACAAGCCCTTTACTGTACAATTAAAATACTGTTTGAACCCTTTGTATGCTTTGATATGGGAAAACAGATAGTAGATGTGTAGCTTCAGAGCCAAATGTCATCCAACTGTTCTGAGCATGATTGAACTCGATAATCAATAAACATGATGTTTTAATCATATTGTTTTGCTCAAGGGCCTCTAAATATTTCCAACATAAAACTGCCTGAACTTGCTTGGGTCCAATGCTCAGAGTTTAATATTAAACTCTGTTATTTTCATTCTAACATGAAGTGTTAATCTCTTATTTCTGGAAATATTATGTAACAAAAATATTTAAAAAAATATTAGGAGATATCCGTGTGGTTGGGTTTAGCATCTACTACTAACCCCACCAAAAACATGCACAAATCACAAATAGTTGGCTATAAAATAAAATCTACTTTTTTTTTTTAACCTTTTAGAGAATACTAGCTGGTTTACATCGAATTCTAAGACCTAAGGGTGGTGATATTGGGAGGTTAAAGCTGCAGTATTACTTTAAATACTTGCTGTACTCATTGGGGCTCCTCTGCAGCGAGCAGTTAGAAAAGTAAGTGGAGGCTTTGTCCTTAGCAGCCAACCAAGTTCCAATCCACTGATTCATGATAATTTATATTGTTACTCATCCTAAACAATGATCCACTTTTTTTGTTTTTTTTCCAATTCCAGTGGCACATAAGTAAGCCTGGCATTTTAATTGCATGGCTATTCAGAGAACTCTCCTTTACTTGCTTGGAAGGAGCTTTTGCAGCTTTTAGCACTAAATAATATATACAGACAGACACATGGCATATCTTCTGGCCAGAGAATTCTTGCAGTGCAGCATTTTACATAGGTCTCCAACTTTCATGGTTATATAACATCTTATGCTTTTATACAGAAACACAAGTGGGACACTGCAGTAAGCAACATACAGAGGGCATAATTAAGGTTGTATCATAAGAGCTTTACTTAGTTAACATTTTTTACTATGTAATTGCAACCTTTATAATTTTTCAAAATATTACAATTAAAGCTGAATTTTATACATGAATGCATTATTTAGTGTTGTAGATATAATAAGTGCGGTTTGTGCTTTAAGTGACTGGATGCTGTACAAGCAATGAACGCAACAGTGAAGTAGCAGGCACCATATGATGTCTCCCATTAACTTGACAGTGCTCCCTGCTACATTATATAGAATTAAAAGATTAATGTCAGTTCTGCCAGGCCATCGGGCTCTAAAGAATTAGTCAAGTTATTAAAATGAACAGCTAAACAACATAATGCGGGACAGCGCTGTTGATATGTCCCCTAAAGCAGTGGTGGGCAACCTTTTTTTTCAACTGAGCCAAATCTCGCCAAAACCACGATTGAAATTTATTTTGAGAGCCACATTTTTAAAACTGAAAATACATCCCCCATATAGTAATTCATCCCCCATAGTAATTCATCCCCCATATAGTAATTCATCCCCCATATAGTAATTCATCCCCCCTATAGTAATTCATCCTCCATATAGTAATTCATCCCCCCTATAGTAATTCATTCCCCATATTCTGTCAATTGACTTACCTTTGCTCCGCGCGTTCTTCTCGCCGTGTTCCCGCGCCGTTCTGGTCTTCAGGGCGGACTGTGAGAGGAGAGGAGTTCGTCACGCTGCCCCGCCTACATCCTGGCTGCCCGCCTACATCCGACAGCTGCAGAGTCCTGACTTAAATGCGGCTCTTCTGTGTGCCGGGCGCCCGCTCCCCTCCCTCCTCTCGGGCGGCCGCCCGGCACACAGAAGAGCCGCATTTAAGTTTGTAAAGAGCCGCATGTGGCTCGCGAGCCGCGGCTTGCCGACCACTGCCCTAAAAGGTACACAATAACACTTTCCTGGAAACCGAAAATGCCAGATATTTTTCTGTTGTGCATTGTCAGATCTATTACAATAGAATACTTAATATTTAAATACTTAGAAGGTTCTTAAATTTCTCATTAAGAGTTCAGTGGAGAGCATGTCTCTGAACACAGAGAATGTCTTAAGAAATAAATTCTTATTTTCGTTATCAGCAAACCGCATTATTATACAAAATGTCACATCAATGGAGGAAGTACACTATGTTCGAAGATAAAAAAGCTAGAGGAAACATCTCACAAATGATCATAAAAAACATGTACATGCATACTCAAGAAATTTGGTGTCGAGAAAAAAAACAAAACACCAGATCTTTGTCAAGGGCGTAATCTATACTCCTGACCTAACAGTTGTTTCTGTAACCCTATCCATACTCACAGCATAGCAAAAGCAGTACTCCAGTCAATGTTTTCTTTGAATACATTGTTAAAATCTCTGACAGGTTTTATTGCTATATATTTCCTTGCTGGGATGGATTTCCCCTCACTTTTTTCCACAATGACAGTAGTCACCAAGACAGAAACAAAAACAACAATTTTTTTTAGGCCCCATGTACATTGGGCATTTGTCCAAATGTTCGAACTGCCAAGAGAAAGGGCGGCATCAAAAGCACGTCTAAAGCTGTGTTTTTGCAAACGCATTTAGGCACGTTTGGAAGCATTAGGTGCTTTGGCATTCATTCATTTCACTGGCCAGAATATTAATTTTAATCTGGCCATTAAAATGAATGAATGCTCAAGTGCTTAACAAGCCTAGCACTTAATCGCATCTAAACGTGTTTAGGCACATCGGGTGTTTTTTCTGCCAAAATGCATCTTCTCCTGAACACACTGGCAATAAGTGATTTTTTTCTACTGCTAAACATCCCTCCCTGTAAATGTCTATGTGTACATGGGCATTTTGAGCTGCAGTGTGCATAAGGCCTAATATATTATACAATTTTCTTATTAAATTTTCTTTAGATTTACCTTCAGCTATGTAATGCAAGGTTCCTGTCTGCTTGCATACAAACTGAAATAGGTTTAACATCATATTATATGGTTTTGGTAACTCGAAAGGAAAATTGTACAAGAATTGTATAATGAATGACCAGCCTTAGAGTGGATAAGAATTTGGACCTCCATCAGGTTTTTGAGGCTTACATCAGACTTTGGCTCAAGCAGGCAACTGTATAAGAGATTGGCCATCCACAGGGTGGTTAAAAAGATTAAACTAATTATGCACCAAGAGCAAAACCGCCACCTGGTGCGGGGGATAATAAAAACAATCGTGCAAAAGCCATATGCATGTGCAAACAAGTTTGACTTGCATTTAGAATGTTAGATTGAAAATCGTATTCATATATAAAGGGGAACCGTTGCTTTGCAGCCCATTTTACTTTACTATATTTTATTAAACAAAAGAACGCTATGATGGAGACCTAAAGGCAGCCACCAGTGGGTGACAGAAAGTGTCTCCAAGTCCCCAACTCTAATGAGTTGATGGGTGGAAAAGAGAGAACTTTGAGCAAAACAGGCCAAAGAATTCTAAAAGAAGGTGGCTATAGACTATCATCTGAAAAAATTGCAGTCCATAAGCTGTCTCATCAATTTAATGAACTACTATCAGGATGCAGACTAAATTGCTTCCATGCCTTATACCGTGTCTGAAAATAGCTGTTCACAAACAGAAAATGCCCTGTGTACAGACCTCATATTAAGAAATCCTGCAGTCACGGCTGCATATCTACTGTATTAGATCTTCCAGGCATACCCTGCTAAATAGCCATTCACTGATGGCTTCTATCCTTTCATATTTGCAGTGTTTTCCTGAGCACGACAATGCTAACCAAAGTTGTATTGATCTGAAGGGGGAGAGAGGAGACTGAGGACATGCCTCCACCGGCCTTCAACAGACTGATCACGTCATCTCAGTCTAGTCAAAGTCACTAGACTGGAGCTCATTAAATTATAAAATAGTACCTTTTTTTTTATCTTTTCTGTATGACATTACAGATTGTATCAATGCAGACCTAGAAAGCTACTGTACGGTTCACTTTAAGTGACATCTAAGGGAAAGTTGCAATTGTTACATGACGTCAAATAATCATGCTAAACAAATTTCCTGATAAGGTCTTTGGTACATTATGCTGTGGTGAATTATGTTTTGCCCATATTATTACTATCGGGGTCTACTTGTGGACAAAGGTGCTTGATGAGTTCTAAACATGGCACTGATTTTTTTCCACACTGTGCAATGATCTGTGCCAGGTTCTATGTTTTAAGTGGTATGTTATAGATGTTGTGGTTTGTACACTGCAGTAAGCATTCAGGTTTTTTTGTACTGGTGGCTGAATTAGCATTGAGGAAACTTGTTTGTGGCATGCATTGTTAATCCTGAATGTAGAAGTTAGATATGAAAGTTGAAGTTTTGTACACGTTTGCATGTTACTAAACCTGGGAAGCTTCCTGCTAACTGCAACTATTTAAGCGCTGGCTCACCAGCTTAAATTTCAGGCTTGCCATTGGTTGACTATTGAAGTGACATAAGTATCTTTATCAAAGCAGTAATATTTATTTATTACAGGCACTTATATAGCACTGTCAATTTGCGCAGCGCTTTACATACATTGTACATTCACATCAGTCCCTGCCCTCAAGGAGCTTACAATCTAAGATCCCTAACTCACATTTATACATACACATATTAGGGCCAACTTAGACCGAAACCAATTAACCTACCAGCATGTCTTTGGAGTGTGGGAGGAAACCAGAGTACCCAGAGGAAACCCACACAGGCACAAGGAGAACATGCAAACTCCAGGCAGATAGTGCCATGGTTGGGTTTTGAGCCAATGACCCTAGTGCTGCTAGTCATTGTGCTTAGTCATTGGGCTATGATACTGCTGGGGGATGAGGAGAGTGTCTCTGAAAATCATGAAGATGTTACTAATTAGGGATGGTTTTTATTTGCGCAAGGCCGCATATCACAAACTTTTTTGTAAACTTTATCCTCACACCCATTCCTCCTGATATTCTTGCTATACCACAAGCTCAGAGATGCACGGAGTGTGTAGATTACACTTGCATACAGCAGACTATGCAGAGTCACCACAATTTTCCTTTAATTCATTTGTAACATTCAAAGTAAACTGAATCATCCATCCATGTCTCCATGCTTTATTTTGTAGAGAAATCACTTCGAAAAAACACTCCACCTTGCATTTCTAGCCATGGCCATCTTGAGTAAGGGCAGATGATCCATATAGCATTTACTTTCTGGAATCCATTTGCATTTAAGCTCAGGGGTGAAAGCAGAAGGGCATGCTTAGCAGAGAAAGCCCTTCTTCCCTTCCTTCAGATAAAAGAAGAAAACATGCCCCGTAAAGTCTCCTGGGATATATGATTCTAAGCCAGAAACCAGGAAGCCACTAAAGAAATGTATACAACAAAAGTTTAAAACAAGTAAATAGAATATATCCATTCTATATAAATATAAAGTTTAGCCCCACTTTAATGTTTGCCTCAGGAGCACAAACTAAGGCTAGAATCACCCCTGGCAGTGCATACATCACAATAATAATGATAACAATAATAATAATACAGCATTCTATCTCTTATGTGGATCACAAATACTCTTTTGTTGGAAGTTTTTCGAAGCCACAGACACATACAATTTCATTGACAAGAAATGAACACTGACTACAAAGAACTTATTTACCAGTTAACATGGGAAACAAGTTTTGCATGTGCTACATAACAGTACACCACATCCTGGACGTGCAACAGTGTCACCCCAGACCACATCCCCTTACTATTAGTTAGTTCTGCCACAGAGATAACAAAAGGCAGTTGCGCTTCCTCTCAGAAAAAAATAACCTGTGCTAAAATAATCCTAAGGGTCTGAGCACTGCAAAAAGTTTGTTTCATAGTTTTAAGCCTTTCAATGTTACACACAGCATGCAAGCCAGCCAATCATACCAACACAAAGATGTATACTATAAAGGAGACTCCAGCCTTTTCAAGTTTATGTGTATGTAATCAACCTATTGAGAAATAACTCATTTACATAGTTTAATATTTTCGAAAATGTGATCTAAGAATATAGCCCATGAACATAACTGTTCATGAGAGCAGTCACGTTTGTTGATTATATATGCTCTGCAGGGCAGCATAATTGTGTTTTACTGTTATTACTTCTATGGACAAACTTTCATTGAATTATACACTACAGGTAATTTATATGATTTTATTAAAGCAACGTTTTATCAAGTTGTTATGGGTAAAGTTCCACTTTAAAGTGTAAGTTCAGTTTTACAAAAAAGCACACTGTGATGATGTCCGTTAAGGGTATAGCAGCAGCATAGTGTTCTAACACCTACCTACCAGCAAGGGCTACATTTCTGTTTAATAACTCCCTCCTGCACAAAACGTTAAACAGATAATACATTTGTGAAATTACTTACCATTAAAGAGAAAAGTCAAATTGAATTTTTTTAGGAAGTCTTCATTGTAATTCAAACGATAACAACATATGCTCTGTCAAGGAGGAGGTGTAACACAGGGCTTGACAAATCTGCTTTGAATCTAGGAGCCAGCTAAAAAAGTTGGGAGACAGTTTTTTTTCTAGTGTAGCATGGGTTGTCAGCACCTGGGACTTCACCCAAAGTGATCTGCCACATAACAATCACGGTACAACAGCCGCACGTTTCAGGGGCTCTCCTCTCTCTCTACAGTAAATGGAAACTACAGTTCCCATCAACCACAGAGAGTGGGGACTGTGACGATCGAGCATCAGACCCCTGACCTTCTCACCAAACTCGTGACCGAAGGACTAGTCAATCTGAAACCGCGATGTCACGTGCGTAACAATGCCACACCCAGCTGCACCCTGTACAACGATTTTCCAGCTAATGGACCACAAATCGATGTACCGGCAGCCTGAATGCGATTGTTACTTGGTCAGGTTAATTACGCAATTAACCCTCCACTCTGCCACCACCTCCAGAGAAAGAGGAAACTCGGCAATATCAGCAATAACACTATGATAGTTGAGATAATCGTCTGTATAACCTGTCTGTGGTGGCAGTGCTATACAGAGGGTTAAACACAGTAGCGCTCTTTTAGAGGCAGAAATTCGTATAGAAACAGTTCAACACTTTCAGAAAGAAAGATTTATTACTAAAAGGTCAAAAGGGTGCAATAAAAATGTTTACAAAAAAAAGATGTAACCAAGATATATATATAAATATACAGAGAACAACAGCACAGCAAAGAGGTAACAGAGAGGAGGTTAAAGGGTTAAAGTACTTGCCAATCAGCCTTGGGTTAAGCAGATCAAGTTTCAGGGCAAAAGGGCACGTCTCCCACGTTGGTTCTGATGTTAAATGGGAGAATTCTTCAACTTCTTCTCTTAGGCCTGACAGCCTATTTTGTAGTCCCCCAGCAGGGGGTGTCTCTGAAGCCAAGGACCAATGCCTCATTTGAGGAGGGATTGTCTGGGTGGAGACCCAAACTAGAACCATACTCTCTCATACTCATATTTTGGCTCATAACTTTTCCTAGGCACAAGTACCATTCCACCTGCGGGTAGATTAGTATGCAGACGCATCTGAGGAATGGTTACATATGAAATACATACTTGAAGGGTTCAAGAGATGTAATTTTCTGCTTTCCTAGGTATTCCAGTCAGGGAGTGTGACCTATCAAACAATTTGTTTAATCATGGGCCATCTGAAGATATGCCTGGTTTTTATGCAAGTCTCTCATATTCCAAGATATGGGACATAGGGGAAAAATTGATTTTAAAAGTGTTATCTAGTCTCTTACTCCTCTGGAATGTCTTTGAGCTCAGGGGAAGGCTTGGGTTATTTTTTTACGAGGTGTCAGATTGCTCAGCTTCCCAGCCCGCCCCGTAACCAGCTCAAAGATGGTTTATAGCTCGGAGCTTCTGCTGTGCCCTGGCCGGCCTGTGACACTTCCAACACACACCGACCAAATGTCACTGTGACTCTCAGAGAGGGAGGGGGGAGAATGAGGGGAGATATGTTTGTACAAGATGGTTGATCCTTTGCCAAGATGGAGGTTGAGGCCAAAATGGTTGAACCGCGTCCATCTCTGTGGCATGACTGCTACAGGGACAGGTACACTAAACCTATACATGTTGAATGTGTACTCGCCCAGTTCAGCATAAATCACATCCCCTCATTCTCTAGCCACACTGCTTAGCACCACACAGCAGGACAGTTAGGTGACAATTTTAAAAATGTAAATCATGCATGTGCAAAATGTTTAGTTCATTCTATGTATGTCTACATTAAATTACATATTTAATTTTCCCTCCTCTAGGTTTTCTGTTACTGGCTGTGGCTGCATCCTCACATGTAATCTCTCCCCCTCCAGCCACAACAGCAGATAAACTAATTAATCAGAGACTGTAGCCATACTACAGGAGATTACTTGAAACTTAGACAGACAAGAGCACATTTACATTACAGCAAGGAAGGCGTTGAACCTCTGGGGTGGAGCTAGGAAGCTGAATCGGAAGTCCCAGCAACCACCTAGCAGGCTGGATGAGAGGTGTGGTGGGCAGCATATAAAGTAACCGATGCTCTGCATTCTCCTCCCTGCAGCTGCTGAACACCCTACTTCTCCTACTCATCCTCTCGCAAGCATTCAGCGGCTGCAGAGGGGAGAATGCAGCAAATCAATTGCTCTATATGCCGCCCCTCTCCTCTAGGTGGGCAAAACCGGCGCAGCTGTCAAATGCCAGCTAATGATTGAGCTGCTTAAGAGAGGAATGGAGCCTGGGAAATGTAGTGGCCCTCCCAGTCCCCATCCCATTGATTGGCAGTTGACAGCTGCTTCGGTCCTGCCCACCAATGACAGCAACACTCAATTTTGACACCTGGTTTTCTCCCTGCAAGCAGTTAAGCTACCGGCAAATAATTTTACACACTCAGTGGCTTTTGCTTTTGGAACGGTTAGTGATCCCTCTGTATCCCAGCTGTATCCTCCTCCACTCAGCTGCTTCCTCCAGCCAGTGTAGCCTTTCAGAGCGGCCCAGGGGGGCTGTAATTTGTAGAACCCCACCTCCATGGGCAGTACAGAGTCCTGTTCTGCCCATTGCGGCAAGCAGTGACTGGGGGAATAGGAGGCATAGTAGCCACCAGTCTTACAAACAGTAAACCCATGGAGAACTAATGGTTTTATCTAAAAATCATCTGGCTATTTCAGAGCAACTACGGAGTTAACAAGAAGATGGATGACATTCAGTTAACGTAGGAGATCACCAACAAGAACATGTAAAAAAAAAAAAGTTTTCGCCCAGAGTTCTGCTTTAAATAAAAATCCACAATTGCATTTAGAAGAACAGGATGGTGCTTCCTCCCATGGCACTTGGGAGGTGTACCAATGGCATCCCTGTCTCTACAATAACTCAGAAAGGAGTCTTTACTGGCTGTTGGTGATTTTAGGAAACTTCTTTTAAATGTGGTTGTGGACTAAATTGTTTAAACAGAAAGGGAGCCCTGGCTGCTAGGTACAGCCTACAACATCCCTTGTGATAGCATGGGCCGTGACAGGTCCTCCTTATGGAGAGATCTGGGGTCTATTAGACCCCAAAACTCTCCTTTGGCCTTCAATGCAGCATATCATACACAGATTGGTCTGACTGGCTGCTTTCCTAGCAGATAACGGGCAGGTAAACAAAGAGCAGAAACCTTAAGTGACGAAATCCTTGTTGCTTCCAGTTTCTGGGGTCACAGAGAGGGAGGAACAATGTCAGTCGCCACTGGTTGCTGCGCTCCCAGGCTCCGTGATCAGACAGGAGGGCCCGGGAAAGGCGGGGGGGGGGGGGGGGGGGGCATCTTAAATTATAGAACTGGAAGTATACAAATTAATGAATAACTTAGCAGCCATTAGATCCAGTCTAGCAGCCAGACACATTTATGCTATATACATACAGTACCGTGCAAAAGGCAAGTGTGGAAAAATTCTCTAAATTTAAAAAACTTTCAGAGCTATGCCATACCATCAGGGAGGCGTGTGATTGGCCCCGAAATTATTCTGCAGCAGGACAGACCCCAAACATACAGCCAATGATATTCAGAACTATCTTCAGTGAAAAGAAGAACAAGGAGTCCTGGAAGTGATGGTTTGGCTCCCACAGAGCCCTGATCTCAACATCAAGTCTGCCTGGGATAACATGAAGAGACAGAAGAGTTTGAGACAGGCTACATCCACAGAAGATCTGTGGTTAGTTTTACAAGATGTTTGGAACAACCTACTTGTTGAGTTCCTTCAAAAACTGTGTGCAAATGTATCTGGAATAATTGATGCTGGTTTGAAGGCAAAGGATGGTCACACTAAATATTGATTTGATTTCAATTTCTCTTCTGGTCATTTACGTTCAGTTTTGCTCATTGATAAAAAAAAAACTATTAAGGCCCCATGTACACGAGACACTTCTGAACGATGGAAACGGACTGCTGGAAAACGTAGGTTAAAAAACACGTCTGTTTAGCTGCGTTTGCATAACGCATTTATGCTCGTTTGAGTTTAGAAGCATTTTTTAAAGATAAGCACAGGAGAACCTCCCAAATTCCCAGAAGGCACTGAGAAGTGGTACATTATTAACTATTTCAGACTGTTTTAGAGAAATACAGAGAGTAGAAGCAGAGAGAGCAGTATGTGTTGAGATTAGCTTAGGTGTGAGTTGATCATTAACCTTTCTTTTGTTTCTAAGGGTGGGAAAGGTGTCTTGTGGAGTGAATCATTAAGGTCACCTGACAGGGGGTCTTCATGAGGAATTTGAGGTGTGAATGGTCATTAACATATCTTTTGTTTCCAAGGGGGGGGGGGGGGGGAGAGGTCTGTGGTGTGAACTGGTCATTACAATGTGTGACAAGCTTGGTAGGAACATCCTGTGTTCAGTGTTTTGTCCATTTAACTAACTTGAAAACGCTTTGCATGCATTTTTCATGATGAAAAAAGGCTCTGGACAGCATGGGAAACTGGAAGAGTTAAAAAAAAATTTCAAATGCAAACACTTATAAACGTGATTTGCAGCGTTTACAAGAGTTTGCGCTTGAAAAGCTGATAAAATTGACTGCTGAATGCAAGTTTTCTGCATTCAAAAAAACTACTGTAAACTCAAATGTCTGTAAACAACATAGTGTACATGGACACATAGGAAAACATTAGGATGAGTTCAGGGGCTGCTAAAAAAAAACGCTGAACAACTCCTAAACGTGAGTTTATTGGCTGCTAATTTACAGCATTTTTTGTACACCTGCCTAAGACTTTTGCACAGTACTGAACATCTGTAAAAATGGAGTGCACTCCTAATGCCCTTGTGCTTTCTGACACCCGAAGCTTAAAGCTCATTGTACACATGCTGTGTGAAGGGCTAAACTTAAAATTGCCTATACACTTTCACTTCATTGTCTCTCCAGAGTTGCTTCCTGTTCAGAAAAGTACCCGAGGCTTGAGCTGAATTGAATGCATTCAGTAAAGAAATAAAAAGAGCAAGGGCAGCTATGTGGAGTGACAAGCATTACCTCAGTGTTCAAATGGGTCACATCTCATATAGCTAAAATGTATTACATACACCTAAGCTTTTAAGACAGCCTCCCTTCATTTTAGATGATCAGTAATGAGTCATCACAATAGATATTTGTGTTGTGAAGGAGCAGGAAAAAATTGCAAAACCATGGGTAAAACTACATAACCCTGGGGGTAAAAGGCAAAATAAAACTGATATTATGCATGTATTTCTTTTAAATGACAACTTACTTTTAGCTACACAGCAGCATTATATTGACAAGTATAGGTGTACAAATGTGGAGGCGTTTTGTGACACAATGTAGGACAGTATGGGATGTACTGCAGGCTTATACAAAAGTGCATGGTGCACTTATTAATAATTAAATAGCTAAATATAGAGCGCACACATTCATGGCCCTTCACATCCAATGAATTAACAGCAGAATTTTAACCCACTAAGGGCAGCCCCAGCCAAAGAGATAAATAAGAATTTTGAAAAATAAATAGGAAAAACATAGCCTGGTAATATTAAAGTGGTACTAAACTCTGCTTTTGAACTTGTACCTACAAGTAAGCCTATATACCTGTAGGTACAGTAACTATCTCCTAAACTTGTGGTGCTTAGGAGATATTCACATGGGATGCAGGTGGTGAGGTCATCAGCGCATGTGCTCTGTAGGGACGGTAAAGTCATGCCGTCACTTCAAAGCTCTGTGCTGTGGCTGAGACATCTGTGCATATGCGTGGGAGTGACTTCATCGCGGCTTGGCCATTTAAGCAGCCCTGTCAGTGGTGACTGCACCGTTGCAGGGTTTTATTTTAGGAACAGTATGCCATAATGTGCTAGTGTGCAGTGCATACTAGCACATTATGGCTTAAACCACCCGGGGCCCTTTTTTATTTTATTTTTTTTTTAAGTTTACTACCCCTTTAATACAAGAATGCTGGACCAAATGTGATGAGGATACCCACACTGTACTCTCCCAGTCCTTGAAGACCATTTAACTAACTGCCCACACATTACCATACAGAGCAACATTGCCAGTGTAAGCCTGAGCTTAAAGCGGAGTTCCACTCAAAAGTGGAAGTTCCGCTTATTTGCCTCCTCCCCCCCTCCACTGCCATATTTGACACCTTTTGGGGGGAAGGGGAAGCAGATACATGGTTTTGACAGGTACCCGCTACTACGTCTGGCTGAGTGCACCACGGCAAAGTGAGCTGGAAGTTCGGCCCCCACCTCCCTCCCGCAGTCCCCTGGGAGCTTTCACAGGTCCCCTGAGACTGCCGGACCAATTAGAAAGCGTAACGCAACTCACGCATGTACAGCAGGCACCAGGCTGTGAAGCCGCAAGCTGTCATAGCCTGGTGCCAACAATTGAGATGCCAGTGCCGTGGAGGAGAGAAGGGACTACGTGGGTGAGCACATTGCTGGACTCCAGGACAGGTAAGTGTGTTTATTAAAAGTCAGCAGCTATAGTTTTTGTAGCTGCTGACTTAATAAACACAAAAACGGTTGGAACTCTGCTTGAAAGCAGAACTAAACCCTCCTATCCTTTACAGCCAAGCAAGCTACCATCTTGGTTTGATCGGCACAAGTGAACAGTTAGGACACCAGCCATTTGATGGCTTGACAGTTTAGTTGAGAGCACAATCAGCTGTGAAATACATTATTAACAGCATGCCTTGAATGTAATGGTTTTGGGAAACAAATTGAAAGGTTTAGTTACATGTTAAAATTAAAGCATAATGAAACCCACCGATTTAATTCAAGACATTCTGCTGGTAATGGGGGGGATTCACAGTTGACAGTGTGCTTAGGTCAGATCTCAGCCAAACGTTCAAGGCCTGAAATGGCTGGCAATTAAACTCTGATCACATGTGTAGCACTATGTCAACTGCTGCTTTGAAAAAGATGGCTGTATCTTTTGGCTGCAGAAGAATAAAAAGATAGAGAACTTCTTTAAAGGCTAAACAATAGAAAGATTTAAAAAAGTACTTTTTTTTTCATTTTACATACAACATATGTACCTACATTTATCTTGATATTGCTCTGTGCAATCTACTGCAGGGGGGAAGTTAAGAACCCTTTGCAAATCATGGTTCTATTGCATGCACACTGCTTTCAGTTTTATAGATATAGGGGTTGTTTTACTAAAAAAAGGAGAGTACAAAATCTGGTGCAGCTCTGCATAGAAGCTGAAGTTAGAAGCTGTCTGGCTACCAAGCACAGCTGCACCAGATTTTGCACTCACCAGTCTTAGTAAATAAACCCCATAGTCTTAACAGGAAGGAATAGCCCACAAATGTGATGATGCTCCCTTGTTGCCTACTTACAAGCTGGAATGGGTCCTGGACCAGGCTGTACTCCTAATCTGCAGTCTAGTCTACAGAGAGGTCAGAGATCAGTCTCAAATTTTAGCTGGTGTTTAAAGACAAAATTCAGGTGAAACCTAAAGCTAAACTGCAAAATATTTTCCCTTTTTGAAAAACACAAGTGTTTCATGTATTTACTTGGATTTGTACTCTAATCTTCACCAAGCACCTCTGACTCACCTGCTATTTGCTGTAGGGCAAGCTGAGCATAGCTGAAATGACACACCGGATTCAATAAAACAGTCTCATCAGCCTACATTTGGTGCTGGTGCCAATATACATATACAGGGTTGCTGCTTGTACATTAAACACTGTACTGTGCCATGGCAGTTTTCCCTTCCTTTCTACAGACAGAGCTTTGGGTAGGAAGACAGTATCATGAAAGGGGTAAAAGAGAGACAGTAACATTAGACAACAGTGAAATGAGAGTTCACAGGAGGAAGTCTAAAGTAACACAAAGTAGAAAGGCAATCCACAAACACTCATTTACTCATTGAAGAGGTGAAATACATCAAATCACTCTTAGCTATCCATGTTCTAGCATTTTTTTTTTATATGAAATTACATTTTAGGTATACATTTCTAAATTAATCTAAATAAAGGATATCTAAACCCAAGAACAAAACTATAATATATTGCAGCTTACAGTCCTTGTATGCTGTATTAGTTTTCTTTTTTTTACGCTAAGAATATTTTCAGCAAGGACAGAAAATACCTGGCAGAAATGCAGTGATCGTGTCACTTAACCAGTTGCCCTCCAGAGGATTTACCCCCCTTCCTGACCAGGTCATTTATTGCGATACGGTGCTGTGGTACTTTAACTGACAACTGCGCGGTCATGCAATGCTACACCCAAATTAAATTTATGTCCTTCTTTCCCCACAAATAGATCTTTCCTTCAGTGGTATTTGATCGCCTCAGCAGTTTTTATTTTTTACGCTATTAACAAAAAAAGACTGACAATTTTGGAAAAAAAAAAAATTATATTTTTTACTTTTGCTATTAACCACTTGCCTACTGGGCACTTGTAACCCCTTCGTGCCCAGGCCAATTTTCAGCTTTCAGCATTGTTGAACTTTGAATGACAATTGAGCGGTCATGCAACATTGTCCCCATATGACATTTTTTTCACACACACATAGAGCTTTCTTTTGGTAGTATTTAATTGACACTTGGTGGTTTATTTTTTGCACTATAAAAAAAAAAAAAAAAAAAGAGCAAAAAATTTGAAAAAAAAAAAAAAAAGTTTGTCTTCGTTTCAATTATAAAATTTTGCAAACAGGTAATTTTTCTCTTTCACTGATGTGCGTTGCTGAGGCTGCACTGATAGGCTGCACTGATGAGGTGGCACAGATAGGCAGTGCTGATGGGCACTAATAGGCTGCACTGATGAGGCGGCACTGGTGGGCACCGATAATGTTGCACTGATATGCAGCAAAGATGGTCACTGATAGGCAGCACTGATGGGCGACACTGACAGCCCTGACTGGCGGCACTGACGGACACAACTGCTGGGCAGAACTGCTTGGTGGCACTGCTGGGCGCAACTGCAGGGCACTGATCATCAGTTCCCTGATGATCAGTGCCGATCTGTTTTGTGACAGCTGCCAGTTATCGGCAGTACTTTCCTCATGTTGTGAGAGCATGAGGAAAGTGGTGTCGATAACCGGCAACTGTATTTACACCGTGATCTGCTGTGTCATTGGACACAGCTGATCATGTTGTAAAAGGCCACTGTGATTGGCCTTTTACCTGATCACGAGATCAGCTGTGTCCATAGGACGCAGCGAACATGGAGATTGCCGCGTGCGCGCCCCTAGGGGGGGACATATGTTCTGGGATGACATCATATGACGCCATCCCAGAACTGGGTATCCATGCTGTAGCCATCATTTGGCTTTAGCGTGGTTACCAAGTGGTTAAACATGTCCTGTAAAAAAAAAATTTAAAAATCAAATTTCGTCATAAATTTAGGCCAAAATGTATTCTGCTACATGTCTTTGTTAAAAAAAATCCCAATACACGTAAATTAATTGGTCTACGTGAAAGTTAGAGCATTTACAAATGGCGGTATATATACACTGGATTTTTTTTTTTTACCAGTAATGGCGGCGATCAGTGACTTATAGCGGGACAGCGGCGGGCATTCTGATACGGGGGGAGCTGACTTGGTGTCAGTGACATCCCCAGTGACACCAATACAGTCATCAGTGCTAATAAAAAGAACTGACATTGTACTAATGGCACTGGACAGGAAGGGGTTAACATCTGGGGCGGTCAAAGAGTTAAATGTGTACTGTTTTTCTGTGTGCGCTTTACACTGTAAGCACACTGCTTTGTATGGCTTTGCTATGCACAGCTATACAAAGCAGTGTGCAGGAGCTGACAGGTGAGAGATTTGTGGTGTTTGCACACAGGTCTCTCCCCCGTCGGTGATACTCGGCGATCGCTGGGTGCCGGCGGGGGATCACCTGCCGGGATCCGGTGATTAACAGCCGAGGCTGCGAATTGCGGGGCACGTCCTCTACCCGGAACTGCAAAATCGTGTATATACTGTACATGATTTTGCGCAGCCGTGCCACCCTGTAGCAGTATTTCTGCTATAGGGCAGCATCGAAGTGGTTAAAGTGGTTCTAAAGGCTGAAGGTGTTTTACCTTCCTGCACTTGAATGCCGGAAGGTAAAAAACCTAAGTGCAGATCCCCCCAGCAACCCCAAATACTTACCTAAGCTCGATCTTGATCCAGCGATGTGCATGAGAGCAGAGGCTCTCTCAATCCTCATTGGCTCAGACACAACAGCGGAAGCCATTAGCTCCTGCTGCTGTCAATCACAGCCAATGAGAAGGGACTGGGGGGCAAGCTGAGCTGTGCTCTGTGGTCACACAGAGGTGGCCCGCAGCAGTGTCCCCATAGAAAGATGTAGCCACCCAGGGACCCAGTGTGTTATTCACAGGTCAACCAGATGAATATAAAGCAGAAGAAGCATGAACAAAGAAAAATGCAGTCGCCACAACAAATACTGGTAAGCTGTATAAAAGTATTTTTTTGGTTTTGGTTTTAGATATGTTGGAAATGCGGGAAAAACACAACCTCACAAACATATCAACATAGCTCCAAAATATATAACTATTGAGTAAAGCAATATGAACTGACTGAAGCAATTGAAAGGCTGCAGATTTCTAAAGGTGAGAAATTCCCTAACAGACAGCCAAGTCTAAATTTAACAGGCCAGGAAGGATAACACTCCAACACTTACATAAATTACAAAAACACTGAAGCACACAGTAAGTGCTAAAAATAACATAGTGAGGTGTGTGGCATAAGTAACGCAGCAGTGTAATGGGAACTGCTTTTTACACTCTTTGCACATTTGATTAAGCTCTGGGACAGAAGAGGAAATATTGAAAAAAGGTAAAACCACAGAACATTGGTTGGGTGTGATCACTTGTGCCTTACTCAAACACTGAAACATCAATTGTGCATGTAAAAACTAAAAATGTCATTTTTTTCTATGCAAAAGGGAAGAAAATCCTAATATGCCAGATTAGAGAATATAGTATTACCCTCGATTTACAATATCACATCAAAAAACCACGTAAAGTGTTGACTATCTTCCCTCCAACCCTGATATTCAGTTATCTGAACATGACAATTTCCCTTAGAAAGAAAAAAGCATATTGGAGAGTCATATGGAATTTCCCGATTCTTCACATTTCTGCCAAATGGTAAATTCCAAAATAATATGAAACTCTAGCCAGATGACATTTAGTTTGCCAGAACACAATGTCTCAAACAATAGCCATGGTTTCTCTCATAAATTACTATTTTACCCTTTTTTTCTGTCTAGGTGCTGATGACCTCCTCTAGCCTCCTTTCAGTCAGAGTAGGGGTTATTTACTAAAGCTGGAGAGTGCAAAACCTGGTGCAACTCTGCACAGAAACCAAACAAGCTGAAGTAAGAAGCTGATTGGTTAACATGAACAGCTGTACCAGATTCTGTGTGCACCAGTTTTAGTAAATCTACCCCTTTGTGTCTACATGCACATGCTCTATCACTGGCTATACATAATTACTCTGCACTATTCTAAAGGCTAACTAAACCTTTAGCAACATGTCGAAGCACCACCGTGTCCTTGTGTAAAACCAGATAAGGCGGTATATAGGACAAAGCTGCCAACTCCGACACTTGCAGAACCGAAGTGATGGAGACTATGAAGGCAACTTCCCATGAAAGCGTAACTAAGGGAATATCCCAAATGCTCTCAAAAGGAGGCTGCTGAAGAACCAACATCACCAAATTCAAGTCCCACAGTGGCAACAGGAGCGCACAAGGGGTACTAAATAACAAACCCGCTGGTGAAGTGTGAACAAAAGATGTGTGGCCAAAGAAGACTAAAAGAAAACAGCCAGACTAGAGACCAAACAATATCAGCTCGCCAGGTGCGATAACAAATCTTTCAGACCTTTGAGCCCTTAACCTAGTTGGAATCACCAAGCCAGACAACCCCCTGGCTTACAGAACCTGGCTGTCAATAGCCACATCGTCAAGCCAGCAACAGTAAAGCAGGGTGGCACACTGGCCCATGAGATAGAAGGTACTCTCGGAGAAGCAGCGTCCGCCCCAAACACACCACATCGGTATACTAGGAACGGTGAGGCCAGGCCGGAGTAACCAGGATCCGTCAGCTTCTATCCTGCATAGCAGACAAGGAGTCATTCAGAGGGGCAGCGAAGCGCAGATGAGATTGTGCTGATTCCACGGCACCATTAGCGCATCTGTTGCATACGCAAGAGGATCAAATGATCCTGCCACGAACCTTCGAACATTCCAGTGGAGGCGGTATACCCGAAAATCCACTTTTGACATCCCCCAGTGAAGACAGAGCCGATGGAACACCTCCGGGTGTAGTGATCACATGCCCTGATTTAGCATCTGATGGCTGAGATAATCTGCTCGTCAGTTTCAGCCCCGAGGATATGTACAGTGGGCAGAGCCAGAACAAACCTTTCCGCCCCAACTCAGGAAGTGAGATGCCTCCAGGGCCCTTCCTGCACTTCTCGTGCCCCCTGAAGATTGACAACGGTGGCGTTGCCTGACTGAATCCTGACAGGCAGCCCCTGTAGGCGATCCATCCAAAGTGTCATTGACAACTTGCTTGCCCAAAGTTCCAGGACATTGATGGGCAGTCGAGCATCCTCCAGAGTCCAGAGACCCTGAGCTGAGTCTGATCCCAAGACTCCTTCCCAACCCGACAGCTGGCAACCATCGTGACCACAATCCACTGAAGGAGAAGGAAGGTCTTTCCATTCCACAGAGCCAGAGACTGAAGCAACAAAAGAAGAGTGGCCCTCGATGGCCGCTCCAGGTGAATTCCAGCATTCTTGTATGGAATTGGGCATATGGAACCACTTCAAAGGGAGCCACCATCAGATCCAAAAACCTGCTTGCAAAAATGCAGGGAGGGCCACATGAAAGCCAAGAGCTGCCGGATCACTGACCAGAGTTTCTGTAGGTCATCCAATGGGAGGAACACCTTGGCCCACTCCAAATCGGGGAGCAATTCCAGATATTCCAAGTGCCTGCACTCTGAAGAAGACCGGGGGGCCCCGCAAAATAACGTACGTCTCCAAAAGTGTAGGACTGCAGATGTCCCTCACACTAAGGAACATGCAGGCATACAGCCTAGACATCCGGGGATGCTAGCAAATACCCTTAACAGGGAGAGGCCCCAACCGCATGGACGGATTCCAGCGTGAACCTCTGAACCAGCACAAGGTAATACAGTCCCAGAAGCAGGAAACCCTATCCAGGTATGGGGCGGGAGCCAACTAGAAGGAATAAGCTCCATGACCGTTCCAGCTCAGCATCAGGACACTTAACCCCAGCAAGAAGGTCCTGCACCACACAACACAGGGCCTGAAGTTAGGAGAGAAGGGATGAAAAGACAAGCAACGCAATGCTGTCCCTGCCGTGGACAGTGGTAGAAAGCACAGATCAGCTGAGAAGGGCTGGATGTCGCCCAAGGCAATAGCACAGAGAATATACCTGTGGAAGGGCAGGGACATCCGGGCCTCGCGGGGGTCTGGTCAGCAGCCAGCACTTGAGCCTAAAGACCCACCAAAACACCACCACGAAATGGAGTGCTTTGGAATGGAGCAAAGCAGCATCAGTAGATGTACCACATAGGTATTGCCAGCCCTGGACCAAACCGGCCCGCCAGTGCCACCATGAACCTATTGCACATGTCCAGTATTAAAACCAGGTCACCACAGCTTGGCTTATATGGTAAGCATCGGAAGGTAACAGACCATGGTCGCTACAGGCCGAAATGCTGACTACTGCTTTGTATACAGAGTGGGCAACCAAGTCTGCCCTGTGGTCCCCTTCTTAAAGAACGGAAGCTCCACCTCTGGCATCATGGATGCCCATGCAACCAGGAAGGAGAGGACCCCACAACGGGAGATCAGGTCCACTTCTTCAAAGAGCCTGCCCAAGGGATAACATCCCCCACAGCGCCTAGGGACCACAAAAGCCACCATGGGAGTCCCCAGGCATGCAAACTCAAAGTGAGCAGGAGAAGCAAAAACTTCAACTGACCGTGAACTGTGCCTGACACCACGGGAAGTGGCACAGACAGCCGCTCCCAAGCCAATGTGGCCAAACTGGAGGATGAAGGCACTGTAGCAGTGGAATAGCTCAAAAAGGGAGGAGGGATTGAGGAGGGAGGAGTGGCAAGCCCCCACCACTGGCATTGCAGCAGAGCATGATCCCCTCATCTCCGAGAATAACACCCAGACCACGACTGCCCGTCCCAACGGCTCATAAAAAAAAGGGATGGACAATCCCCCTGGAGAAGCAGTCATCCTCTGACCACTATACCCCTGCTTTACAGCAGGGTACACAATGGGAAGGGGGGGGGGGGGGGGGAGAGTAGAGAGAGCCATTATAGCCCTGCCAGCTGTACAAAACAGGATGATACAAGTCAGGATGCATCCATGCTTTCATGTTCTTTATATCAAATTCTGACCCTACCATCTGAATGTTGCAGCTGAAATTGAGGCTCATCAGACCAGGCAACGTTTTCCAGTCTTCCATTGCCCAATTTTGGTGAGCCTGTACGAATTGTAGCCTCTGTTTTCTGTTCTTAGCTGACAGGAGTGGCACCCGGTGTGCTCTTCTGTTTCAAGGTTCGACGTGTTGTGCGTTCAGAGATGGTATTCTGCATACCTTGGTTGTAAAGAGTCGTTATTTGAGTTACTGTTGCCTTTCTATTATCTCGAACCAGTCTGCCCATTTTCCTCTGACATCAACAAGGCATTTTTGTCGAAACAACTGACGCTCACCGGATATTTTATCTTTTTTGGTCCATTCTCTACAAACCCTAGAGATGGTTGTGCATGAAAATCCCAGTAGATCAGCAGTTTTTTTAAATACTCAGACCAGTCTAGAGGTGTATATATACACACACTTTTTTTCAGTACACCGTGCTTCTGTTTAGTAGTGAAACTCACTGACCATGCAAGCTGAGTGTGGGCTCCTGAGTAACTGAGTTTTATAGTCTGCAAGGATAACAACCGTTCCATATACAGCCACTACTACAAAGAAATATTTGAAATTGTTAAAGAGGAAAATTAGTGTGTGCTCTAAATTGCCTCCAACACTGCTTCTGTGTCTTCTTGCTGGAGACTGACATTTTGTCAAAGCCCAGAGCAGTTACTTCCTTATTGGAAACTCTCCACTCTCCTTAGTCTCAAAAAATATATGTCACTTTCAGTAATTAAAATTTGTACATTTCCAGCCTTGATTCAGATAGAGAGGAAAGATGACAGAAGCTTTACAGTGCTGAAGTTCACAGGCTGAAGCTAAGGGAGAAAGGAGAGAATATCGAGGTGAGAAAATAAGACACTATCCTTGTAAGTTTAATTATTTTGTGTCTCCTTGTCAGCAGATTTTTTCCTGTCACCTCTACTACTTTTCTATTCTACCTCTGATTTGTGTTTCCTACGCATGGTCTGTGTAATTCCTGTTGCTTTCTTTCCCTTCAGCAACCGTAATCTTAATGCTGTCCCCAGATCAGCCTCTAGTGGCTCTGATTTAAGGCACAGTGGCAATAATAGAGAGAAAGTGAGCATGTGCAGAGTAGAGCGAGACAATGCATTATTGGATTTTAGACAGTATTGGCACTTATTTTTAATTTTTTACATACCTATACCTGCAAAAGGGGCCAGTCTGAAGTGATCTATCAGGACTTAATTCTATCATTAGAGCTCCGCTTTAAATACCATCATAAACTCACATGAAAATGCAGCAAGCAAGTAAAAATAGAAAAAGTCAAATTAATACCAGAAAAATATTACAATAATCACTAAAACTGGCTTGCACACTAAATTAGTACAAGGCACAGTAACCCATGCTACCCAGAACAGTGAAAACTAATTCCGATTGGCTAGTAAAGGGATTGTTTGTTTTATGGAAATAACCTGCAAAAGCGTATTCACGGAAAACAGTATACATTCTGTTCAAGTATCTATCTGGCTTATTTCAATTGGCAAAGCCCAATGTGTAAAAAGTTTAGTAAGCTTTGCTGCATGTAGTATGGGCTAGTGTTATTTGTGCATTAGTCTGGACTGCACTTTAAATTGATCTTTGTACTGCCAATTTAAATGGGGCCATAAATGTCTAGAGTTTGGGTAAATGACAGCACATTCAATTGGTTAACAATGGGATGCACTGTGTCCCTCATGTTCCACTGGAACCAGACACAACTGCCACTTCTGATTGGATAGGTATATGGCCTTTTATTATGCCCATTTCCCACTGCCATGCTGAACAGATTCACCTGTAAGTTTTTAGGCAGATCAGAACGGTAACAAAGTCATTCTATGGGAAGGCAGATGTAAATGTGGTGGAGGGGGGGCTGTATGTGCTGTATCCAATCCAACACCTACAACATATATACACTTAGGTGGGTGGGCTTTCAATACCTGAAATGCAGTTGGTGATAGAACAGACATGTCAACACTAACGCACAGTGATTTTAGTGTGTATTTAAACTTTTACCTCCAGCCTGGTTCATTCAAGTGAACAAGAACAATACAAGCTTTATAGGGGTATAGAGGGCCTTCAGGAAGCTTCAAAGTTTAAGTATACAAAAAACAAGAGTCCTTAACAGGTGACTAAGAACCATAAAAGCATAATGGTTTTTGCCAGCATAAACAATTAAGAAAAGTTACATAACAAAGTGGTTGCATGTTTCCAAAGGCACAGAAAACAAGCTCTGGCATTTTCCATGGTGCCAGATTCAGATGGAGCATGTTCTAGGTCAGCAGGAGGCTCATTATGAATTGACAGTTCAAGCTACCAAAGCACTTTTTGTAAGTGGACATGAATAATTTCCTGTGTGAAAGCCCTCCTGTTAGAGATGCATTCCTCAGGGTATATTTCTTATAAGAGGATGTTACTCTTCCCCAGGAAGAGAGGAAGGAACCAGTTGTTGCTGGATGTGTGGGTTGATAGCTGTCGGGCATTTTTTGCATGCCTCAGTATCAGCTGTGTGAGAGTGATGGCTTGAGCTCAAGTTCCCAGCCCAGTGAGGAAAATCAAATGATGGCTGTAAAGACAGGGTCACGGTTTACAAGTACAGTGATCTCAGGAAGCTCAGAGACAGAAATAACACCTGGAACGTCTAAACCTCCAACTGCCAGGAAATTGCTCATTTAATCTCAGACCAGCACAAAGAAATAAATCATGTTGACATAAACATTACTTAAGCCTTTTACTGACATCTATGCTTTGTTGCCTTGCTACCAGTGCTCAATAAGAAAATAACATCTATATAATGTGGGTTGTGCAAGGTGGAGGAAAGCTACACACCCTGCTTATGACCCGCTAACATGATCCCAGAGAAGCCTCTAAAACAATTGACATCTGCAGGCTTAGAAAAGCAAAACAGTTAAAATCCTAGTCTGTTTTCTAAATGTAAGCAAGATGGAATTTCTTTTTTTTTTTTTTTCAGATCTTGAAAATTTTTAGCGCCCTTCAAAGCTAGAGGATTTCAGGGGCCTACAAATCCAGACGTGGTTTTTGTGTATTATGTTGTGGCTTTCCATAGGTGGCATGTTTAATCACTGGTGTGGGTATTAGGAATATAAAAAGGTATAAAATAGCAAAATCATTGAAAAAAATACAAGGTTTTCTTTGCAATTACTTTCCCAGAATTAACTGAAGACCTGAAATCAAATATCAGTGTTCCATGTTCTCTTTGTTTAATGCCCTATTTACAGTATGTGCTACAATGTATTTTAGGTAAAATTGCAAAAGGAAGGAAGCATTTGTCTTCTTTAGTACTCCTATATGGGTAAAGTCAGAATCTGTGGATGAAAGCACTCGTTTTCGGAATCCCCAAAGGTAAAGGATAAATAAAAAAATGTAGGCTACCACACATTATTGGGAACATCTGATATGAATGGACTAACACATTAAAGTGAATATTGCAGCCTCTAAGTCTTTAGATAAGATGGCTACATTAGTTGTCAAGCTTTTCTTCCTTTACTTTCACCAGGCGTTCCTGCTAGTAATTTACTTCCTGTCTCTGGATGCCAGTAACACATTTCCTGTCCCTGGCTGGGTACACTCACACCGCCATTGTATCTATGGAAGGAGACGAGGTAGCCACCAAGGCTGGACTTCAAATATGTCAGCCCTTTGCTCATCTCCTTTACATGACAGCTGAGGGATTTAGTAGTTTAGACATTGTTTTTGCTTCCAGTTCATTCCACAAGTGACAAGGGCATTTCTGGCAACAACAGGTATTGTCAGTAAATGTTCTTAGTCTGAAAGAAAAAAATAATGCAACCTCCACATCTAAGGACTGGTAAGCTGCAACAATAACATGTTGTACTTTGGTTCAGGTCAAGCAAAACGTAACCCCTTCATGCCGTCACACAAATATGCGGACTCACAGAACTGGGCTTTTTTCTGTGGGGCTGCATATTTGCGTACTTAGTGTTTGGGTCAAATGTCAGGATTTTTTTTTTTTTAAATTGGTATCCGTGTCAGTTCGTGTCAGTGTGTCTTAGGTAAAAAAAAAAAAAAAAAAAAAACCAAGATGCACACTATTGTTTCTGGGCTGTACTGTGGGTACAAACAACAAATAACACACATATATAGTATCGCTGCGATCGTCAAGAGCTGGAAAATTTATTTTGGGTTATTCCTTGGTGGTAGGTTATGGTAGTAACAAGAAACACACTGCTAAATTTAAAAAATATAATTTTTTTTACTATTGTGGGCCAGTTTTCCTTTGATAATAATAAAAAACAAAAATCAGGATATATCCATTACCATCAAATGAAAGCCCAATTTGTCCTGAAAAAGACAAGGTATAATCCACCTGGATGTACAAAGTAGTTGTGATGATATGCATGGTGTTACTAACACAGGTTAAAGTTGCAAGATTGTGCTTAGGCGTTAAGATTTGTTTTACCCTTAGGAGCGAAGGGGTTAAATAGGTTGGAAATGTTTGGGTTTTTTAAATTAAAATAACACTTGTGTTATACTTACCTGCTCTGCGCTATAGTTTTGCACAGAGCAATCCTGATCCTCTTCTTCTCAGGTTCCCCGCCTGTGCATATCCCCCCCCCCCCCCCAGAGTGTACCGATTTCCCATTTGCTATGGGAGCACTCTTGTGTGCTCGCTCCTGAGCCAGCTCTGTGCATCCATAAGACACACAGAGCTCAGCTCTGCCCCGCCCCCTCGTTACAGGCTGTGATTGACAGCAGCCGGAGCTCACCCAATGAGGCTACAGAGAGCCTCAAGTAAGTATTAGGGGGAGCTTAGAGAGGCGATACATGTTGAAGGCTTTTTACCTGTCTTTAGCATCACAAACTAAAAACACTTTAATTTTTTAATATTCAAAACAAATTCACCCATCTATATCTATTTTGCTGAGAAATAACTTTGAAAAACACATCTCAGCACTTCTAGCTGAAGCCATTTTGAGTGAGGGCCGGTTCGCACCATGCCTGCATCTGAAACGCACTGGAACGCGCTGTGTGTTCATGTGCGATTCACATGCCATTCTGTAAGCTGCAGTTTCAGCCTATTCATTTTAAATGGTCTGAAATCCCACTGCACTGCACCAAATAGTAGTGCATGCACTGCTTTTTAAAAACGCACAGCAAACGGATTGCATGGTACAAAGGTATCATCCAATTTGGCATGGGCAAACACACTGCGTTTGCGACCTGCGTTTGGGGTGGCGTTAACTTTTTATTGACACCCGCTGCAGATCGCAAATGTAGTGTGTTTTCCATGTGATGTGAATCTTACAGAAATGCATAGCTTGTTCATGAGCTACTCAGATGCGGGCATGGTATGAACTGGCCCTAAGCGTAGATGATTCATGTAGCTGTTGCTTTCTAGAATCCATCTGCCCTTACTGTGATGATGTCCTAGGAAATCTTGTGCATGCACAGTACAATATACAGAGGCTGCTGGTACACTGTTGCAAGGTCAGGCATACAAGCAGAAGGGTGCGCTTAGCTGTGAAAACCCTTCCTCCAGAAGAAAAAAAAAATCATTAAAACTTCCAGGATGTACTGTATAACACAATTTTGATCTAGGCCAAGAACCAGGAAGCAACTGAAATATATATATACATATATATAAAAAGGTTTAAAACTAGTAAATATAACATACATTCCTATCTATCTGCTAAGGACATCAGCAGAAGGATTAACAATAGATAATGTTGATTGAGAGCTAAGTTTTGCTTGAAGTTTTAATGGATGCTACACATATTCTATTCTAGAGTCTGTACAAACAGCAGGCAAAATTGTGCATTAAACTTTTCAGGTTTTACAGCATTCTCAATGCCTAGAAAGGTGTCCTTCAGGAAACTAGAACAGTAAATATGTAAACCGTGCCAACAATTTCTAAGCACATAAAAAAAGAACAAAAGCACAATGTTCAATAATTTTACTTTTGCTTGCATGAATTCAACAATGTCCCAATATATAGCAACGGCATTTAAAAAAAAAAAAATCCCCATCTTTTATAAAGTCAAGCCTTTCTGTTCCAGTCCTGTGACTTGGCCTAGTCTAAGATTATGTCATAAGTCTGCTGCAGGCAAAAATGAGGCATTTCCTCAGTCTCCCCTCCCTAGTGATTGGATTACAACATTGTAACAGTATAGCAAGCCACAAGGTGAGAGGTGTCAGCAGGGGCTGATTTGTAACAGGTGTTTGTGAACACAGCCAAGAACTGTCCAGATACCAGGGTTTACATGATTTTGTTCTGATCTATGAACCAATATCTAAGCGCAGAAAGTAGACTCAGATCCAGGATCCTGAACAAAGATGGCTCTGTGCTGGACAGAAAACCAGGTGAATGCATTTACCAAGGGAGTACTGTAATCTCAGAGAAGTAATAAATACCTGCCGTGTTACAATAACACTTTCCATGCTGCACTTAAAGAAGAACTCTTACCATATGTTAGAAAGGAATGTTAAATCCCCCAGGGAACCTTGTACCCATTAAAATTGGTTCCATGCTTTGGAAACAAAATGCCGCTTTTAAAGTCAGCGCTGATTGCAGATCATCCCTAAGCAGAAGACCAATTATGGGTGTTCCTATGTGGGAGATAGAGGCAGCACTAAAGCCACATCCCCCTTTGCTATGCATCCCTGTGCCTCCTCTGCTCCATTTGTACAAAAAAAGGGTGAGTAGGAGGTTGTGGGCTGAGTCTTATTTGTATAAATGGATCAGTGGAGGAACAGGGATACATGGCAAGGATGGCTACAGCATTCAGATGAAGGAGGAACTGTGTGGGCTCTGTCTGAACTACTCCCTCTCCCCTGTGCAGTCAGTCAAAAGATTGCATCCTTTGTCCAGCATTGTCAGAAAGAGGTAGACAGTGGGGAGGTTAGGTATTCAACAATGCTGCTTAGGAATGACAGCACTGATTTTACTGTGGACAAGTGGTATGTGTAATAAACCATGCAGCGTCACACAACTATTTTTGGTTTGGGGAACAATATTACCTTCAAAAGGAGAGGAGTTGCTATGGGGGTGCCAAATATGCCCCCAGCCTGGCTAATCTGTTTATGGCCAGGTGGGAGGAGGATGTTGTCGGCGTGAGACGTCCCTAGCAACTGCTGTTGTGGGCTAGGTACAATGACAACATCCTCCTATTGGATGGATCACTTAAGTCCCTACAGCAGTTTACGTTTTCCTTAAACATGAATGACAGGGGAATCAAATTGGATTATGAGGTTAGTCAAACCGAAATTCACTTTTGGGATTTGAGAATAACTAGAAAAGGAGAATGGTTTTATTACCTTGACTTTCTTCAAATCCACTGATCATAATGCCTATATTCCAATAGACAGCTGTCATCATAAGCCTTGGCTTAAATCTATCCCACGGAGTAAATTTTTACGAATAAGGAGAAATTGTACTAATATTGAAGATTACTCTTCACAGGTAAAACCTTAAAAAAATTGATTCCTAGTAAAAGGATATGAATTTGAAGGTCTGGATGCAGATATAAAGTCTGTTAGAGAACTAGATAGGAAAGACCTGTTAAGAGAAAGGTTTGCACAAAATAATGAAGAAGTTAACAAGTTTGTTTGTACCCTTGTTACCTCCTATTCAACCCAACATTACTCTATTAAAAAGATCTTGACCAAACACTGGCACATTTTGTGCAATGATAGAATATTGGGACCAACCCTGCCACCCATGCCTCAGGTTATTTTTCGAGGTATCCCACCACTGCACAATAAAATATGACCCCCCAAGGTGTACAACTTTTTTCCAGGAACTCAAAGGTTTTTATAAATGTAAGAAATGTACAGTGTGTCAAATTAACATCTGCTCACGCAAGAGAGGCAAGTCCTTTGTGTCTACTGCCACCTCTAGAAATCATCTTATTAAACCTTTCGTTAACTATACCACTTTGAATGTGGTTTATTTTTTGCAATACCCTTGTGGCCTACAATATATTGAAAGGACCACCCGTGCTCTCCAGGTTAGACTGGGTGCGCATATAAAGAATATTAAAAGAGGCTTCAAAAGGACAGTGTCTCTAGACACTATGCCACGAAACAAAGATCCTAGTGGCAACCTCTTTCTAGGGATTGATAAATTTATCCCACATTGGCGAGAGAGTGCTACTAGGAGGGAAATATATAAACTTGAAACTAAACGGATTCATACTGTTAAATGTTATGTACCTCATGGGTTAAATGTGGACTGGGATATTAATGCATTTATTAACAATGCAGTCTTAGGAGTCTTGCCACCTAATATACTGATAACTAATAATATAAACTAGGATTACTCTCCCCCATTTTGGTCATCCTTTTTTCCTTTACCCAATTGGTTTTCATCAAGTACAGGAATTGATATCATGATGTTCATTATTCTTACTAGATTGGTACTTACTGATTATTTTATAATTTTTTATTGTTTTATTACTATTATGTTTTATTGCTCAAATTTACATTCATAATCAGGGATTTAAAATATATACTACAATTATAGTTTTGTTATTTAATGATATTGAGGTATGTTGGCCACTAGATGGCCCTTTAGCAGCCTTACAGGATTTACTGTGTGTATTGTAATCAATTTTAGAATATCCATCTTATATATTAAATTTATAATACACCCAATTTGGTACCAGCACTTTTTGATTTGCATCCAAAGATATACACAAATTTAGGCTATATACTGTTCTCTTCTCTGAGTCTCTTCCCCTGTATTCGGGGTCATGTTTGGGAATCCAACCTCAGAGCGAGGCTTGGTTTTTTTGCTTTTATTATAGATGTGAACGAGAGGCTTGGTTGCGACTCGGTCATTTCCTATTCGCGCTGCCTTTCCCACTTCCAGCTATCGGTTTATTTTCAGTTGTGTCATTAAGATGGAGATGAATTATTCCAAATCACGGCTTGGTTGTAACTTATTTAAGCGCGATGGCAGAGGGCAGTCTCCTAGCCCCGGAAGACATCTGGAACGATGAAACGCATTGGGCGCTGCCTCCCTTCTGACGTCATCACGTAAGAATCGCCATTTTACTCTTGTTTCTGCTGACTGACAGTCTACGGTTGCCTTATAATTTATTATGCTTGTAAGTGCAAACCTACTGCACTATGAGAGGCACCTCTTTCATTAATGGGAGCATGTCAATCCCATAAGATCGGGACAGCCTGAGGAGCCTCGGATGAAATACATGATCTGATCTGAGTCATATGAGTCTGGACGGAATTATATTTATCAGGCGTGTATTGATCCCCAATAATTAAGGAGTCAAAGGATCTTGTAAGCCTCCAATTTGATATCACGGTGGTGCAATTCTCACTTTGGTGGTTATATTGGAAATAAGATTTTCTATTATTCACCACAGAACAAGGGGACTGTTCTATATACCTTATAAGGACTGTTGCATATATGTTTCTTCAAAATATTTACTTTTGGCAATGGTTCACTATTGAGCACTTTTCTGTTTTATCCATTATTGGACACATCAATTGTATATTATTTATATGAATTTTTTTTATGTATTTATTCAGTTCACTTAGCGCAACACTAGCAATTTTTTTTTAATAAACCATATCAACCTCTGGTGAGACTTCTTTAACATAATTCTAGGTCTACTTTAAATTTGTGATTACGGAAAAGGGAAAAAAAAAAAAAAGTGCACCCGCTTGCCATTATGTTCATTATGACATCTAAAGTTTATCAGAATGCATTTCCTTTGCGGCTGATATTTATTCTCAGCGGTTATTAAAGTGATATTAAAGCCAATTTTTGATGAGATGCTAATCACAGAACTTACACAGCATATCTATGGTCAAATTGTAAAATCATATATTCATCTCCACATTGTATTTCAATTATGTTTAGCCTACTCCTACTAATCTGAATGATCTTGAAGTCTGTAAGCTTCCTTAAAGAAGAATCCCACACGGATGCTTCCTGGAATTCTGTGGCACGTACTAACCATACTCAGTGAGTAGGCTTTGCTGTGTCACAAATTCACAGATCCTGCCTTCTGAACTGCAGAGGGGCTGAGAGGAGGGGTTTCAGGAGGCAGAATTAGTACAGGAATCAATGCTTACAGACAGCAAGGTACCATGGGATATGTAGTCCTTACAGTTTTAAAGTAAACAGCAGAAAAGAGGCTGCAAAACATGCAGGGAATCCAGGAAGCTATGGGAAAAATGGCCAGCAGAAAGGCAGCACTTCCGACATAAAAGGAGATTTTTATAAGTTATATTGGATTGTCAACATAACTATTGTTTGTTTTGCAGTAACAATGCTGTTATAAAATAACAATGGATGCTGTGACCATAAAACACCTTTAATTATTCTCCTCTGAGCTTCCTTCTCAAACTTTTCCATGGTGGTGTTGCAAGTCTTCCAATAATTTAAAGTCCCTCTGCCTTCTGGGGACCTATGGGGTTTTACAGGAGTTTCAATTCCCATGCTCCTGTTTGTAACTACCTACATGAAACCGCCACACACACAGGCAGCATGAGAGGGGCACATAACCAAGCCACACTGCTTCTTCTTCGCTGTGAATGACAGTTTGGGAGCACGGAGTCACTGTGAATCGCTGAATGTAACATGGTAGTTCCAAACAGGAGTATGTGCATAGAGGAAACTCCTGCAGGACTCCATTGATCCTGGTGGGCACAGGGAGCACCAACAAAACCATAGAGAAAAATTAAAATAAAAAACCAGAAAGTGCATGCAAGTTTTTTTTAACTAGTATTGCATTTATCAACAAAAACATGAATTTAATATCACTTTAACTGCAATGCTTTTGGAGCCACTGATGCATGCAACATATGAAGTCAGAATGCTCTAATTAGTATGATATGCATATTTCATCTGGGTTAGAAGCTACTGAAGCCATCGGATCATCATAACAGCCAGGTATCTAGCAGTTTAAGGAAGAGAGGTCAGCAAAGGCTGCGCACATATTTCTCACAGCAGAAGTTTCCTTCTAAAGACAAAATAGCTGTACAGCATCACTGAGAGCTCCCTCTAGGGGCCAGGCTACAAAACGCTAAATTTATTATAGTATGCTGTAATAAAAAAATAACAAGCTTTCATAAATAGGAGTCATACACTACTTTAAGGGTAAAAGCCTGGCACTGTGAAAATAATGCAAAATGCCCACTGAAAATGCAATATCCTTTACTTGTAGCTCTAGATGTTTGATGACAATTTTAAAATTATAGTTAAAGCTACAGTACTTTAGGATTATTGTTGAAAACATGATATATATTGATCTATTATATATAGGAGCTTATAAATACTGTTAGGAATGGACTGGCCAGCAATGGTGGGACTCACCTGCCTTTTGATCTGCAGTACCAGGGCTGGCCAGCGGGTGCTCCCAGCAATCAGAGACTCAACCTTTCAGCCAGCTAACACCTGGAACTGATGATACTGGGGTATTTAAGGGATGGCCAGACTTGCAGACTCTGCCTTGGTGTTGTGTTTGTCCTGGGCCCTGTATCTGTCCTGCATCCTGTTTCTGTTCCTTTGCTGACTTCTCCTGCTCTGATCCTGGCTTGTGACCCTGACCATCCCTCTGTCTGACCCTCTGTACTACGCTGCTTGCTACCTGTTCTGATCCCTGGCTTGTGACCCGGACCATCCCTCTGCCTGACCCTCTGTACTATGCTGCTTGCTACCTGCTGAACCTGGCCTGTGACCCCGACCATTCTCCGCTTGCTCCCCCTGTACCTACCTGCCCAATTGATATTGACCCGGCCTGCCTGACGACGCTTGCTTGTATATACTGTTATCTGTGGGTGGTTTGGTTTGGTTTGTTTGCACCGTATTATGTTTTAGTATTGCACTGCGTTTATGTTTGTACTGTTAGTGTTAATAAATTATATTGTTTATAACATATCTGAGGTCTGCGTTTCCCTGCTTCAGTCACACACCTCTGGTCATACCTGGGAGCCCTGACATTACACCAAGGCCAATCCTGACCAGAAGTGGCTGCACAGGGAAGCCATCTTGGCTTGTTGATGGGAAGGATGGATCTTGAGGAGGTTGAGTATTTATATCTGCTAGTGTTTGATGACAGGGAGTATGCTTATCAAACTCTGAAGGAGTATACCCGGGATGAATTGCTAGAATGTATACGGCTCGCTCATGTTCTAGTAGATCAGGGCACAGTGTTCTCTGAGGTGCAGCCATTGATTGAGGTTTGTGCAGAGTTGGTTTCATCTGGTTCCCCCGAATGCAGGGATGAATTTTTGCCACCATTTAGTGCAGACCAGGTAGAGTCCCTGGTGTGGTTATTAGAGGATGATGTGGGTTACTTTCTGGAGCGTTATTCCACATGTTCACCACAGACACTGAGAGATTGTATAAACGCAGTGCAGTCATTGACCAGACAGACTTTGTGTAAGCTCAGCTTTGTTCAACCCATACTGCAGACATGGACAGATTTGTTGCACCCAGCCTCAGTCAGCTTACAAAGACCCAGTCCTGCTTCTAACTCTACTCCTGTATTCCCACCAGCTCCTCCAGTTACAGCCCAGTATACTTGGCTATCTACCGCATGTCAGTACCCTGTTCCCACTCGCTGCACCTATCCTGCCTTTAACCCTGTAAAAAAGCCCTCTGTAGCAACTGCTCCCTCTCCTGTTCCATCCTCCAGTTCTTCTCTGTCTCCAGCTGCTCCATTCGTTTGCAGACCTGCGTTTACTTGCAGTGCTCCAGTAGTTAAAACCAGAAAAAAGCGAAAATTCTTTTCAACCAATACCATCCTGCCAGTATCCAAACCGGTGAGCCTGCCTTCCGTGGTTCAGACTGATGCCTGTACGCAGCCTGATGCCTCTACTCGGCCTGAAGCCTCTACTCGGCCTGAAGCCTCTACTCGGCCTGAAGCCTCTACTCGGCCTGAAGCCTCTACTCGGCCTGATGCCTCTACTCGGCCTGAAGCCTCTACTCGGCCTGAAGCCTCTACGCGGCCTGAAGCCTGTACTCGGCCTGATGCCTGTACTCGGCCTGATGCCTCTCTTCAGCCTGAAGCCTCTACTCGGCCTGATGCCTCTACTCGGCCTGATGCCTCTACTCGGCCTGATGCCTCTACTCGGCCTGATGCCTCTACTCGGCCTGATGCCTCTACTCGGCCTGAAGCCTCTACTCGGCCTGAAGCCTCTACTCGGCCTGAAGCCTCTACTCGGCCTGAAGCCTCTACTCGGCCTGAAGCCTCTACTCGGCCTGAAGCCTCTACTCGGCCTGAAGCCTCTACTCGGCCTGAAGCCTCTACTCGGCCTGAAGCCTCTACTCGGCCTAATGCCTCTACCCAGCATGATGAACTGATCCAGCCTGACGATCCTATTAGGCCAGTTGACTCGATGCCCGCTGTTGATCCAGATGATCCGGTACCTGATCCGGTGCCCGCTGTCGTGCCAATTGACTCAGAGCCCGCTGTCGTACCTGGTGACTCGGTGCCCACTGCCTTGCCAGATGACGCGGTGCCCGCTGGCAAGCCAAATGACCTGATGCCTGGTGACCTAGTGTCCGCTGTCATACCTGATGACCCGATGCCCGCTGTCGAGCCAGACAATCCGGTACCTGATGACCCGGTGCCCACTGTCGTGCCTGTTGACTCGGAGACCACTGCCTTGCCAGATGACGCGGTGCCCGCTGTCGAGCCAAATGACCTGATGCCTGGTGACCCGATGCCCGCTGTCCAGTCAGACGATCCAATGTCTGACCCAGTGCCCGCGGTCATACCAGTTGACTCGGAGCCCACTGCCTTGCCAGATGACGCGGTGCCCGCGGTCGAGCCAAATGACCTGATGCCTGGTGACCCGATGCCCGCTGTCCAGCCAGACGATCCAATGTCTGACCCAGTGCCCGCGGTCATACCAGTTGACTCGGAGCCCACTGCCTTGCCAGATGACGCGGTGCCCGCTGTCGAGCCAAATGACCTGATGCCTGGTGACCCGATGCCCGCTGTCCAGCCAGACCATCCAATGTCTGACCCAGTGCCTGCGGTCATACCAGTTGACTCGGAGCCCACTGTCGTGCCTGGTGTCTCGGTGCCCGCCGCTCCGCCTGGGGGCCCGAGACCTGTTGCTCCGCTTGGGGGTCCAGCGCCCGCCGCTCCGCCTGGGGATCCGGCGCCCGCCGCCCCGCCTGGGGGCCTGAGACCTGTCGCTCCGCCTGGGGGCCCGAGACCTGTCGCTCCGCCTGAGGGCCCGAGACCTGTCGCTCCGCCTGGGGGTCCGGCACCTGCCACTCCGCTTGAGGGCCCGAGACCTGTCGCTCCTCCTGGGGGTCCGGCGCCCGCCGCTCCGCCTGAGGGCCCGAGACCTGTCGCTCCACCTGGGGGTCCGGCGCCCGCCGCTCCGCCTGAGGGCCCGAGACCTGTCGCTCCATCTGGGGGTCCGGCGCCCGCCGCTCCGCCTGAGGGCCCGAGACCTGTCGCTCCTCCTGGGGGTCCGGCGCCCACCGCTCCGCCTGAGGGCCCGAGACCTGTCGCTCCTCCTTGGGGTCCGGCGCCCGCCGCTCCGCCTGAGGGCCCGAGACCTGTCGCTCCACCTGGGGGTCCGGCGCCCGCCGCTCCGCCTGAGGGCCCGAGACCTGTCGCTCCGCCTGGGGGTCCGGCGCCCGTCGCTCCGCCTGAGGGCCCGAGACCTGTCGCTCCGCCTGGGGGTCCGGCGCCCGTCGCTCCGCCTGAGGGCCCGAGACCTGTCGCTCCGCCTGGGGGTCCGGCGCCCGCCGCTCCGCCTGAGGGCCCGAGACCTGTCGCTCCTCCTGGGGGTCCGGCGCCCGCCGCTCCGCCTGAGGGGCCGAGACCTGTCGCTCCATCTGGAGGTCCGGCGCCCGCCGCTCCGTCTGGGGGCCCGAGACCTGTCGCTCCGCCTGGGGGTCCGGCGCCTGTCGCTCCGCCTGAGGGCCCGAGACCTGTCGCTCCGCCTGGGGGTCCGGCGCCCGCCGCTCCGCCTGAGGGCCCGAGACCTGTCGCTCCTCCTGGGGGTCCGGCGCCCGCCGCTCCGCCTGAGGGGCCGAGACCTGTCGCTCCATCTGGAGGTCCGACGCCCGCCGCTCCGCCTGGGGGCACGGTGCCCGTCGCCCCGCCCGGGGGCACGGTGCCCGTCGCCCCGCCCGGGGGCACGGTGCCCGCCGCCCCGCCCGGGGGCCCGGTGCCCCGCCCGGGGGCCCGGTGCCCGTCGCCCCGCCCGGGGGCCCGGAGCCCGCCGCCCCGCCCGGGGGCCCGGAGCCCGCCGCCCCGCCCGGGGGCCCGGAGCCCGCCGCCCCGCCCGGGGGCCCGGAGCCCGCCGCCCCGCCCGGGGGCCCGGTGCCCGCCGCCCCGCCCGGGGGCCCGGTGCCCGCCGCTCCGCCCGGGGGCCCGGTGCCCGCCGCTCCGCCCGGGGGCCCGGTGCCCGCTGCTCCGCCCGGGGGCCCGGTGCCTGCTGCTCCGCCCGGGGGCCCGGTGCCTGCTGCTCCGCCTGGTAATCCGATGTGCCTCTGCCCGGAGTCCTGCCCGATGTGCCTCTGCCCGGAGTCCTGCCCGATGTGCCTCTGCCCGGAGTCCTGCCCGATGTGCCTCTGCCCGGAGTCCTGCCCGATGTGCCTCTGCCCGGAGTCCTGCCCGGTGTGCCTCTGCCCGGAGTCCTGCCCGGTGTGCCTCTGCCCGGTGTGCCTCTGCCCGGTGTGCCTCTGCCCGGAGTCCAGCCCGGTGTGCCGCTGCCCGGAGTCCTGCCCGGTGTGCCAGTCTTTGATATCCCGCCAGTTGCCAGACCCGGGCGGTGGAACATTTTGCCCAGCTAGGACTGTTTGGAGCGTCCTGAGGCCGCTCCTTGAGGGGGGGGTACTGTTAGGAATGGACTGGCCAGCAATGGTGGGACTCACCTGCCTTTTGATCTGCAGTACCAGGGCTGGCCAGCGGGTGCTCCCAGCAATCAGAGACTCAACCTTTCAGCCAGCTAACACCTGGAACTGATGATACTGGGGTATTTAAGGGATGGCCAGACTTGCAGACTCTGCATTGGTGTTGTGTTTGTCCTGGGCCCTGTATCTGTCCTGCATCCTGTTTCTGTTCCTTTGCTGACTTCTCCTGCTCTGATCCTGGCTTGTGACCCTGACCATCCCTCTGTCTGACCCTCTGTACTACGCTGCTTGCTACCTGTTCTGATCCCTGGCTTGTGACCCGGACCATCCCTCTGCCTGACCCTCTGTACTATGCTGCTTGCTACCTACTGAACCTGGCCTGTGACCCCGACCATTCTCCGCTTGCTCCCCCTGTACCTACCTGCCCAATTGATATTGACCCGGCCTGCCTGACGACGCTTGCTTGTATATACTGTTATCTGTGGGTGGTTTGGTTTGGTTTGTTTGCACCGTATTATGTTTTAGTATTGCACTGCGTTTATGTTTGTACTGTTAGTGTTAATAAATTATATTGTTTATAACATATCTGAGGTCTGCGTTTCCCTGCTTCAGTCACACACCTCTGGTCATACCTGGGAGCCCTGACAAATACATTGGTATACATGTTCAGTTTTATATTCTTTTCATGCATTCCCATTTGAGTTCAAGAACTAAATGTATGTATCACTTGTGTAACACCTACTAAAGGTTACATAAGCAAATAGTGACACAGTGTTAAAGCTTATCTGCAATCTAAAATTTGTAAACGGATGTCTGGAAGAATTTAATTAAGACTGACTCCCTTCTGCAGAGAATGACTCACTTGTGGGTGTTCCTGTAATATAAACAGCTTAGGAAAATAATCTTAATATAGCTACCTCAATCCACAGGACAGACATGATTTATGTTGCCGCAGAAATTATTTCCATGCGGTTTGTACATTATGATAGCCATACGCTATTATAAAAATGGGAAGATTGCTTAACTGCCTGTTGTTCTTGTTAAGACATGAGATCGGCTGTGATTATCTCTGCAATCCAGGCCACAAATAAAAGTGATGTGTGCATTTAGATCCCTTCCTTCTCTTCCTTAACAGAAGGCTTCGCACAGGAGCACCCAGCATTCAAAAATGTCAATTAAGGGGGAACTTTCATGAGAACTTTATGGCACGCTGCCAGTACTGATGTCTCATTCTGCATATGCTATATGCCTGGCTCTCATGCTTACCCTCTAGCTCCATAATTACTAAGGGTATTCTTTATTATTCATTAAGTCACAGACCTGGAACAAGCAGGCAGATCAAGATCTGTTCCGGATCAGTGACTCAAGTATGAAGGTCAGTTGGTCAGTATAGTAGCCAGGTAAATAGCATTTTCAAAAGGTGGTCAGCAATGGCAACCCTGATCATTTTTTTCAGGAAATATTCACTTTAAAATGCATAATAAAACTCTAATTGGCACAATCTACACCCACCTATGGAAGTTTCATTACGCATACTCACCTTCAGTTATGAGTTCTATGAAAAAAACACATGCTACGTCCCCTCAGACAGTATGCTTATGTTTGAGGTATTGTGCATACAGCTATGTTTAAATGAAGTATATAAATTTCTTTAAATCCAATGTGACTCACTTATGTGACCTACTATATGTAAATATACTAATCAAAAAATGGGAAAATTTGACACTAGAAAATTGCCTATACATATTATCAGCAACAACCCTAACATAAACCTAAGTTCAACTCAACCCAACCCAGAAAAAAACTTTAGTGTCGGCTAACATATATGCAGATTAGATGCGGTTTGAACCACATCCAATCCCCTTGACATGTGAAAAAACATTGCTTCCTATGGTGCCTGTTCACATATGTCCGGTGTACTGGCGGTGTGGATTCAGTGTGATTTGGAAAAGAGTCATGTATGATTTCTGAGCAGTGCCTTCAGGTTCAGGTACGGATTACAGGCTCTTGACTTCTATGGAACACATTACTAAACCGCACTAGTGTGAACAGGATAATCCTTAGAGCTAATCCTGTCCTGAACCTGATGTAGACCTGATATGAACTGCTGAACAACTACTGTATTAATTAGCTGTGAAACCTGAGCTTCAATCTGCACTGCACATGTGTGAATCAGCTCTGAACAATAACCTCCAGTGACATGTATGCTGTCAGTGATAAACGCTGTAACAGCAAAATCAGCATCAAACATACCATCACATTGAAAATGTCATGCAATAATGCTTTGGCACTTGGTGTACCAAAATAGCAGCACCAATATTCTTGCATTTAAAGCGCTCTGCCAAAATGAAACAACGTTTTTAATTACGTGCACATGATACATTCGTATTTGCTGTGGGAAAAGGAGCTGCAGCTTCCAGCCCTACTGTAAGAAGCCTGTCAAAGTCTATGGGGAAGGCTGCAGCTGGACAGAGGTGAACATTGTATTAAGTGGTACTAGCATTAATGAACCTGAGCGTTTTAGGGACGTAGCCAGAAGCAGAAGATTGCTTATGTTGTATTATATTCTACTGCAGCAATCAAGTGTGGATATGAGGGGGTGAGAGACACTGCACACGACTACATCAACAGGTGAAAAGAAAATGAATGGCCTGAGCCCCGTCTCTGATGCATTTCACCCCACCCATCAGGGCTTAATCATAGAGAGACTCCAGATCTACCAAAGCACCTTGAGCGCCGAAAAATTTGGTATAGAGTATTGTGAGTCAAGTGTGGATGCACACCGCTAAAGGATAACTCTACTTTCATTAGAAAAAAAAATATAGCAAAAAAAAAAAAAAAAAAAAGCACATTAATTGCTGCACAAATCTAATTGTATTTTAATATTATTAAACATTTTCTTTTCAACCTACAGCTACTGTGATTTTCTGTAAAATTCAAGTTAATATGGAACAATGCTGGTGTACAGAACCTCCCCAAAAATGTCAGTTCTCTCCTGTGGGATTGGCTTACTGATTTTCCCAAAATTCTGCACTAAGGTACAAGTCAGGTTTTAGGCATCCTCCATGACAAAAATTTCATTTTTGGGTGAGATACTCCCAAAGGATTAATCACATCTAAAGGGATGCAGACACTGCAACTTTCCTCATTAGAAGACTGCAAGTTCATCAGCTGATTAATATTGAAAAAGTCACTCCCATCCAGATTCACTATACACATTTACATAAACAAATACAGCTTTTTTCTTCAGATCAGAAGCAGGTAGGATCTGCAAAAAAAATGTGTTAAAATCCATGCACTGTACATTGATTGTTATTTTCTACCAAAATTAGAATTGCTGCTTAAAGCAGCCCAGTCATTTTGAAATGGGCTGCACTGCTTATTAGACATGCACATTTTTTTTAGTTACAGTTCAAGGCATGCAGTGAGTGGGTTTGTTGCCCACCTGTGGAACAGTGTGTTTTACTGCGCATTACCAAAACGCACCTATGTGAAAAGGGGCTTAAACTTTGGGAGGAAAGAGTTAACAGATAACTGTTCTAAAAGTGCTAAAAGTGTAAGGAACATACTGTGAAAAAAAAAGAATGCGGGTTTTAAGCAAAATTATAAACATGCAAATTCAAAACTACTCAAACTAAATTAAAAAAAGTTAAATTGAAAACCTTATTGCCAGAATTGATCAATGAATATCAAAAGTACATTTTTTTTTACCATCAACATTTATGGCAGATTAGCCAGCATTTGATATATCAGCATACATAAATGTAGTGTAACTGCAAATGTATTCCATTTAGCACCATGGTAACATGAGGATTGTATGGCTGCCCTCTTTTGGGTACTGACCCTCTCAGAAATATGCTTCTCTGAGATTTATGGATTGGCTCAAGGATTATTATCTTACAAGAGCATTCTTGCGGATGTTGTAATTGGATTAACTTCATAAATGGAAAAGGATATCAAGTCATCAGCAAATAAATCTAATGGACGGGGCAGCGACAACACATTCTGCTCCTGAAAGTTCACAGGGAGATTGGGCTTACATCTTGAAACCCTAGCTAATGGACATCATACGCCTGGCATTGATAAGACACAACACCTTTCTGACTACACAACTGTTTTACAGCACTGCATATACATCTCTTGAAACCAGATCCTTTGTGGCTACAGAATCAGACACATGAAACACAACAAGCAATGTGGATTCTTTTAGATTACCCTTATATATCACACTGACAGTTTTACAAAACTTTGCGTTCATGACAGCAGTCAGTAGTACATCGCACAGGTAGGAGGGATGCCTTCCTCTACTTGCTTCAATCTATCAACCTTGAGTGACCATGCACACATAGACCGTAATCAACGTTTTTTGGCAGGGACGTTTTTTGGCAGTCCAATGAGCAATCCAATGATCAGATTCCAAACTCTCCACAGTTACCCTAACAGTTCTTATACCTGATGATATGTGTCTGTTGTACTATGCACTTTTGTTAACAAAGGCTTCTGTTCTCTTTGTATTGCTTCCTTTGTGTGAAATACCAGGTGTAACTTCCTATTTCAAACTGACCACACCAGGCATGAAAGCACATCCAACTCAGCATGGTCAGTTTTCAGGATGTGCTGGGAGAAAATCCTGCCTGTCCTTCAAAGATCAGACTTGGGATGACACCCCCCCCCCCACACACACACACAACCATTTACTGGGAAGATCAGTGTGCTTCTGCTGCTATGCCACCCCTAGCTCTCTAAGCCCTTTATCCAGCTGTGAACAAAAGTTATGTGATCACTTACAAAAATAAAGAAAATAATTGTTTTTCAACATAAGGATTCACATATACTTTAAATCTATGAAAAATAATAGGGCAGCACAGGAAATATCCTAGCATTCATTTTTGGGTATTGTTGTGCACAGAATGAATGCACATGCACTTTCAACAAACCGCTGTACATTAAAAAAAAAAAAAAAAAAATACACCCCCAAATGTTGCAAGAGTTAGCTGCAGATCCCGCAATGACATTTTGGGGTTCTTGAAGTCCTCCTTTTGCAGCCAACAGTCAACTCTTGGACTGAATTTGAGCTTGCCTGTCCTGGATACATTAGCAGTTATTTGAAATCTATGCTACTTGTAAATTATTTCCATACAGTAGAGTTAATGATTTCAAATAATTTGATGATCTATTTAAATCCATAGCCAGACTCATAGGAATCCACATCGTTCTTTCTGAGGACTTTAAATAGCTCTTTTTTTTATCTTGGTGTGATGACACCTCACACATGAAGAGCAGAGAGAAGACCAGACCCTACACATCGAAGGATTTCACCTGCACAATCACTATGGAGGTTTTAATCCCTGATACCTAATCTGGAACAGCCAATTCTGGTTTCGTGGATTTGATATTGTGGTAAATGTAGGTTTGTATTTACTAGTGCCAGGTAACAAATCTGCACATTTAATAATGCAGATTATGAGAATGAATATGCAATGTCAATTTTATGTGTGATTTGTGTATGTTGTCGTCATCTTTATGTACTTTTTGAATGAAAAGTTATTGTGTTGCCTATACCAATGCAGTATCCTAAAATCAACAATTTCCTTGTGGTGTACATACTTTTACATAGAAACAGCTTGCAATGATTTAAAATGATGCATGTCGCACTGTACCCAAAACACCAATTAAGGGTTTAAAAGGGTCCAAAGCAGATCTTGGTCTCTAAATGAATGTAGACATTTTCTTGAACAAATGTAAGCTCCTGGTAAGGTACAGTATAATTTCAATGTATGCTTTCATGGCCTGACAAACATGTGCAACACAAACTAAAAGGCACCAGCAAACTGGAATTTCAGTTATTAAAGCCAAGGTTGGTCCCGCATCCACCACTTAACCAGGCCCCACTAACGGTCCATCACTACGTTAAAAAGCCTTATTAACCAATAGTGAGGCAGCAGAGCCAGCTGCAATTTCAGAACATATGCAGAGAGCTCCCAGGCCTCAAAGGAATTAGTACAAATTATGTGACAGTAAGAGCAGTATAAAAATGTATGTCTATCAAATGTTTATAACTAGACTGAGAAGTCTTCAAGAAATGAAAAGTTATACACTGTATTCAAGCTCAAAAATAGCTCAGCATGTCTGACTGAGGAAAAAAAATCATCTCAGTTTCCTTGATGTTCTACTCTCTTTGCTCTTTAATCCTCTATGTGCTGTGCTTCCAATTAACACAATGTAGTGGGGGAGTAAATACACACACACAGCATGTAGCCCAGTCAGTTACAGTGTTTGACTATGCCTATGCTACTGTAAGGACAGAAGGTGACAATGTTAATTGGTTGTATTTAGTAATATCTACAGTTCATTTAAAACCTTATCTCTTTTATTTGGAACAGAATTCTTCCATTTTTAGTGCTTATTTCACCTAGACTTCAAAGAAAACAAAAGTCATCAAACTGGAGACATATCTTGAAAGGTTGCATGGCTACCCTGCAGGCTGCTAATTGAGCAATTGAGTACTGTAGGACTGCAGACAGGACAATGAGGAAAGAACTAGGTTGACATCAGTTTTACCTTTTTAATGAAAGCCAAACTAAAGCTGGCCATACAATAGTAGATTTCCAAATTAATATTTACTTGAAAACTCTCAACAGTAGATTCGATAATGCCATCAGATTTGACAAATGTCATTACAAAGTACTTCAAACTTTGTTTGTTTTTAACATTCAATTTTGGAAATAATGGACTTTACTGAATGTAAACCAGATCCGCTGTTTGAAATTCAGTTGTTTTCCATCCTGCTCCTTCAAATTTTCTAGTCAATGTGGTCTAAAACCAATGCTAATTTGGCAACACCAACGATTAGAAAGTCAAACAAATATTCTAAAAACCATTTCAGAAATTCTGCCAGCCTATGGACAGCCTTAAAAAATATAACTGAATACATATTTTAAATAAACCATTAAACATACACACACAAAAACCTGCAAAACAGCCACAGTCTATTCATTTTTTTGTTTTGGTATGTTACTACAAAACAGTGAAGCAAATAAATCCCTTATTATGAAACATTTCATTTGTTAAAGGTCTATGGACAAGGATTATTACATTACTACATCAGATTGGCAAATACATCTGGGATTTGGATTGTCAGCCATAGACTTCTGCAGAAATATACTCTCTAAATGAATATCCAAAAGACAAGCCTTAACTATGACAGCTTTCTATGAGAGAAGGATCAGGCTCTGATGAGTAGAGCGATGCCACTTTAAACAGAACTATTTTCAGCTGTAGTGTGCAGAGAACCAGTGGAGAAGAACTGTAATAAAACCAACACTAGTGCTGTTGCTATTAATAACAGGCTTGCGGAAGTCTAGCTTTTCACTGCCGTACTTTTCATAGCTGGAATCCTAAAGCACATACAATGTCCATACTGTAACAAACCATGTCTTACATTAGTACATCATAAAAAGACAATAGTCTAGAATGCATCTAAGCTTTTATTTTTATAGTAGTAACCCAGAATGCAAAGGGAGTGCTGTTCAATCTAGTACCAGAAGCTACTTTTAAGAAATCAAAATATGTGATCTCACCGACTAAAAAAAAAAAAAAAAAAGATTGTAGATTACATCCATTTTACTGTGCAGCAGCAGTCATGGCAGCATGAATGGTCCCTTACTCATTGACCTGCCAAAGAATTTGTAACTTTGTACAGCCAACCTTGCAATTTAAAGAGTCCATTCATTTTAACCACAATCATCCTATAAGATTACATGGGCATTTAACAAATTTTATGCATGTTATTTACTTGTTAAAAACCTCCCTTGTGCAGACATCCAAAAGGTCTGGAACTGCTGCTGTGCCCTGTCATCTTGGTTGTGTTGTCAGCAAACTCAGAACTGTCACTCACATAACACTATAGTATTCATCTGTGCTCCTCCAACAGCTACATAAAAGGTTTCAGTATGTAAAAAGGTGAGGGATTGAGGAAATGGGCCAACACAGAGTATAATTAGACCATCCAAAAAGAGGCCAATGATGTAGCAGACGGGAGTGGGGAACTGTGGCGATGAAGGGAATCGACTCTTCTTGGAAAGGTCACATTACCTAACGTCCGAAAGCACACTGCAAGTGTTTTTTCTTCTTAACTTACCTGTAAAATCTTTTTCTTGGAGAACGTTACACAACACAGGCTTGAAGCCATACAGCTTAAGCTGGTGTCAGCAAAGGCCTGAACATTCACAAACGTGAACGAAGACTAGGTGGTGGCCTTGCAAATCTGGAAACCAGACACCTGATGCTGAAAAGCCTAAGATGCACTGGCTGAACGAGTTGAGTGAACCATAACATGTAAAAGATGAATATCCTTTACAGCCTAAGCCTTAGTGATAACCTGCCTAATGCACCTTGAATAAGCAGAATGAGAAGCAGGACAACCCTTGCAAGAACCACAGGTGGGACAAACTAGGAATACAAGGTTAGGATAGAAGCAGTGGCAGAGAAAAAAACTTGCATTGTACATACTACATCTACACAGTGTAAAAGATCCTTGGGGTGCTTGGGGCAGGACAAAGAAAGCAGAATATCCTGATTACAGTAGAAAGAGAAAATCACCTTACAGAGAAAGGAGGCCTGAGGCCTTAAAAGCATTTTGACATAAGAACAAGAAAGGGTTCTTTACAGGATAAGGTACACAGTTCTGAAACCTGTCTCGCTGACATGATAACCTTGAGAAAAAAAAAAAAAACCTTACGAGTAGGGGCAAACAAGGGAATATCTCAAATGGGTTCAAAGGGAGGTTTCTGTTGAGCCAGCAGGACCAAACTGAGGTCCCAAGGCAGGAGTTCCTGTACGAACGAGAAGAGCAATGTGAGCCACCCCCTGAACAAAGACCTTTATTAGAGAATGAGAGGTCACCGGTCTCTGAAAGAGAATGGTCAATGCTAAGACCGGTCCTTGAGACAGCAGGTCTGGAAGTGCCCATGTGATGTATCCCAGGATAATGTCCGAGTACCAAATTCTTTTGGGACAATTTGGTGCCACCAATATCACCAGAATTACCTCTATCTATTCTACAAAGCAGGCAAAGAAGAATCCATGGCGGAAGGAAGGCATATATCAGCCAGAACTAATCTCATGGGGTCACCACTGCAAAGGCCTTTGGATTCCTGATCCTGTCCACAAACCTGTCCATGTTGTTGCTGAAGCAGGATACCAAGAGATCAACGCAAAGAAACCCTCAGCAGTGACAGATGTCCTTAAATACCACCACATCCAGGCGCAGACAAATGAAAGACCACCTGGCATCTGTATACTGCAGGAATGTGGACTGTAGACAGGGCTGGAATGTACCTTTCGGCTCAAGCCAAAATTAGGACCCCTTCTCAAAAGGGTACGCGGCTTCTGGTTCCTGCCAGATGATGGATGTACACCATGGCTGCGGTTCTGAAATTAAACCCTCATTGGTCCCGCCAGAAAACTAAACAGTCCACCACAGAAGGGATTAGTGAATGGACCGTAGTTCAAGAGTATGGGTGGGAAGTCTGAACTCCTTTGATCCAAGAGACATGGTCATCATTCTTCTTCCCTAACACACCAGCCTGACAGGTTAGCATCCATCATTATTCCAGCACAAGGCTGGTCAGCCCCCAGAGATATTCTGGCCTTGGGACATAGGCACATTGGCCTGTCCAGACACTGAGGGAAGCTGGTCCATGCAGTCAGTAAATTCAGCTATTGAGGTGTTGAGGGAAACTGGGCAAACTGCCATAATGAGGTTGAGTATCCTCATGCAAAATTAGACTGCTGGAAGATTTTTGGAGCACAAGGACCAAACATGAGCTTTGGGGTCAATACCACTCATCCCTGGGGAAGAAACACTCACAGATGTCTGTGCTATGTTGGATCCAACGCAGACATCTGTATTGTTAAATCCACCCGAAGCTCTGAAGTGTCTGTATCATTCACCTCACATTGGCTGACAGGGCTGCAGTAGAGTGAAGAGAAGGGCATCTATATATATAATAATGTGGAGAATGCAGAAGCACTACAAGCTTCAGGACAAGCACCTTCATGAGGACCGGCCAAGTGGAAGAGCCACAAACTGAAAATGCTGCTTGCAGCTGCTGCCACCAAACATTTCCGGAATTGCTGATGCGAGGGGATAATG